>NC_092102.1:38982058-39307058 GCF_045679555.1 Salvelinus alpinus | reverse complement strand
CACAATTTAATTGTCTGCTGTCCGTGCAAAGCATGTCCAGGCAGCGATGTCCTGTCAAGCCTGGCCATGCAGCGATGTCCTGTCAAGCATGGCCAGGCAGCGATGTCCTGTCAAGCATGTCCAGGCAGCGATGTCCCGTCAAGCATGGCCAGGCAGCAATGTCCCGTCAAGCATGGCCAGGCAGCGATGTCCTATCAAGCATGGCCAGGCAGCGATGTCCTGTCAAGCCTGGCCATGCAGCGATGTCCTGTCAAGCATGTCCAGGCAGCGATGTCCCGTCAAGCATGGCCAGGCAGCGATGTCCCGTCAAGCATGGCCAGGCAGCGATGTCCCGTCAAGCATGGCCAGGCAGCGATGTCCTGTCAAGCATGGCCAGGCAGCAATGTCCTGTCTAGCATGGCCAGGCAGCGATGTCCCGTCAAGCATGCCCAGGCAGCGATGTCCTGTCAAGCCTGGCCATGCAGCGATGTCCTGTCAAGCATGTCCAGGCAGCGATGTCCCGTCAAGCATGGCCAGGCAGCGATGTCCCGTCAAGCATGGCCAGGCAGCGATGTCCCGTCAAGCATGGCCAGGCAGCGATGTCCTGTCAAGCATGGCCAGGCAGCGATGTCCTGTCAAGCATGGCCAGGCAGCGATGTCCTGTCAAGCTTGGCCATGCAGCGATGTCCCGTCAAGCATGGCCAGGCAGCGATGTCCTGTCAAGCATGGCCAGGCAGCGATGTCCCGTCAAGCATGGCCAGGCAGCGATGTCCCGTCAAGCATGGCCAGGCAGCGATGTCCTGTCAAGCATGGCCAGGCAGCGATGTCCCGTCAAGCATGGCTAGGCAGCGATGTCCTGTCCGGCATGGCCAGGCAGCAATGTCCTGTCAAGCATGGCCATATATTGACTACCCAACACATACCAGAGCAAGCCCAGGAAGTGTCTCTTTAAAAGAGCGAGGAGACACCAGTGTCCTGTTTGCGGTCGAGGTTAGCGGTTCAAACGTATCATTGACTGCTCTGTGTCTGCTCCTATCGTCTCCCTATAGCCTCATCCCGGGAACGTCCAGACAATGATCAATCCCACCCGGATTTGTGTTTCACCTCCCGGAAGCAGGGATGTACACATGGTTCACTTTCATCGACTTTCTGTAGCCAGGCCTATAGATATTTATCATTTGGACGAGCATATTCCATTGACTGGTTGTGACCGTCCATGTATAGACTCATTAGCACATCTTTGATTACTAAACAGACCACAAAAAAACTATTTCCTGCTATTGTGTAGAAAGCTATGTTATAACAAAGTCAATTCAGAAAATAAAGGTATTCATATTAAAATGGCAATCAAGATAATATCCAAAAATATCCCAAATTAGACCACTGCACCATCCATTCACAATGAGTTAGTTAGTCCAGTCTTAATTAATGGCTAAACTAAACCGTGGAGTTATATTTACTGGACTTAACCAATCGGAATGAATGCCTGAATTGCTTTAACCGTTTCCCAAACCTTAACCCTAACCAATCGGAATGAATGCCTGACTGGTAACCAATCGGAATTAATGCCTTTCTTTTTTACTTAACCAAGTCAGAATGAATGGCTATATCGAGGCAAGTCAAAACCATCCACTAGGGGCAACGGTACCATCAAGTAGGATGAGTTTTGCTAGAGTGTTGTGGATGGGGATGGGATAATCAATCCCACTGATAAACACTACGGTGTCAGCAAACACACAAATTTGACGTTTGGAGAAACATGGACTAACGTCTAATTTTGCAGTGACACTGTGAGAGCTTGTTTCTTAGCCTGTTGTTTCAGATTGTTAGGTGGCATTAGTGTAATAGTGGAGTGACTACAGAGACATCTGCAACACTGTGTGATTGGTCAGAGAAATATAGTCATGGCTAGAAGGGATCCAGCTTTTGTCGGAATTGACTTTTCGTAGCAGGTTTCGGCGAACTTACGCAGCAGGTTAGGAGAATAAACATGGAAGTTTAGGAGAATTAGGTTAAGATTAGGAAAAGGGTTAGTGTTAGCTAAAATGAAAGAAAATTGTAAATTGTACAAAAGCATAATCTCAACTAGACATGACTGAGAAATCCAGAGGGGTGTGTGTATGTGTGTGTGTGTATGTGTTAGTGTGTGTGTGTCTGTGTCTGCGTCTGTGTGTGCAGAAGAGTGCACATTTGTGTTTGTGCGTGCAAACAATTGGTTGTATGCCATCATGTTCTCAATTATTTGCAACTGTGTATCAGTGCGATATGTGTGTGTGTGTGTGTGTGTGTGTGTGTGTGTGTATGTGGGAAGAATGCAACATGCAGCAGATAAATAGCAGATGCAGTGATGGTGTACCCATCCAAGGCAGACACAAGCAGAGCTAGGCTGGGCTGGGATGAGGGGGAGAGGAGACGAGAGGGAGATGGTGCTGAAGATTGATTGCCATTGACTGAGGTCCAACACTGTCAGAGCCCCACAGCCAATCTAGAGCACACACACGACAGAGAGATACCGCAGGAAAGAGACTTGGAAGAGAGTTACAATACAGTAGAAGCTAAAGCTGAGACTAAAACAGAAAGTAGAACAGAAAGGTCATTGAGAGAGAGAGAGACAGAGAGACAGAGAGACAAAGAGAGAGAGAGAGATACATGCTGCTTGTTGTTCAGCTTCATTCAGACACATTATCATCTCTTACTCTCTTTTTTTCACTCGATACATGCAAACTGTAGCTAATGCAGTAGTGGTGTGTGTGTCCCTGGGGAGAGAGCCAGTTTAATTCCCCAGGAAATCACTCGAATTTGGAACAGCAGGAAAGTCACTTCCAATGAAGGTCTATGGACTGCTGGTGCGGGTAGGGTGAGAGAGAGAGAGAGAGAGAGAGAGAGAGAGAGAGAGAGAGAGAGAGAGAGAGAGAGAGAGAGAGAGAGAGAGAGAGAGAGAGAGAGAGAGAGAGAGAGAGAGAGAGAGAGAGAGAGAGAGAGAGAGAGAGAGAGATAATTGTATATACACTCAAGGTAGCTAATGAGGAGGGAAGCAAGAACATGTGTTTATGATGTGTGTATGTGTGGGGTGGTAAGTTGTGTGTTCGTAACTTTAATGTATTTTTTAATAAATTAAATACCTTTTCTATTAGAATGTAAGAGTTAAGAGTACATATTTCTGGTTTATCCCTCCAGTGGGGAGACAGATCGGAGAAAGAGCTGGACACGGAGCTGGACACGGAGCTGGACACGGAGCTGGAGACGGAGCTGGAGACGGAGCTGGACACGGAGCTGGACACGGAGCTGGACACGGAGCTGGAGACGGAGCTGGAGACGGAGCTGGACACGGAGCTGGACACGGAGCTGGAGACGGAGCTGGAGACGGAGCTGGACACGGAGCTGGACACGGAGCTGGACACGGAGCTGGACACGGAGCTGGAGACGGACCTGGACACGGAGCTGGAGACGGAGCTGGAGACGGAGCTGGACACGGAGCTGGACACGGAGCTGGACACGGAGCTGGAGACGGAGACGGAGCTGGACACGGAGCTGGAGACGGAGCTGGAGACGGAGCTGGAGACGGAGACGGAGCTGGACACGGAGCTGGACACGGAGCTGGAGACGGAGCTGGAGACGGAGCTGGAGACGGAGACGGAGCTGGACACGGAGCTGGACACGGAGCTGGACACGGAGCTGGAGACGGAGCTGGAGACGGAGACGGAGCTGGACACGGAGCTGGACACGGAGCTGGACACGGAGCTGGAGACGGAGCTGGAGACGGAGACGGAGCTGGACACGGAGCTGGACACGGAGCTGGACACGGAGCTGGAGACGGAGCTGAACACGGAGCTGGACACGGAGCTGGACACGGAGCTGGACACGGAGCTGGACACGGAGCTGGACAAGGAGCTGGACACGGAGCTGGAGACGGACCTGGAGACAGATTACCAATACCTTGCAACTACTAATTCAATCACATTAAAACAGTCCTGACATGTGAAAACCACATTACACTTTCTAAAAAATTACATTGTGTAGATGAAACACTGAGCAATGATACAGGTACATCAAAGACACTAGAACAGAGCCCATTGGTTAATAAACCCCAGTAATTGAATGCCTTAATAATGACTAAATAGCACGATTAACGTGCTCGGAGTAAAGCTAGGAGAGCCTAATGAATTCAGGAGCTCCTGAGCATATAAGCAACTCTGGTAATGCCTTACGATGGCTGGCATGCTGCACTCTTGGCTGGGGCTAGGGTATAGGGCTGCGTCTGAGTTATGGGGCTAGGGTACAGGTTTGGTGCTAGAGTACTAAAATGGGGTTGGATCTGGGATTGAGGTATTAAGCAGGAAGTTAGGGCTGGGGTATAGGCATGAGGCTGGGGTATAGGCATGAGGCTGGGGTATAGGCATGAGGCTGGGGTATAGGCATGAGGCTGGGGTATAGGCATGAGGCTGGGGTATAGGCATGAGGCTGGGGTATAGGCATGAGGCTGGGGTATAGGCATGAGGCTGGGGTATAGGCATGAGGCTGGGGTAGGGTTGCAAAATTCCATGAACTGTCAAAAATTACCTGGTTTTCCAGAAATCGTGGTTGGAGGCTTCTGGATTTCCGGCGTAGTCTCTCCTGATTCCGTGAATCCTCCAACCGAGATTTTGGGAAAACCAGGGAATTTATTGAAAGTTCCCGGAGTTTTGCAACCCTAGGCTGGGGTATCAGGCTGAGGCTGGGGCTAAGGTTAAGGACCCAGGCACATAGGGCTGAGAACTCTGTTCTAAGGAACTGTGACCTGTAACTGCGTGGAAGAGTTTGTTGTGGGAGCTGAGCCTGATATTCAGTGCTGCTAGCAGCGGGCCAAACTAGGAGCTGTGTGTGTGGATGCTGCATTCAGATAGGATCTCAGTGGGGGGTGTGAATGTGTGATCGGAGACTAAAATCATTACAGTACGCCTGGTCACTGTGTCCTTGGCTCTTCCTTCCTTCCTTCTGCTGAGCTGGGCTTCCCGCTTCCTCTAGCTAGCCTCTCTCTCTCTTTCCCTATCTCTCTCTTTTATCACCTCTTCGCTCCCTCTCTTTTCTCTCATCTCTCCCTTTTCTCTCTTTTTTTCGCTTGTCTCGCCTCTTTCTGTGTTTCCTCTCCTCCTCTCTCTATGGTAATGCCACTTCCTTTACATCCTCTCTCATCCACCTATTCCCTCCTATGTTTTAGTTTCTCTATGCCCTTCTCATATTCATTTCTCCTCACTTGTCTATTATTTCTCTCTCTCCCTTTTCATCTCCCCGTCCCTCTTTACTCCACATGCCCACGCAACCACTACGATTCAGTATGTGGAAGGCTGCTCCTGAAGCATAGGGCCAGAGAGAGCGGAAGAAATAGAGAGGAAGAGAGAGAGACAAAGAGAGAGAGAGAGAGAGACAAAGAGAGAGAGAGAGACAGTGAGTGAGTGAGTGAGTGAGTGAGTGAGTGAGTGAGTGAGTGAGTGAGTGAGTGAGTGAGTGAGTGAGTGAGTGAGTGAGTGAGTGAGTGAGTGAGTGAGTGAGTGAGAGAGAGTGAAAGAGAGAGTGGAAGAGGGAGGTTGTGTATGTGTGTGTGTGTGTGTGTGTGTGTGTGTGTGTGTGTGTGTGTGTGTGTGTGTGTGTGTGTGTGTGTGTGTGTGTGTGTGTGTGTGTGTGTGTGTGTGTGTGTGTGTGTGTGTGTGTGTGTGTGTGTGTGTGTGTGTGTGTGTGTGTGTGTGTGTGTGTGTGTGTGTGCGCGTGCGCGTGTGTGCGCGTGTGTGCGCGAGCGTGCGGGTGTGCGTGTGCGTGTGCGTGTGCGTGTGCGTGTGTGTGTGTGTGCGTATGCGTGTGTGTGTGTGTGTGTGTGTGTGTGTGTGTGTGTGTGTGTGTGTGTGTGTGTGTGTGTGTGTGTGTGTGTGTGTGTGTTCAGAAAGCCAAGGTTGCAAATATGCATGCATCTAAACCGATAAACAAAATCAATAAAGGTTTTAAATGCACGATCAAACAAATATGATCACTTATGATTAGTGAACACATATACTGTTCAATCCTTTCTCACCTATTGATTTACACATTTCATGCAATTGGAAATGTAATCATGAATAACCTATTGAAAACACTGGTTACATTTGTACACACTTTATAAGGTGGCACAGCAATGCATTCATATTGAAACAGGTTCCAGGTAGGGGGATATATTATTACTGAAGAACGTTATGTGTTTTTTTATTAAAGAATTCATAACCTTTTGTATTTCTGAGGGAGAATATTTCAAGGAAATAAAATGAGAGCACTCAATTGTTCAGCTATAGTCCAAGCATATACTGTAGATATACAGCAGAAGTGTTTTTCAAATGTTGTTATTGTGCAAATGTGCTTACAAAGCTGAAATATATAGTCCACATACAAATGTGTTGTATCCTTAAATGTGTTTATATGCAAGTTGATCATTAAAGAAGGATAACAAAGTACATGATGATAAAATAGTATAATCCAAGGTTGTGTGTTTTACCACATAGGGTCTCTTGTTTCTTCCTCTTTTCAGTACCTGCCTGTATAGTGTGTACTGTAGCCTAGGCCTGTGTGCTCAGCCAGGTTGATCAAGATCCACTGTGAAATTATACGTCAGGATATTACTTCAAAACCGGCCACTAGGGGCAACGGTGAATGGTATTACCATCAAATATCCTTGGATTTTGCAAGGGTGTTGTGGATGGGATTGATGGATGGATGGGTGTAATGCTGTGAGCTCCAGCTCTGAGGGTCTTGTGTTCAATCCAAGTGCCTGGCACTTGTTTTTAGCCTATCCCTAACCTTCACCCTTAATTGAACCATTCGTAATTAATCCCTAAATTTAACCTGTGAAATTAGACATTTCTGGACTAAAATCTGATTCAGAAGTGAGACTGTGAGAGCTTGTTGGTGTGCTATCCTTGAGACCACACACACACACACACACACACACACACACACACACACACACACACACACACACACACACACACACACACACACACACACACAATTATTATCACAATAAAAAGTAGGCCTACTCTATAACGGTCTGTAACAGAGTTGACATCACGTTGCTACACTCCAGAACAGGACAGTAGAGAGAATAATAATTGAATTACATTAAGAACAGGAATATTACTATTTTAATACAGTAGGCCTACTCTTACACAGTATATGTCTGTAGTTGAGTCCAGTACAGTAGTGTTGGTAGTTGAGTCCAGTACAGTAGTGTTGGTAGTTGAGTCCAGTACAGTAGTGTGTACCTGTTGCTAGGCAGTTGCTAGGGACATTCCTGAAAGAAGCTAGCTAGCTAACAAGGAGTGTCTAGTTGGCAGAAGAGAAGAAGGGACAAAGAAGGGACAAAGTGGGACAAAATAAGGACAGAAGAAAAGGGAAAGGGGACATTAAGGTGAAGCAGTCCTCTAAAGACACAAAAGACAATAATACAAGAAACAACACTTCTATTGCCTCTCCCTCTACGATACGCACTCCCGGTTTGGTTTGGAGCGAGTAGTTGCATTCCGCTTTGCTCCACAGGTAGTATTACAGGTAGTATTACATTTCATTTCATTACAGTACAACAGTTTGATTTGTTTGATCTTAGCTGGCTACATAGCCGTCTTTGTATCCAAGATAATTGTGTAGTCTAGAGTAATTGTCGAGGTTACCTAGCCAGTTAGAGGTTACCTAGCCAGCTACACTTTCAAACAAAGTCAACAACGCAGCCACTGCTAGCTAGCCTATTTCACCAGCCAGCAGTACTATATCATTTTAGTCAATAAGATTTTTTGCAACGTAAGCTTAACTTTCTGAACATTCGAGACGTGTAGTCCACTTGTCATTCCAATCTCCTTTGCATTAGCGTAGCCTCTTCTGTAGCCTGTCAACTATGTGTCTGTCTATCCCTGTTCTCTCCTCTCTGCACAGACCATACAAACGCTTCACACCGCGTGGCCGCTGCTACTCTAACCTGGTGGTCCCAGCGCGCACGACCCACGTGGAGTTCCAGGTCTCAGGCAGCCTCTGGAACTGCCGATCTGCGGCCAACAAGGCAGAGTTCATCTCAGCCTATGCTTCCCTCCAGTCCCTCGACTTCTTGGCACTGACGGAAACATGGATTACCACTGATAACACTGCTACTCCTACTGCTCTCTCCTCGTCTGCCCACGTGTTCTCGCACACCCCGAGAGCTTCTGGTCAGCGGGGTGGTGGCACTGGGATCCTCATCTCTCCCAAGTGGACATTCTCTCTTTCTCCCCTGACCCATCTGTCTATCGCCTCCTTTGAATTCCATGCTGTCACAGTTACCAGCCCTTTCAAGCTTAACATCCTTATCATTTATCGCCCTCCAGGTTCCCTTGGAGAGTTCATCAATGAGCTTGACGCCCTGATAAGTTCCTTTCCTGAGGATGGCTCACCTCTCACAGTTCTGGGTGACTTTAACCTCCCCACGTCTACCTTTGACTCATTCCTCTCTGCCTCCTTCTTTCCACTCCTCTCCTCTTTTGACCTCACCCTCTCACCTTCCCCCCCTACTCACAAGGCAGGCAATACGCTTGACCTCATCTTTACTAGATGCTGTTCTTCCACTAATCTCATTGCAACTCCCCTCCAAGTCTCTGACCACTACCTTGTATCCTTTTCCCTCTCGCTCTCATCCAACACTTCCCACACTGCCCCTACTCGGATGGTATCGCGCCGTCCCAACCTTCGCTCTCTCTCCCCCGCTACTCTCTCCTCTTCCATCCTATCATCTCTTCCCTCTGCTCAAACCTTCTCCAACCTATCTCCTGATTCTGCCTCCTCAACCCTCCTCTCCTCCCTTTCTGCATCCTTTGACTCTCTATGTCCCCTATCCTCCAGGCCGGCTCGGTCCTCCCCTCCTGCTCCGTGGCTCGACGACTCATTGCGAGCTCACAGAACAGGGCTCCGGGCAGCCGAGCGGAAATGGAGGAAAACTCGCCTCCCTGCGGACCTGGCATCCTTTCACTCCCTCCTCTCTACATTCCCCTCTTCTGTCTCTGCTGCTAAAGCCAATTTCTACCACTCTAAATTCCAAGAATCTGCCTCTAACCCTAGGAAGCTCTTTGCCACCTTCTCCTCCCTCCTGAATCCTCCTCCCCCTCCTCCCCCCTCCTCCCTCTCTGCTGATGACTTCGTCAACCATTTTGAAAAGAAGGTCGACGACATCCGATCCTCGTTTGCTAAGTCAAACGACACCGCTGGTTCTGCTCACACTGCCCTACCCTGTGCTTTGACCTCTTTCTCCCCTCTCTCTCCAGATGAAATCTCGCGTCTTGTGACGGCCGGCCGCCCAACAACCTGCCCGCTTGACCCTATCCCCTCCTCTCTTCTCCAGACCATTTCCGGAGACCTTCTCCCTTACCTCACCTCGCTCATCAACTCATCCTTGACCGCTGGCTACGTCCCTTCCGTCTTCAAGAGAGCGAGAGTTGCACCCCTTCTGAAAAAACCTACACTCGATCCCTCCGATGTCAACAACTACAGACCAGTATCCCTTCTTTCTTTTCTCTCCAAAACTCTTGAACGTGCCGTCCTTGGCCAGCTCTCCTGCTATCTCTCTCAGAATGACCTTCTTGATCCAAATCAGTCAGGTTTCAAGACTAGTCATTCAACTGAGACTGCTCTTCTCTGTGTCACGGAGGCGCTCCGCACTGCTAAAGCTAACTCTCTCTCCTCTGCTCTCATCCTTCTAGACCTATCGGCTGCCTTTGATACTGTGAACCATCAGATCCTCCTCTCCACCCTCTCCGAGCTGGGCATCTCCGGCGCGGCCCACGCTTGGATTGCGTCCTACCTGACAGGTCGCTCCTACCAGGTGGCGTGGCGAGAATCTGTCTCCGCACCACGTGCTCTCACCACTGGTGTCCCCCAGGGCTCTGTTCTAGGCCCTCTCCTATTCTCGCTATACACCAAGTCACTTGGCTCTGTCATATCCTCACATGGTCTCTCCTATCATTGCTATGCAGACGACACACAATTAATCTTCTCCTTTCCCCCCTCTGATAACCAGGTGGTGAATCGCATCTCTGCATGTCTGGCAGACATATCAGTGTGGATGACGGATCACCACCTCAAGCTGAACCTCGGCAAGACGGAGCTGCTCTTCCTCCCGGGGAAGGACTGCCCGTTCCATGATCTCGCCATCACGGTTGACAACTCCATTGTGTCCTCCTCCCAGAGTGCTAAGAACCTTGGCGTGATCCTGGACAACACCCTGTCGTTCTCAACTAACATCAAGGCGGTGACCCGTTCCTGTAGGTTCATGCTCTACAACATTCGCAGAGTACGACCCTGCCTCACGCAGGAAGCGGCGCAGGTCCTAATCCAGGCACTTGTCATCTCCCGTCTGGACTACTGCAACTCGCTGTTGGCTGGGCTCCCTGCCTGTGCCATTAAACCCCTACAACTCATCCAGAACGCCGCAGCCCGTCTGGTGTTCAACTTTCCCAAGTTCTCTCACGTCACCCCGCTCCTCCGCTCTCTCCACTGGCTTCCAGTTGAAGCTCGCATCCGTTACAAGACCATGGTGCTTGCCTACGGAGCTGTGAGGGGAACGGCACCTCCGTACCTTCAGGCTCTGATCAGGCCCTACATCCAAACAAGGGCACTGCGTTCATCCACCTCTGGCCTGCTCGCCTCCCTACCTCTGAGGAAGTACAGTTCCCGCTCAGCCCAGTCAAAACTGTTCGCTGCTCTGGCACCCCAATGGTGGAACAAACTCCCTCACGACGCCAGGTCAGCGGAGTCAATCACCACCTTTCGGAGACACCTGAAACCCCACCTCTTTAAGGAATACCTAGGATAGGATAAAGTAATCCTTCTAACCCCCCCCCCCTTAAAAGAGTTAGATGCACTATTGTAAAGTGGTTGTTCCACTGGATATCATAAGGTGAATGCACCAATTTGTAAGTCGCTCTGGATAAGAGCGTCTGCTAAATGACTTAAATGTAATGTAAATGTAAATGTAGTGTTGGTAGTTGAATCCAGTACAGTAGTGTTGGTAGTTGAATCCAGTACAGTAGTGTTGGTAGTTGAGTCCAGTACAGTAGTGTTGGTAGTTGAATCCAGAACAGTAGTGTTGGTAGTTGAGTCCAGTACAGTAGTGTTGGTAGTTGAATCCAGTACAGTAGTGTTGGTAGTTGAATCCAGTACAGTAGTGTTGGTAGTTGAGTCCAGTACAGTAGTGTTGGTAGTTGAATCCAGAACAGTAGTGTTGGTAGTTGTGTCCAGTACAGTAGTGTTGGTAGTTGAGTCCAGTACAGTAGTGTTGGTAGTTGAATCCAGTACAGTAGTGTTGGTAGTTGAGTCCAGTACAGTAGTGTTGGTAGTTGAATCCAGTACAGTAGTGTTGGTAGTTGAATCCAGTACAGTAGCGTTGGTAGTTGAATCCAGTACAGTAGTGTTGGTAGTTGAGTCCAGTACAGTAGTGTTGGTAGTTGAGTCCAGTACAGTAGTGTTGGTAGTTGAATCCAGTACAGTAGTGTTGGTAGTTGAGTCCAGTACAGTACTGTTGGTAGTTGAATCCAGTACGGTAGCGTTGGTAGTTGAGTCCAGTACAGTAGTGTTGGTAGTTGAATCCACTACAGTAGCGTTGGTAGTTGAGCCAAGTACAGTAGTGTTGGTAGTTGAATCCAGTACAGTAGTGTTGGTAGTTGAGTCCAGTACAGTAATGTTGGTAGTTGAGTCCAGTCCAGTAGTGTTGGTAGTTGAATCCAGTACAGTAGCGTTGGTAGTTGAATCCAGTACAGTAGTGTTGGTAGTTGAGTCCAGTACAGTAGGGTTGGTAGTTGAGTCCAGTACAGTAGTGTTGGTAGTTGAATCCAGTACAGTAGTGTTGGTAGTTGAATCCAGTACAGTAGTGTTGGTAGTTGAGTCCAGTACAGTAGCGTTGGTAGTTGAGTCCAGTACAGTAGTGTTGGTAGTTGAATCCAGTACAGAAGTGTTGGTAGTTGAATCCAGTACAGTAGTGTTGGTAGTTGAGTCCAGTACAGTAGCTTTGGTAGTTGAGTCCAGTACAGTAGCATTGGTAGTTGAGTCCAGTACAGTAGTGTTGGTAGTTGAGTCCAGTACAGTACTGTTGGTAGTTGAATCCAGTACAGTAGTGTTGGTAGTTGAGTCCAGTACAGTAGCTTTGGTAGTTCAGTCCAGTACAGTAGCGTTGGTAGTTGAGTCCAGTACAGTAGTGTTGGTAGTTGAGTCCAGTAGAGTACTGTTGGTAGTTGAATCCAGTACAGTAGTGTTGGTAGTTGAATCCAGTACAGTAGTGTTGGTAGTTGAGTCCAGTAGAGTACTGTTGGTAGTTGAATCCAGTACAGTAGTGTTGGTAGTTGAGTCCAGTACAGTAGTGTTGGTAGTTGAATCCAGTACAGTAGTGTTGGTAGTTGAGTCCAGTACAGTAGTGTTGGTAGTTGAATCCAGAACAGTAGTGTTGGTAGTTGTGTCCAGTACAGTAGTGTTGGTAGTTGAGTCCAGTACAGTAGTGTTGGTAGTTGAATCCAGTACAGTAGTGTTGGTAGTTGAGTCCAGTACAGTAGTGTTGGTAGTTGAATCCAGTACAGTAGTGTTGGTAGTTGAATCCAGTACAGTAGCGTTGGTAGTTGAATCCAGTACAGTAGTGTTGGTAGTTGAGTCCAGTACAGTAGTGTTGGTAGTTGAGTCCAGTACAGTAGTGTTGGTAGTTGAGTCCAGTACAGTAGTGTTGGTAGTTGAGTCCAGTACAGTAGTGTTGGTAGTTGAGTCCAGTACAGTAGTGTTGGTAGTTGAATCCAGTACAGTAGTGTTGGTAGTTGAGTCCAGTACAGTAGTGTTGGTAGTTGAGTCCAGTACAGTAGTGTTGGTAGTTGAATCCAGTACAGTAGTGTTGGTAGTTGAATCCAGTACAGTAGTGTTGGTAGTTGAGTCCAGTACAGTACTGTTGGTAGTTGAATCCAGTACGGTAGCGTTGGTAGTTGAGTCCAGTACAGTAGTGTTGGTAGTTGAATCCACTACAGTAGCGTTGGTAGTTGAGCCAAGTACAGTAGTGTTGGTAGTTGAATCCAGTACAGTAGTGTTGGTAGTTGAGTCCAGTACAGTAATGTTGGTAGTTGAGTCCAGTCCAGTAGTGTTGGTAGTTGAATCCAGTACAGTAGCGTTGGTAGTTGAATCCAGTACAGTAGTGTTGGTAGTTGAGTCCAGTACAGTAGGGTTGGTAGTTGAGTCCAGTACAGTAGTGTTGGTAGTTGAATCCAGTACAGTAGTGTTGGTAGTTGAATCCAGTACAGTAGTGTTGGTAGTTGAGTCCAGTACAGTAGCGTTGGTAGTTGAGTCCAGTACAGTAGTGTTGGTAGTTGAATCCAGTACAGAAGTGTTGGTAGTTGAATCCAGTACAGTAGTGTTGGTAGTTGAGTCCAGTACAGTAGCTTTGGTAGTTGAGTCCAGTACAGTAGCATTGGTAGTTGAGTCCAGTACAGTAGTGTTGGTAGTTGAGTCCAGTACAGTACTGTTGGTAGTTGAATCCAGTACAGTAGTGTTGGTAGTTGAGTCCAGTACAGTAGCTTTGGTAGTTCAGTCCAGTACAGTAGCGTTGGTAGTTGAGTCCAGTACAGTAGTGTTGGTAGTTGAGTCCAGTAGAGTACTGTTGGTAGTTGAATCCAGTACAGTAGTGTTGGTAGTTGAATCCAGTACAGTAGTGTTGGTAGTTGAGTCCAGTAGAGTACTGTTGGTAGTTGAATCCAGTACAGTAGTGTTGGTAGTTGAGTCCAGTACAGTAGTGTTGGTAGTTGAATCCAGTACAGTAGTGTTGGTAGTTGAGTCCAGTACAGTAGTGTTGGTAGTTGAATCCAGTACAGTAGCGTTGGTAGTTGAATCCAGTACAGTAGTGTTGGTAGTTGAATCCAGTACAGTAGTGTTGGTAGTTGAGTCCAGTACAGTAGTGTTGGTAGTTGAGTCCAGTACAGTAGTGTTGGTAGTAGAATCCAGTACAGTAGTGTTGGTAGTTGAGTCCAGTACAGTAGTGTTGGTAGTTGAGTCCAGTACAGTAGTGTTGGTAGTTGAGTCCAGTACAGTAGTGTTGGTAGTAGAATCCAGTACAGTAGTGTTGGTAGTTGAATCCAGTACAGTAGTGTTGGTAGTTGAATCCAGTACAGTAATGTTGGTAGTTGAGTCCAGTACAGTAATGTTGGTAGTTGAGTCCAGTACAGTAGTGTTGGTAGTTGAGTCCAGTAGAGTACTGTTGGTAGTTGAATCCAGTACAGTAGTGTTGGTAGTTGAGTCCAGTACAGTAGTGTTGGTAGTTGAATCCAGTACAGTAGTGTTGGTAGTTGAGTCCAGTACAGTAGTGTTGGTAGTTGAATCCAGTACAGTAGCGTTGGTAGTTGAATCCAGTACAGTAGTGTTGGTAGTTGAATCCAGTACAGTCGTGTTGGTAGTTGAGTCCAGTACAGTAGTGTTGGTAGTTGAGTCCAGTACAGTAGTGTTGGTAGTTGAATCCAGTACAGTAGCGTTGGTAGTTGAATCCAGTACAGTAGTGTTGGTAGTTGAATCCAGTACAGTAGTGTTGGTAGTTGAGTCCAGTACAGTAGTGTTGGTAGTTGAGTCCAGTACAGTAGTGTTGGTAGTTGAGTCCAGTACAGTAGTGTTGGTAGTTGAGTCCAGTACAGTAGTGTTGGTAGTTGAGTCCAGTACAGTAGTGTTGGTAGTTTAATCCAGTACAGTAGTGTTGGTAGTTGAGTCCAGTACAGTAGTGTTGGTAGTTGAGTCCAGTACAGTAGTGTTGGTAGTTGAATCCAGTACAGTAGTGTTGGTAGTTGAATCCAGTACAGTAGTGTTGGTAGTTGAGTCCAGTACATTACTGTTGGTAGTTGAATCCAGTACGGTAGCGTTGGTAGTTGAGTCCAGTACAGTAGTGTTGGTAGTTGAATCCACTACAGTAGCGTTGGTAGTTGAGCCAAGTACAGTAGTGTTGGTAGTTGAATCCAGTACAGTAGTGTTGGTAGTTGAGTCCAGTACAGTAATGTTGGTAGTTGAGTCCAGTCCATGTAGTGTTGGTAGTTGAATCCAGTACAGTAGCGTTGGTAGTTGAATCCAGTACAGTAGTGTTGGTAGTTGAGTCCAGTACAGTAGGGTTGGTAGTTGAGTCCAGTACAGTAGTGTTGGTAGTTGAATCCAGTACAGTAGTGTTGGTAGTTGAATCCAGTACAGTAGTGTTGGTAGTTGAGTCCAGTACAGTAGCGTTGGTAGTTGAGTCCAGTACAGTAGTGTTGGTAGTTGAATCCAGTACAGAAGTGTTGGTAGTTGAATCCAGTACAGTAGTGTTGGTAGTTGAGTCCAGTACAGTAGCTTTGGTAGTTGAGTCCAGTACAGTAGCATTGGTAGTTGAGTCCAGTACAGTAGTGTTGGTAGTTGAGTCCAGTACAGTACTGTTGGTAGTTGAATCCAGTACAGTAGTGTTGGTAGTTGAGTCCAGTACAGTAGCTTTGGTAGTTCAGTCCAGTACAGTAGCGTTGGTAGTTGAGTCCAGTACAGTAGTGTTGGTAGTTGAGTCCAGTAGAGTACTGTTGGTAGTTGAATCCAGTACAGTAGTGTTGGTAGTTGAATCCAGTACAGTAGTGTTGGTAGTTGAGTCCAGTAGAGTACTGTTGGTAGTTGAATCCAGTACAGTAGTGTTGGTAGTTGAGTCCAGTACAGTAGTGTTGGTAGTTGAATCCAGTACAGTAGTGTTGGTAGTTGAGTCCAGTACAGTAGTGTTGGTAGTTGAATCCAGTACAGTAGCGTTGGTAGTTGAATCCAGTACAGTAGTGTTGGTAGTTGAATCCAGTACAGTAGTGTTGGTAGTTGAGTCCAGTACAGTAGTGTTGGTAGTTGAGTCCAGTACAGTAGTGTTGGTAGTAGAATCCAGTACAGTAGTGTTGGTAGTTGAGTCCAGTACAGTAGTGTTGGTAGTTGAGTCCAGTACAGTAGTGTTGGTAGTTGAGTCCAGTACAGTAGTGTTGGTAGTAGAATCCAGTACAGTAGTGTTGGTAGTTGAATCCAGTACAGTAGTGTTGGTAGTTGAATCCAGTACAGTAATGTTGGTAGTTGAGTCCAGTACAGTAATGTTGGTAGTTGAGTCCAGTACAGTAGTGTTGGTAGTTGAGTCCAGTAGAGTACTGTTGGTAGTTGAATCCAGTACAGTAGTGTTGGTAGTTGAGTCCAGTACAGTAGTGTTGGTAGTTGAATCCAGTACAGTAGTGTTGGTAGTTGAGTCCAGTACAGTAGTGTTGGTAGTTGAATCCAGTACAGTAGCGTTGGTAGTTGAATCCAGTACAGTAGTGTTTGTAGTTGAATCCCGTACAGTCGTGTTGGTAGTTGAGTCCAGTACAGTAGTGTTGGTAGTTGAGTCCAGTACAGTAGTGTTGGTAGTTGAATCCAGTACAGTAGCGTTGGTAGTTGAATCCAGTACAGTAGTGTTGGTAGTTGAATCCAGTACAGTCGTGTTGGTAGTTGAGTCCAGTACAGTAGTGTTGGTAGTTGAATCCAGTACAGTAATGTTGGTAGTTGAGTCCAGTACAGTAATGTTGGTAGTTGAGTCCAGTACAGTAGTGTTGGTAGTTGAGTCCAGTACAGTAGTGTTGGTAGTTGAATCCAGTACAGTAGTGTTGGTAGTTGAATCCAGTACAGTAATGTTGGTAGTTGAGTCCAGTACAGTAATGTTGGTAGTTGAGTCCAGTACAGTAGTGTTGGTAGTTGAGTCCAGTACAGTAGTGTTGGTAGTTGAATCCAGTACAGTAGTGTTGGTAGTTGAATCCAGTACAGTAGTGTTGGTAGTTGAGTCCAGTAGAGTAGTGTTGGTAGTTGAATCCAGTACAGTAGTGTTGGTAGTTGAGTCCAGTACAGTAGTGTTGGTAGTTGAATCCAGTACAGTAGTGTTGGTAGTTGAATCCAGTACAGTAGTGTTGGTAGTTGAGTCCAGTACAGTAGTGTTGGTAGTTGAATCCAGTACAGTAGCGTTGGTAGTTGAATCCAGTACAGTAGTGTTGGTAGTTGAATCCAGTACAGTCGTGTTGGTAGTTGAGTCCAGTACAGTAGTGTTGGTAGTTGAGTCCAGTACAGTAGTGTTGGTAGTAGAATCCAGTACAGTAGTGTTGGTAGTTGAGTCCAGTACAGTAGCGTTGGTAGTTGAATTCAGTACAGTAGCGTTGGTAGTTGAGTCCAGTACAGTAGTGTTGGCTGCCTGTCTCCTGTCCTCTCTCTTCTCTCAAACACACAGAAAATGTAAACAAGACTGAGATTTCCTGGGCTCTGATTGGTGGATTCCCCGCCTGGCGGTAATGTCCTTGAGAATGTGCAGACACGGGACAGATAATGTTCTGACACCAGAAACTCTAAACCCAGTCCCAGATCAACACATACTCCCCTCTCCTTCTTCTCTGCTTATGCTGTCCATCCATCTGGATGGAGGAATGGAAGGATGAAGGGATTGAGGGATGTCTTAAAATGAAAGTACCACATATATGATGTACTGTTTTATATTTTTGTTAGATTTTTTTATGTGTTTTATGTTTTAATTGTTATATAAGTGTCTTAATGTGTTTGGACACCAGGAAGGGATGCCTAATTAAATTCACATATAAATATATGTCCTCATCTATTAAAAAGAGATGATAGATATACTGTATGTCTGGATGACTATTCATTCTCTGTAGACACAGTGCCGTCTATCCCCAACATGCAGCTATCTCATCCACCTTGGAAGCAATAATATCAGCAGTTTATAATTGAAACAGGATTTGTATTCTAAATGTATTATTTTAAAGTGTGAATTTCAAAATTGAAATATCTTCACACACCAATTATCAAGAAACATTATTAAGAAAGAAGTTCAACAGTTAAGTTGAATTCATGCTCAATCCATTCACCCACACTTAGGAACACAGAGGTAACTTTAGGTCAATGCAAGGGCGTCGTGCACCCCAAAAATCTGAGGGGGCACAAAGTACGTGAGGATGGCTGGGGGGTGGTCCGGAAGTTGGAGAATTTAACATTTTTCAAACAGCTGAGACATCTTTTTCTTGAAAATCTAGAGCCATAATCAGTGTGCTTAATTCTATGAAAAGAATCGGTCTATTTTTCTGCATATCTAAGCCTACCTCTTGAGCTGTCTGTACCCTGAATGGTGTTTCTTTTTTTAAACTTAATATGCTTCTCTACTAAAATCTGTCTAAAAGATTGAAAGGATTGTGAATTTTCAGTACATGTAGTTATTGCTTGCTTTCCTAAATTCTACCAACCTTGCCAGCAAGCATCAAATCAAATCAAACAAAATGTTATTTGTCACATGCACCAAATACAAGTGTTAAGAAAGTATTTACTAAATAAACTGAAGTAAACAATAAATTTAAACATTATTATTTATTTTTTTAATATATAAAAAATATCAACAATAAAATAACAGTAACGGTGGGGGGGGTCAATGCAAATAATCCGCGTTGCCATTTGGTTAGCTGTTCAGGAGTCTTATGGCTTGGTGGTAGATGCTATTAAGAAGCCTTTTAGACCTAGACTTGGTGCTCCGGTACCGCTTGCCATGCGGTAGCAGAGAGAACAGTATATGACTAGGGTGGCTGGCGTCTTTGTCAATTTTTAGGGCCTTCTCTGACACCTCCTGGTATTGAGGTCCTGGATGGCAGGAAGCTTGGCCCAAGTGATGTACTGGACCGTACGCACTACCCTCTGTAGTGCCTTGTGGTCAGAGGCCAAGCAGTTGCCATACCAGGCGGTGATGCATGCCAACTAAGGTACAGGTAAGTGCCAAAATAATGGAAACACTTGAGTAAATGAGGGATACAAAGTATATTGAAAGCAGGTGCTTCCACACATGGTTCCTGAGTTAATTAAGCAATTAACATCCTGTCATACTTAGGGTCATGTATCAAAATGCTGGGCAGGCCATTATTTTGGCTACCATGGCTATGCCCCCGTAGGATGACAATGCCCCCATCCACATGGCACCAGAGGTCACTGATTGGTTTGAGGAGCATTTAAACGATGTAAGCCATATGCCATGGCGGTCTCAGTCACCAGATCTCAACCCAATTGAACCCTTATGGAACATTCTGGAGCGGCCCCTGAGACGGCATTTTCCACCACCATCAACAAAACACCAAATTATGGAGTTTCTTGTTGAAGAATGGTGTCGCATCCTTCCAATAGAGTTCCAGACACTTGTAGAATCTATGCCAAGCTGCATTGAAGTTGTTCTGGCTCGTGGTGGCCCAACGCCCTACAGTTTATGTTTCCTTTATTTTGGAAGTTACCTGTAGTTAGACAAGCTAGCTACTCTAACTTGATAGCCTGAAATGGCTTCTTGGCAGCCAGTTATGAGGTTGGGAGATTGGGAACCTATCTGGGCTAGCTTCATAAAATTGCTAGGTGGCTAGTAGTATTACTGAGAAACAACAACCACAACAATATATATATATTTTTAAACAGGACAAATCTGAGAGGGCACATGCCCCTGTGGGCCTGATGGGCTTGATGCCTCTGGTAAATGCAGTATTCAGCCCTGTGACAGGGGAAAGAACAAGGACTATAGAAAGGAATTCACCTTTCTCTGCCACTGTTATGCAGCATCCGCTATGCAGTTTGTGTAGGCCTATAAGAAATAGACGGGCCAATACAAATTAAAAGCACAGACAACTTGTGTAGGCTATAGTATTAATATCATAACGATATTTCCCACAAATTGGGGATTTGAAATGTTACATTTTCTTTCCCTTCCGTTTGTGCAGAGTTGCAATGTCAAAGATCTTATTTTACCGTGGGCACCTGCAAGGTGGGATTTCTGCAAAAGTCAGCAGCACAGGCCAGCACCCAGAGTCTCCCTGATCAACCTGGTCTCAGAGCATTTCATATTGTTGTCTGTTGGTCTCAAAGCATTTCCTATTATTCTGTATGTTCATCCAAGACACTCCATTTAGTATGAAATGTACGCTTTGTATGGTATATATTACTTTGTGGATGTCCATCACACATTTTGTATGATACTGTACGTTATGATTTACAATGCGTATTAAGTGTTACGCATTTGAAAAAAGTACAATATGTTACAAATTTGCAAAACCTATGATACGTTACGATTTCTAGCTAGGTGGCTAACGTTTGCTAGCTCGCTGATGTTAGCTAGGCTAGGTGTTAAGGTTAGCTAACATGTTAAGTAGTTGCAAAGTTGCCCTTGATGAGATTTGAACTCACAACCTTTGGGTTGCTAGACATTTAAGTTATTTGCCTTAAGTAACCATCTTACTTATGTAATCATACCAAAGATAACATTTCATACTTAAAGGATGGTCTCGGATTTACTTACAGAATAATACGAGATGCTCTGAGACTAGGTTGCACTGCAGCGCGAGATGAACGGGTGGTCCCAGTAAGGGTTAGGCTTCTGTTGTGCGCAGTATTTGGTCAAATTCCAGGGTTCCTACCATGCAATGTGTTCAAATCAAGAGACTAATCTAGAATTGACGACAGGCCTGCTACCAGTGACTGCAAAACGCAATCACAGACTGGTAAAGTAGGCTATGGCCACAGTGGGCCTGCTACACTAATTTTGCCTGTGTAACATGTGCAGCAGCTTTGTTTCAGTAATAGCCAATAGGGACATTTTTTTTCACTAAGAAATGAGACTGGTCTGTATTTCCAACAGTGTGCATGTAGACTTTAGGCATACACATTTAGGCTACACGTTCATAATCGCAATGTTATGACTTCATATCAACTACTGTATCTAGGGAAATGCCTTCACCTATACCACGTTACGGAGGCTATCATAACTGTATTTAGCTTATAATGGACATTACATATTTCTGTTCAGTAGGCTTATAGGCTACGACTAAAGTACAGCCGACTCATTCAGCTCAAACCGGGGTGGCAGGAATTGGGCTATGTTTTAGTGACGGAAAGATTTACCAGAACGCTGTAGGCATGTCTTCCTAAAAACATACTTTTCCGAAACTGTAGGCTAAATGTGTAGCTCTGTGTATAAGATCGGAGGCGCCTGTAGCTTGCAACGGAGATGACGCATTAGCTCACATTACTCCATGTTACATTTAGCAGACACTAATATCCAGAGCGACTTACAGGAGCATTTAGGGTTAAGTGCCTTGCTCAAGGGCACAGCGACAGATTGTTCACCTGTCGGCTCGGGAATTTGAACCAGCAACATTTTGGTTACTGGCCCTTAACCGCCAGTCTACCTGCCGCCATGACCTGCTGTTAATTTGGTCATGACGTAAATCGGGGAGAAAGGGGGGAGAGAGAGTATATAGAATAAACAGTCCGAGAAAGGTAATTGCCATTTCAATGACTTTAATAAGCAAAATAGGAAACCATTTCTTCCAACAACAACAAAAAATAAGACGAAACAGAAACCAGCCTGAATGGAACTATAACAGTTCAAATTTAAGATATTTTTTTGTATCTTATTTATATAAACAGGATTGAAAATTGATCCCCATCATCATCGCAAAATACATGAAATGAAAAACAAAACAACAACCCGCTGCTGCAGTTTCAATTTGATTTCAACACAGTTGAATCAGGAACAAACCAAGAGATTGTTAAATGCATGACTTTTCAACAATAGTTTTTAAATGCAAGCACCATGCTTATTCAATATGATCTGACAGTTTGTTAATTTAAATCATTAAAATAAAAACTTTAATATGCATCTGGCCAGCAGAACCAGAATCACCAAATAATAATACAACAGACGAAAACATCATATAACATAACATAACATACACAACAGTTTTCATTTCGAGATTTTGCACAACCTGAATCCTTTTTTTTTTACTGACCGGCAGCAAAAAAAAATATCAGGAAAACATATAGCATTAATACATTTAAACTTCGTATTTTGAAACGCATGCGCAATCTAAATACTTGTTAATTGTACATAAAACCCCTGAAATGGTTAACGTTGTTGAACATGTTTTTAAAAAATGCTTGATATTGCCGAGGAAGAGTACAAAATATATAGTATATCACTGTTAATGCGATGCAGCTGCACCCAATAAAATACATTAATCAACTTGAGAAATTATGTGACTATCCTGTTCTTCACATTATATAATGGGGTTAGGGTTACGCAATAGTTAACATAATGGCATTTCTGGCTAAGAAAACCTCTGCTGACTACAGCACCAGACGGAAATGAAATGGAATAACATGTATAACAGTTTTTTTTATATATATATACTATAGCCTATATGCATCCTAGGAGTAGAACACAAAGTTATGCATGGTGCGTAAATGTGGTGCGCAAAGGACCATCACTCATCTGCTAATATTCTAGCTATGCGTTTGTTTTGACAGCTTCGCACTATTTATCCCAATGTGTCATAAGGTTATTATTAAGCTTGCATCTATCTTGTCTTATTATTATTATTATTATTATTATTATAGAATAATAGTATGTCTTCCTTCAAGGGGGTCTGTACAAAACTCAAAATGAAAACGTAAAACAAATCATTAGGCTATCCAAAAAGTGCACTTAATATACAAAGTTTGTTGTCTTTAAATGCAACTGCAAAATGCCCATATCTCTGAATCAATACCCACAAAATGAAAATCAAACAACAAGAAAAAATAATAAAACACAACTGAAAGAAAGAAGTTAAAAACCAGCCTCCTCTATCTTGGTGTGCAGTTTTGCGGTTGCGTAATATTTACAAGGCTACAGAAGGCCTACTGTCCTCATTCCATTCCTCTAAACCCCACAACACTATGGAGAAGCGCAGATCAACGACATGCTCTTAAGATACACGAGAAACAAAAAGAAAGTACAAAATAGAAATTATTACCGTACATGTCCAGCATGCAGGATTAATATTTTAATGCAGATTTTTGTTTCAATATATATTCGAATATAACCAAGCAGGCAATAAACAAATGAGATGTTGCATAACATGTAAGTAGACAGAAGTAAAGTTTGCATAATGTGGAGTCTTGTTTAGCAACTCTCTTTTCCTTTTTCAGGCCCAGTGTCGAATGTGAGTCTCAAAACGCTTCTCTCTGCGTTGTTTGTTGTGTAGGCCCAGGTCGGGCGGTCATCCCACTAACAGACACAGTAAAAGCAGTACAGCCTAAAAGGAGGAAAGTTCACCCGCCGCTTCTCTCTTCTCTCAGGAAGATGAAAAAAGTATATTCACTACAAGCAACTAATCTACAAAGATGCGCGGCGTTGACCCAACATTCTACCTTGTTCTTTGTATCTCAGTTGTCACGTGGATCGAGAGAGATGGTTAGATATGAGAATATTATTTTATGGATTATTCTTCTAATATGAATATAGTTGTTGACTGTCATTAGTACAGTAAATATGAAGGGGTATTTGATTATTATTGTTTGTTCATCAGCATCAGTTGGTGGTGGGGTAGGGGTGAGTCAATAGAGCTATAATAACAACTCACATGAAAAACTCTGGGGATGACGGGTTGTCACTAGTAGGCCTAGACCCAGCCTCGCGGATCCCGTTATTCGCTCCCGTTCCCGTCAGTTTCTCGCACTTGAGTTTGTAGGCGTCCCTCTCGCGTGCCAGCCGGTTGATCTCCGCCTTGAGCGCCTCCACCTGGTCTATCAGATGAGTCTTCTCATTCTCCAGCACGTGCTTCTGCTGCACCCGCTTGTAACGGCAGGACTGTGCGTAGCCCCGGTTCTTCAGGGTCCGCCTCTTCTGCTTGAGGCGGATGACATCGTCCTTGGTGAATCCCCGCAGGTGTCTGTTCAGCTCCCTCACAGACATGGACACCAGCTGGTCGTCAGAGAAGCGGTCCTCCACGTTGCCTGAGCCATGGTGCCCCTGGCCCGAGTGGCCGTGGTGGTGATGGTGGCGGTGGTGGTGGAGGGCTTGGTGAGAGTCTGGAGAGACGGGGGACGGGCTGTCTGGGTCCTGGCTGTGGTGGTGGTGGTGGTGCTGGGTGTGGGGGTGGCTGAGACCCCCCGGGTGTCCAGAAAGGTCATCAGGGTGGTGTGGGATGCCTCCCCCATAGGGATGATGGTGCTGCTGGGGATGGCCATGATGGTTGTGGTGTTGGTGAGGCCCTCTGTAGCCATCGAAGGCGCCCTGCTGCAGCTGCTGCTGGACGTGCTGGGGTGGGGGGTGGCCGTGGGCCGTGGCTCCGATCAGGGCCTCCACTGCGTCCTCCGGGGTCAGGCTGAGCGTCTGTGGATCGATCTGCTGGTGGTACCCGCCGTTGGGCATCCAGTACAGCTCCTCCAGATGGTTCTTCTGCTCTGTGGGGCTGAAGCTGGGCGAGGAGGGTACCGAGCTACATGGTGTGCTGATCGGGGTGGAGGACACAGAGCCCTGGGGCTGGAGCCGAGTGCACTGGCGCACCCCGGCACGTTCCAGCCCGGCCAGACCTTCTTTCTTCACGTCGAACTTCATTAGGTCAAAGTCGTTGACGTATTCCAGAGCCAGAGGGCTGTTGGGGAGCTCAGGGCCCATGCTCAGCTCTGCGCTCATGGTGCTGCCGCGACTCTGATGCAGATGGGTGAAGGTGGTTGCCAGCGTCGTGAAAACAGACTTGTTAATAAGCGTCTCTTCTCCAATCGCTTGTCTCGTGCAGTAGTTTTTCCTACTGCTCCAATGCTGCAGACTCGTGTACTGTTTGTTGCATGTAACACCGTTCGGAGAGGTAAAAAAGTAGAAAACTAAAAACAAGTGGAACAAACTTTGAGACTAGTGCACTGCAAACGACATGGGAATTTTCGTCATGTAGCCTACTTCTTTCTGCTAGCTGGCTCTGGTCAACAGACGAGAAGTAGATGTAGAAATAATTTTGTCTCAGTGCAAAAGTAAACCGTCAGTCCTTTCAGAACAAATGAACTTAAAAAATAAACACATAAATAAAAATTATAAAATAATACCGAGTGGTCGTTGACGCAGGCTCCTGTCCTGTCCTCGTCAACGTTGTAGATATAAGGTATAGTCCTTGTTTTCGCCAGGAAAAGAAGAAGTAGATGAGACTATGGAGTCTGTTTTTTTGCTTGGAGAAGCAGCCTTCCAGCTCTGCACCGCAGAGATTTGAGCTCTCCTTTCCTTCCTGACACACTCACTCTCGAGTATTCAGCAGACTGCGCTGACTGCCTGCCAGCACTTTATGCTTATAGCGCACTGTGACGTCAGGCTGGAAGGCAGGTCCCCTTGCCTGCCCCTCTCCAATAGGGAGCGGTGTATTTTCTGGATTAGAATAAAGGAGGGGAGAGGTTGGAGGAGAGGGGAGGAGGGAGAGCGGAGCGCTCTTTCTGACAGCTACGAAGGAGGGGGTGAGAAAGGGTAGAGGGAGTGAAGAGCTGAATGCCTTCACTTAGGAGAACCAATGGCATGTTATCGTTTAACAGCCCACGTTTTAGGCATAATTCCCCTCTTCTACGGCAATTATCTCCCAGTTTACACTGAGTGAACAGAGAGAATAAAGTGATCTGCATACATAAGGATCCATAAAAACTTGATGATGTTTTTGGTGAAAAGTGTTTTACGGTATTATAACGTAACCTTTACGCACGCATAGCGTGTAAAGCCCTTTAAAGGCACAAAATAACTAAACAATTTCAAACCTGAAGTAAAATGTAAGATTCAATAATGACAAAGTACCCATTCACATGCATTGGGACGTTGTTTAGTAGCCTGTTTGAAGACGTGCAGGCCTTTTCATTTGACTTTTCAATGGTGGAAAGTGAGCTGTTGCCTCTTCGAAACGTAACCTATATATTTCTAATTTTCCAACTAGAGAAACATGATTCTGAAAATCGAACTATAACCTACATTCTTCTTAAAACCTCCTTTGTAATTGAATCTCCAAATGTTGTTCTTTACCAACATAGTTTATTCTGAATCACTAAATGCTGTCGTTTTGTGGTCAACTCGATTTGTTTCTGACCTTCAATTAATATTTCTATCTAATACACAATTATTGGCACCAGATATAGACTATTGGCATAGGCCTAGACTATTATATACTTTGTATGTGTGTTTTTTCCAATGTAGATATGCACGTACTTCCAAGTTCCAAGTCTTGACAACATCCTCCCGGATTCAAAGACATTGAGAAAAAGGTTATGTTGTTAGACTATAGAGTACAAGTACATTCTGACATCGTGCCAATGGTAATATCAGCATGGAGGCCGAGCGAGAGACAGAACGCTCTTTCTTGGCTCGACCATTGTGTAGTGCGTATATGGCAAAGCATTTGAAGCTTTGAAAAGCACCACTGGTGAGTAGGTACTGTGAAAAGAGGCTCAAGACTGCCGCTCCGTGGTTCTAACGGACGCTGCACGGAGACCTCGCTAGGCAATATTGGTTTTTCGTTCAATTAGACACTAATTTAATCATGCATTTGATTAACCGTTTTTCTTTTAGCAATTGATTTTGTTGATACATAACACTTTATTAGATACTTTTGTATGTAGTTGTTATTAGTAGCTGTATTATAAAGTAAAATTAAGTTATACATTCACATTACATATTCTAAGGAAAAACGAATAGTTATGGGACAATAAAATTAAAGAAGACCTTCAGGAATATAAAAGTGAATTGTGTGAATTGTGGGCCTTTGCATTTATTTATATTGGAATAATTGCCTTTATCTGTTCTAAGAGATGTCTTGATTTCCTGCAGAAGGAAGTTACTTGTAAATTAGTCAATTTGATGAATCGATTCTATTATTATCCCGTTTCCACCTCATATCCACGCCTGAGCTCATGGCCCCGGCCAGTACTTATCGATTAGGCTGAAGATGGAGGGGACCGGGCGCCGCATGCACACACCATCCAATAACTGTTGGTTTAAATACTTCATTAACTTCAACTCTGCATTTCTTCACGATGTATCAAGATGCTGAAATAAACGACACATTCCAATCTTCTCACACATTTTTCCATTCATATAATTCAGAGGTTATTTGCATGATTCAGTCCATATTAGGCTACAAAAAAACAGAAACATGTTCCCATATTTTGTCTGGTTTTAAAATGTCATAAAAATCGAATAAACTCACGACTGACTTGAGTAGCAGCAAAAAGTGAAGGAATGTTCTCTCACATTGTCAATGTTAGGCCTATAAGTAATTCGAGCTTTTATAAGAGTAGGCTACAAAATGCTGAAAGACATCAACTGACGTTTTATGCAGTGATAAATATATAGGCAATTCTACTTTCTGACAGAAGCGATCGAGACTTCAACCCCCCCCCCCCCCACACACACACACACACACACACACACAAATCTAAGAATATGGTTGGCCTAAAGTGTATTATTATTATTATGTGTTGTTTTTATTAGCAGGTTATTACTATAACGATATTATTGTTTACGATACTACTCACTTAGGCTATAATAACATAATTACATTTCCAATAAAAGTTTTTATATCAAAATATATGGGATTGTTACATTATTTGAAAACCAATCAATGAATCCATCTTCCTACGTAAGATATTAATCTATAACGTTTCTAATGTCAGCAGATCACCAGGCACTTCTCAAGCGCGCTGCCTGCCTGAGTGAAGGTACTGTATATAGGGCTGCAGCCTGCAGCGTTGGGCCGGCGACAGCGTTAGTCCCTCTTTAACAACTTTTCCCTGAAACACCCCCAGAGGCAGAACGCGTACCGAACCCTGACAGCATTATCCCAAACGCCCGGTGCATAGGCTACCAGACCACACGATAGGGTACAATGAATTAAGCAATGGAGAGGCATCAAATACTACAGGTATAGTACTACCAACCCAGTATCATGAGCTATAAAACTACACTCGTAGACCTGACTGTTGTACTGCGTAAAAGCCTCTTATCTATCCCGGCCGAGTCGAACAAAGTTTAACACCATGTTTCTAATTCTGCAGTGAGACTGTGAGAGCTTGTTGGTTTTATTCGGACCTGAAGGCAGCGCCATTAGCGTGTAATGCGCTCTAATATACCCCAGCCTGCCGTAATAGCCAAGCAGGCAGGCAGGCCGCCGTCGGCTCTCCCCCTTCGGTAATAGCATGGCTGTAATGGAGACGCGAGATGTAAAAAGCGTCCATGTCAGCAGCATATCGCTGGTTAATGATCTATTAAGTGATCCGTGTGCTTATGGACAGCGAAAAAAAGTGTTGATGTTTGCTTATTTAGCCTCTAATGAGTCTCCCGTCCTACGGATTTTAGGAATGAATAACAAGAAATAAAATCACCTTTAAAATGTTCACATTTAAACAGTGCAGGGCACAACGGACTCTGTAGTGGTGAGGAGGCACGGGCTCCCCACAGCAACACGCCTCGCACCGGGAGCACGAGGCCATGTCACCTGCTCCTGTAACGGCGAGGGGCACGAGGTCATGGCACCTGCTCCGGTAACTTCGAGGGGCACGAGGCCATGGCACCTGCAACTATGAGGGCGAGGGGGCACGAGGCCTGCCGGTTTGATAATGTTGGGAGTGGCGGCTTCAGCTAAGCCAAGTCTCCACCAGCGAACTGGATGTGTATTGGCTTGCGGTACTTCAGAGCGCTTCTATTCCAGCAGCACATGTAGGTAAGGATGGCGTGGCGCGCGCAGGTCTTGCGGCTGGGCATAACAACAGAGGCTCGAGCTGTTGGCTTTATGATTCTGTTTCAGAGGCTTCTGTATTTTTCTCCATTGACTAAACTTTTACAAATTTGAAACGGACCGGTTCGTCTTTATGAAGTGGGTAATGGTGTATGGTTGTTTGCTGGACCCATTTGCAGGTATATAATGATTAACGCAAATATCCCCTACAGATCATCCATCAATTCCAGGAAAGAGAGAGAGGAAAGTGTGTGTGTTTGTGTGTGTGTGTTTGCGTGCGAGCGAGCGAGAGAGAGAGAGCATGTGTGTTTGCGTGTGAGAGAGGGGCAGATATATAATGATGCTTTGTAGTGTGTTGAGCACCGAGAGCCTCGCGAGTCACCATGGCTTTAACGCACTCAGCCACAGTGCGCGAGAGCGCTCTAGACCGAGGACAAGAGCATTGCGCGCTAGGGTGTATCAATGACCCCCGGGTTCTAGAGCCCAAAGTTTCACTGGCGCTTCTCGAGTTCTACAATATGATTAGGAGAGAGAAAGAGAGAGAAATAGTTCATAGGCCGAAAATTATACGATTGTGATTTAACCAAGCCCCTTATCGAATGCAATTAACCCTTCATGCTTACTTCATAGTTAAAATTCTAGAATAATTCTATATGCCTGTATGTTTAGTTAGTTGAATATGTTCTACTATAAAGCCGGAGCATGTTTAGTCTGTCTGTAGGCTATATATCTCGATGCTTACTTTGTTCAGTCATAGTCAAGTTTTTGGACTAGTATTATTCAACCCAACCAAGTTAAAGTTTGGACTATATTATTCAACCCAATCCAGTTAAAGTTTGGACTATATTATTCAACCCAACCAAGTTAAAGTTTGGACTATATTATTCAACACAGCCAAATTACAGTTCACGAGAGCGCGCCTAATTACTTATCACTTCATGGTCGATTTTACTTGATATATATATAAACACAGTGGTAGAGACCTTAGCTCTGATATTGAATTGGACAAGGGGGAGTCATCAATTATTTTCAATATTAGTTTCAAAATGATCCCGTCTGATAATTACCTCTCCATATAGAAACTAAATCATAAGCATTCCACACAATATGAGCAGGTTACTACAGCTCAACACCGACTCCAACATGGGCAGATCAATTGATAAGCCATAGGAAAATGATAAATACAAAAACATAGTTATTTGAGCTGAACAAGCTTTCAAAAAAAGTGAGAAAAAGGTAGATTTTTAAAGAAGACAACATTTTGTGCAGTCTCATCTCTACCGTCGAGATGAGATTGTCGTTCATTTAGAGTTGAATACTTGTACAGTAACTCAGATATTCTAGTTTACTCGAAGAAGATCGATGAACTGCAGTGAAAACATGTATTATTAAAGCGTGTCATCTCTATGTAGGCTACGCTGTGTCCAGGCCTATACCTCTAAAAGTATCTAACATCCCCGAGAGCGATAATTGACTGGGGAAGTCTTTAAAGACAGAACAAGTGGTGAGATAAGTGGAAATGCCTCTCATAAATATGAAAAGGGGAATCGATTTAGCAGTGAACACCAAATGCTTACCCTTTATAAAGACTGACTCAGAGGAAGAACTAAGTTAGCATTTTATGCAAATGCGACACTAGGCCGACACCTTTTTAAGACATATGGAGATACCTGTAGACTTATCCAATAAATGTGTTCCTATGGTCTGTTTCACTAATGCAGTGATGTATCTGTCCTGAAGAAGGCCAGGGTATAGGCTTCTCGGTCGGAGAATATATAGCTTATTTTTTAGAGCAGAGTTGCATTCGTGTGTGTATGTGTGTGTGTGTATGTGTGTGTGTGTGTGTGTGTGTCACATTGACACGGAGAGTTGGACAGGTGGTGATGGCTAAATAGTAGATCGTAAATGTATTGAATGTGAATATATGTGGACTTTGTGGTGTAGGCTATCCTAGAGAAAGGATTATGGTTGAAAACAGAGCAACACGACAAAGTCAGATAATCGAAGTGTATGCAAAGATTTTTTTGTCATTAGAATGTCACGCCTTGCACGAATGTAGCATAATTATGTGTTATGCGCATGGAGGGGTCGCGCAATCTTGTTTTTTTACTCCTGTGTCTGTCCTTTTCACTAAAATTTCAGCGGGCACTGAAACGGTGAGCCAAAGAGAGAGAGAAAGAGAGAAAGACATTAAATAAATAATACTAACCACATCAATCTGCTTGTCTCCAAAATAATTTCAGTTTGTGCTGTAATGCAGGCCAATTCTAAGTATGGGGAATGTGGTTGAGTGATATGCAGTAAATAAAACAAAGGATAAAGATCATAAAATATCCTGACATATTGCTCTCGTTTGACCCTCCAAGAAAAAAGTTACACAGTTATGCAATTATAGATTTGATTGGGATTTCAATGGGTGATGTAAAATGAACTGGCTCCATTCCAACAGGCCTTTGGTGAAATGCATGTTACAGTATCATGGCGGATGTAAACGTTCTCCGGTTAGATTCGGCAATTATGACCGTCGTTTTTGGCATCACCTTAATAGCTACATCCCTATAGGCACAATATGTAAAAAACATGTATTTTAACCAATCTTGTTTACCCGGATAGGCAATATATACAGCTAAACTTTTGATTAAACCCACTTTAACATCCCATAACTCAGCATAACAAAAATGTCTATAGTTGCCAATCACTATAACAAATTAATCATGTTAACAGTTCGTCAAAATATTTTTATTAATTCGCATAATTCATCATGTATAAGTAAATGAGTAAATGCACATAATCCATCGTAGCCACTTGCACCCCGCGTCTCCGTCCATCTAGTCTGCCTGGAGACCATTTGGTTCCATTACACCATCAACTATTAGAGAGACGCTGCATGGTCGGCCTTTTTTCTAGACATGCAGAACCCAGCCAACCATTATTCTTGGCATGAAAATATCTCTTTCCCTGAAATGAAATATAACATTAAAATGTCACTGTCGAGGAGTATCCTCCGTATTTCATGTCTCGGTCTAATTGTGGGCACATGGGGCTGGAGTCATACTTACAGGGTATATTACATTTCCAACCCCATGTAATATTCTGGAAAATATGCGTCATCTGTTTACTTTATTGAGTGAAGATTAAAGAAAATAGTTCAATGGGCCTCAAAGTTGGAGGACAAATGTCTGTGGACGAGGTCAGAAAATAATGTCATTGGTGGTTTACCCATCCTTAGAACCTGATGTTAACCTTTATTGTTGCAATAACCATGAAAATCTGTGTTAATTTTACATAGCTTATTTATTAACCATGTAGTTAATCAGATGAACAACTGTAGTGCATGAAACAATGGTTGAATTGTAATGAAAATATAGAACTTATACTGGTACCAAATTATACTACATGCTAAATATAGTAGTACTACTACTACTATTCTGCGTTTTCATTTTTCCAGTAAAGAGTATAAATATCCATGGCAACATGTTTACAGTAAGTACAGTAGCCTGCAGTATGACTGTGTGTGTGGCAGTACAACCATGGTGCTTTGGGTTTACAGCAGGACCTGGGGTGTGGTCGCATAGCGGTTAGAGAGAATGAACGGATGCTTAAGTACACTGTCTGTGAACGTTGGTGCTGTGGCTTTAGAGAGGGGTCAGGGGTGTGGTAGTACTGCGGTCAGGTAAATGGGAGGATACATATAAGTACAGTAGTGTGAGTGTGTCTGGCATTAGGAGCAGTGGTGCCGTCGATTTAGAGTCAGGCCAGAGTTAGGGTTAGGGGGAATGGACGGCTGACCTGCAGGTTGTGCTGATTCATCTCCCAGGTGGACCATAGAACCACGACCACAGGACTCTTGGACATGCATTTAACCTGCAGTAATTACAACGCTACTGTACTGCAGTACAAACATGGAAATGTGTAAGCATTAGAAGTGGCTAGCATACTTTAACTCCCATAGGCACTTGAGTAGATCTGAGAGGATTGGATAGGTATAAGCAATTTGCTGAAAACTACACCTACAGCCTATCAGAGGACATAGTACACCTAAAGCCTATCAGAAGACATGGTACACCTAAAGCCTATCAGAAGACACGGTGGAGCTGTAGTGTATCAGAGGACACGGTGGAGCTATAGACTGTCAGAGGGCACGGTGGAGCTATAGACTATCAGAGGGCACGGTGGAGCTATAGACTATCAGAGGGCACGGTGGAGCTATAGACTATCAGAGGACACAGTGGAGCTATAGACTATCAGAGGGCACGGTGGAGCTATAGACTATCAGAGGGCACGGTGGAGCTATAGACTATCAGAGGACACAGTGGAGCTATAGACTATCAGAGGTCACGGTGGAGCTATAGACTATCAGAGGGCACGGTGGAGCTATAGACTATCAGAGGACACAGTGGAGCTATAGACTATCAGAGGGCACGGTGGAGCTATAGACTGTCAGAGGGCACGGTGGAGCTATAGACTATCAGAGGGCACGGTGGAGCTATAGACTGTCAGAGGGCACGGTGGAGCTATAGACTATCAGAGGTCACGGTGGAGCTATAGACTATCAGAGGGCACGGTGGAGCTATAGACTATCAGAGGGCACGGTGGAGCTATAGACTATCAGAGGGCACGGTGGAGCTATAGACTATCAGAGGGCACGGTGGAGCTATAGACTATCAGAGGACACAGTGGAGCTATAGACTATCAGAGGTCACGGTGGAGCAATAGACTACCAGAGGGCACGTGGAGCTATAGCCTATCAGAGGGCACGTGGAGCTATAGCCTATCAGAGGGCACGTGGAGCTATAGCCTATCAGAGGGCACGGTGTAGCTATAGCCACTACTTAAGCCTTTAACATCATGTCAAATCTACAGTTGAAGTCGTAAGTTTACATACACTTAGGTTTGAGTCATTATAACTTGTTTTTCAACCACTCCACAAATGTCTTGGTAAGAAACTATAGTTTTGGCAAGTCGGTTAGGATATCTACTTTGTGCATGACACAAGTAATTGTTCTAACAATTGTTTATGGACAGATTATTTCACTTATAATTCACTGTATCCCAATTGCAGTGGATCAGAAGTTTACATACACTATGTTGACTGTGCCTTTAAACAGCTTGGAAAATTCCAGAAAATTATGTCATGTGTTTAGAAGCTTCTGATATGCTAATTGACATCATTTGAATCAAATGGAGGTGTTCCTGTGGATGAATTTCAAGGCCTACCTTCAAACTCAGTGCCTCTTTGCTTGACATCATGGGAAAATCAAGAGAAATCAGCCAAGACCTCAGATTTTTTTTTGTAGACCTCCAGAAGTCTGGTTCATCCTTGGGAGCAATTTCCAAACGCCTGAAGGTACCACGTTAACAATAGTACGCAAGTATAAACACCATGGAACAACACAGCCGTCATACCGCTCAGGAAGGAGAAGCGTTTTGTCTCCTAGAGATGAACGTACATTGGTGCGAAAAGTGCAAATCAATCCCAGAACAACAGCAAAGGACCTTGTGAAGATGCTGGAGGAAACAGGTACAAAAGTATCTATATCCACAGTAAAACAAGTCCTATATCGACATAACTTGAAAGGCCGCTCAGCAAGGAAGAAGCCACTGCTCCAAAACCGCCATATAAAAGCCAGACTACGGTTTGCATCTGCACATGGGGACAAAGATCGTACTTTTTGGAGAAATGTCCTCTGGTCTGATGAAACAAAAATAGAACTGTTTGGCCATAATGACCATCGTTATGTTTGGAGGAAAAAGGGGGAGGCTTGCAAGCCAAAGAACAGGAAAATTCTGTGGATATACTGAAGCTATATCTCAAGATATCAGTCAGGAAGTTAAAGCTTGGTCATAAATGGGTCTTCCAAATGGACAATGACCCCAAGCATACTTCCAAAGTTGTGGCAAAATGGCTTAAGGACAACAAAGTCAAGGTATTGGAGTGGCCATCACAAAGCCCTGACCTCAATCCCATAGAAAATGTTGTGGGCAGAACTGAAAAAGCGTGTGCGAGCAAGGAGGCCTACAAACCTGACTCAGTTACACCAGCTCTGTCAGGAGGAATTGGCCAAAATTCACCCAACTTATTGTGGGAAGTTTGTGGAAGGCTACATGACACGTTTGACCCAAGTTAAACAATTTAAAGGCATTGCTACCAAATACTAATTGAGTGTATGACCCACTGGGGATGTGATGAAAGAAATAAAAGCTGAAATAAATCATTCTCTCTTCTATTATTCTGACATTTCACATTCTTAAAATTAAGTGGTGATCCTAACTAACCTAAGACAGGGAATGTTTACTAGGATTAAATGTCAGGAATTGTGAAAAACTGAGTTTAAATGTATTTGGCTAAGATGTATGTAAACTTCCGACTTCAACTGTATATAAGTATTTAGGGTGTAGGGGCTAGAAGCTAGGGGTTGTTTTGGGATAGGGCCTTTGGTGGGTGTCCTGGCTGGATTGTTAAGGTGTACAGGAATGCCCTCGTTAATATTTGAATACCTATGGAGGTGCCCTTATTAGCTGTGGGAGGGCCCAGGACTCCCAGGCACACCATGATATTTTTTTTATTTAACCTTTATTTAACTAAGGAAGTCAGTTAAAAACGAATTCTTATTTACAATGATGGCCCCCGGCCAAACCCTAAACCGGACTACGCTGGGCCAATTGTGCGCCTCCCTATGGGACTCCCAATCACGGCCAGTTGTGATACAGCCCAGGATTGAACCAGGGTGCTAGAGGTACTAACGGCTCTAGCACTAAAATGTAGTGCCTTAGACCGCTGCGCCACTCGGGAGCCCGAGTGATAACCCTAGTGGCCAGTGGGTTAATGCTGAATTTAGGGGAAACAAGGAGCTTACAACTTCCTAATGATAGCAATATCAGTAATAAATTAGTATTAGAACATGTACATATTTAATGATGCTATATTATTGAAAGTGACTCTGAAGTGTAACCAGATTGGATTAGGTGATGAAAGGGGTTGGATATATGACTGAACACAGTAGATTAGGGCTTGGGGGACACTCTATGGACAAGTTGTTGGGTGAGATAGAGTGCAGAGAGAGAGAGATTTAGAACATAGAGGGAGAGAAAGATTTAGAGAAGGAAAGAGTCGGGTGAGAGAGAGGGAGAACACAAATTGGCAAAAGAGAAAGGGTGAAAGAGAAAATTTGAAGAAGGGAGAGCAATAGAGAGAAACCGAACCAAGAGAAAGGGAGAGAGCGAATGTTTGAGAGAGAAAGTATCTCAACCCAAATGGCTGTTAAAAATCATTAATCTTGTGGGGATCTGTGTCAGTGCACGGCAGCAACACAAAGAGGCACAGAGCAGGGAGGAGAGCAGCTCAGTGACCCAGCACCAATTGGCTGAGAAAGGCCCACCAGGCTTTAATAGACTTTTGCTGATCCAACACTTGTTTGCTGGGAGCCACAAAGAGGCGATTGCAGAAGCTGACAGGGGCCTGCAGGCCCGGGGGCTCCACTCCTGGCCCATGATAAATGACCCGGGACAGAGGGGTGTGGGCAGGGCCAGGGGGGAGGACGGAGGGGTGAGGAGGGAAACAGGACCAGAGAGTAACAGAGAGAGAGAGAGCGAGAGAGGAGAGGCAAGGAGGAGGGCAGAGGAGGGATGAGAAGAGGGAGGACAAGGAGGGTGAGGGAGGCAAGGCACGGGAGGTTGAGAGAGGGGGGTGGGGTGAGAGAAGAGGCCTAAGGGCTCCCTCCATTGCTGACTTGTCTTAAACGACATGGGGTAGAGGGGACTGGATGACGACAGAGGAGAGGAGAAAGGTAATTGGGGTTGAGGTGGTAAGGAGGGTAGTGGGGGTGAGAGAAGGTTGGCAAGCGAGTGAGGAGTCTCGGGAGGGGACTTGGGTTAAGGGGGAGAATAGAAGGTAGGTGGGTTTGGAGGGAAGGATAGGAGCAGACAGAGGAGGGGAGCAGGCAGTTGACTGGGGGTGATAGTGGGAGGAGAGTGGGCAGAGAGAGGAGCGAAAGCAGGAAAAAGGCAAAAGGAAATACGGAAAGGATTGAGTTAGGGGAGAGAAGGAGAAGAGGTGGAGGATTCCCTTCATTCGCAGTGTGAGTATGGGGGAAAAACGTACGTTCGGCACTTAGCCCTAAAAATATCCCAATTCCTGCCCACACAATGCCAGATCATTCCTGCCCACACAATGCCAGATCATTCCTGCCCACACAATGCCAGATCATTCCTGCCCACACAATGCCAGATCATTCCTGCCCACACAGTCCACAGTGGCACACCACTGACCGCGTGGGTCATTCTAACCTGCCCATTCAAACCACTAACATTTTACTTTAGTTATGCTGAGGAAGAACCCCAGGCAGCACATTAAAGTGGAACTGACAGCGTTTTAACTACTTTGCAGATATGAAACAAACAGATAATCATAATATCAGTAATAAACATACAATTCTCAGTTTATGTTACAAAACCAACTTTAGAAGAGGTTTTAAAAATAGGTTCTATTTGACTCAACATTCCATGATGTACACCAAGGCATTGTTGTCAGAATAGATGGATGCAGTTCAATACATGATTAATATCATTCACCAATACATTTCTTGGTAGTCCAAAAAAGTATTGCTATCAGGTTGTAAATCACAGCCACCCTGGTACATTGTTTGCTGCCTTCATTCGGGATGCACTGTTTCAGTTTCAATGTCTCAATATTTTTGGACAAAAACGGACAAATTTAACTAAGGCTGGGAATGTCAATACAATCAAACTAGCAAGGGCAATGATCACAAGTCAGTCATAACGTGGCTAATGGGCTAGCATACCTATTTATGTAGCAAGCTAAAAACAGAGCCTTAGATTAGCTAGACAGCTGTCATTGGAGTCGTTATTTCAGTGGCTATACACAGCTAGATATACATGTGTCATTTGGTTAGCTAGCAAGAACTTGAATAACTGTTATCCAGTTAGCATATCTCTTGCGTTTGCAAATTCACTCTGGCTATCTACTCCGATTTCAGAGCACTCTTGTTGGAGTGTGCCAGAGCGCAGAATAACTGATGAATTTATGCAACACCCACTGAATATGACGGTGGTCAGTAAACGTAGGCAAAACAACAGTTAGTTGTTTAGCCTAGCCAACCAGCTCTGCTAGGGCGAGGAAAATGTCCAGAGTGATGTGTTCTCTCATTTGTGTCTGGCAGTAGCTAGCTAGCAAGCTAGCCAACTTTAACCAGGCAGACAAGCTGCAGAAGGACGAGTAGGCTACAGTTCCCCATTGTTTAAAAGTGCAATTTTAACGGCCAACTAGCTGAAAAATAGGCTTTTTTTTTATGTTCCTTCGTTATATTTTAGCTCATCTTGCTAAGGATAGCATTAGTTGTTGATCTTGTCGTTGTTGATGTGTATAACTGAGGGAGAGAGCATTCCTTTTCGTGGTTGTTTGATCATATAGGACTGTAACGTTCTCAAATGTAAGAGGACTCCCGTGGTATTGACATATTTGCAGCAATCCATTCAGGTGTATTTTGTGGCTTTTGGCGAATGCGTTCTAATGATCTAAAGTCGCGCTATTGCTACTTCCTGTAAACACACAGTCCAGTTCAAAGTCATGGATGGCAGGGACCTTTTTTACATAAAGGCCTACTGTAGCTCTGATTGGCTATGGTGCACCGGTCTGCGTAGACTCCGGTCCTGGACGAGACATGATTTTATTCGTTTTTTTACTGCGGTGTCTATTAATCGTCCAAACGTCACTTTCCCACTCTATATTGCTATAGAATTTTCATAATTGCCTTACTATATGTAATTCCCAAACATTCTAAGGATTGATGAAAATGTTCAAATGATCATATCTAAGTGATCGCTTGTCAGAAAATGTTTTTAAAAAGTGTCATATTCTTCCTGGGGGATGTATGAGAGCAGATTTGAATGAGATTTCATGTTGCTAAAATGCTGTCATTTCTGCTTTAAAGAGGCTCTATATTGTTCATGCATATGATTATGTACACCAGACATTTTCTCTAGACTTGAATAAACCCCCCGCCCGCCCCCACTAGATTTAGTCTTGCCTTGAAGCATGTGAGCGTGATCTATACATGAGGTATCTGGGCTCCAGTAAGCTCGCCACTCCCCCCACTCACTTACAGATGTAGACGCTTGGCCAGGTCCATGCCCAGCGCTGTAGTTGAATCACGCTACACACAGTCTGCCTTTCGTCTGCATTACGTCTGAGACATATTTAATTGTCTTTTCTCTGTCATTAAGGTTATTGTTTCTTGCTGATGGCATCTGTCTTATCTGTCAGCCCCTGGCTTAGGATGCCTCTTTAGCCTTTGAACATCAGAGGAAATGCACATGGAGGAAGACAAGGACTGTGTGTGTGTGTGTGTGTGTGTGTGTGTGTGTGTGTGTGTGTGTGTGTGTGTGTGTGTGTGTGTGTGTGTGTGTGTGTGTGTGTGTGTGTGTGTGTGTGTGTGTGTTTCATACCTCTGTGCATCTGCGAAAGACCTGGTGGATTATGGAAGGCCCAGGCTCCCCAAAATCATCTCAGCAGGACCAGAGAGAGATGGCAAAAATAAACGGAACAAGAGGATGAGTTTATGAGAGGATGTTGAATGGAGGGAATAGTGGTGGAGAGACAGAGAGAGGTATCATGGCCGGTTTATCATGTCCAGTATATATGGGGATTCCACTACTCTCTTCCCGCCTCAGACTCCTGAGAAAAGTAGGTTTCAGGGTTGGTTGGTCAGTCAATGGACCTGTGTCGACACATGCACGGTCACACACACACATGCACGCACACACACACGCATACACCTTACACAATTTAACAGTAGATATCCTAAGTGGGGATATCCCATTGTGTCTACCAATGACTATGCATGTGTGTATGTTTCACATATTTCTCTGTCTGTACCTGTGTGTGTCTCAATTTTCTTCCTATGAGTGTGCGTGTGTATGAGTGTGTGAGTGTGTGTGTTGAAAGTGTGTGTCTGTGTGTGAGTGTGTGAGTGAGTGTTTGTTGAAAGTGTGTGTCTGTGTGGATGGATGGATGAGTCATTCCTGCTGCCCAGTCCATCCCACTGCCCTGTTTCCAATCTGATTAATCTACTGTGTGTGTGTATGGGGGAGGGGGGGGGGGGGGGGTCGCATAGGCATACAGAAGGAGCCCCAGGATGGTTATAGATGGAGCGACACCACCACACTGGCAGTCTGAATCATTACTCAAACACACTGGGAGAGACCCAGGGCAGAGGAACCCCTAGCACCCCCTTCAACACACTCATACACACTCACACACTCACACACACACACACACACACCCCTGGTCATTCATTTCCAACCAGAGTGCTTGGCATTTCACCACGTCTACCCCTCACTTTATTAAGAGGCTGGAACCACAGGCTTTCCTCCCTGAAATGGGGAGTGAGGGATGAGGGGAAGCTGGGAAGGGGGAGTGAGGAATGGCTTTCATTTGGGGATTACCGTCTTTGTTTCCACCCCTCCTCCCGCCCCATAACTCTCGTCATTTCTCTTCACCTTTAGGTTTCCATATTTTCTCTTTCTCTCTCTCTCTCTCAATTTCTTTCTGTTCAGGACTAACAAGTCTACAGTAAATCAGGATCCTGGTTCTCTCTCTAGGGGCCTCTAGGGGAGGGGCCTCTGTCGTGGCTTTACCCTCTCCTGGCCCCGACAGTAGCTGTCCTGCAGGACTCGCCAAGGTAAAGGGTAAAGAAATGCCAAAGCAACACTCACTCTCCACCTCCTCCTTCCTACTGCCAACTCCACGTCTCACCTCTTCCCCCCTCCACTACCCCCACCCCCACAGGCAAAGACTAAATATTTTGATAGACAACTACCCCAGAACCCTCCAGTTTGCTCATGTTTGCAAACATGCTAATGTACGTAACAGCATCAGAACACGCTACTATACACCAGATCCTACAGGGAACTTGTATTGTTCACAATCTTTTCTGGTGTACAGTATTCTGGTGTACATTATTCTGGTGTACATTATTCTGGTGTACAGTATTCTGGTGTACATTATTCTGGTGTACATTATTCTGGTGTACAGTATTCTGGTGTACAGTAGTCTGGTGTACAGTATTCTGGTGTACAGTATTCTGGTGTACATTAATCTGGTGTACAATATTCTGGTGTACAGTATTCTGGTGTACATTATTCTGGTGTACAGTATTCTGGTGTACAGTATTCTGGTGTGGAACCTGAACCTATCTAATTCTAGGTATAGACACAGACGTTATGAAGTAACTTACAGCGATACTTGGTCACACAAATGGGACCCACTGAGCACAAACGTCAATTCAACGTCTATTCCACGTTGGTTCCACGTCAACCAGTGTGTGCCCAGCGGGGATCTTTTACAGTGCTATGGTAAAGAAACAGTGGACCAAACAAGGGAATGGTAAATGGGGAATGGTGGTAAGTACTAACACAGGAACGAGGAGAGGTGGAAGCAGAAGGAACGGAAGAATATACAGTGCCTTCAGAAAGTATTCACACCCTTTGATATTTTCCACATTTTGCTGTGTTACAGCCTAAATTTAAAATTGATTAAATTGAGATTTTGTGTCACTGGCCTACACACAATACCCCATTATACCAAAGTGGAATTGTTTTTAGACATTTTTACAAATTAATAAAAAATGAAATGCTGAAATGGCTTGAGTCAATATGTATTCAACCCCTTTTTTATGGCAAGCCTAAATAAGTAAATGAGTACAAATTTGCTTAGCAAGTTGCATGGACTCACTCCGTGTGCAGTAATGATGTTTAACATCATTTTGGAAGGAGTACCTCATCTCTGTACCTCACATACAATTAGCTGTAAGGTCCCTCAGTAGAGCTGTGAATTTCAAACACAGATTCAACCACAAAGACCAGGGAGGTTTTCCAATGCCTCGCAAAGAAGAGCACCTATTGGTAGATGGGAAAAAGGGAAAAAAGCATACATTGAATACCCTTTTGAGCATGGTGAAGTTATTAATTACTCTTTGGATGGTGTATCAATACAGCCAGTCACTACAAAGACACAGGTGTCCTTCATAACTCAGTTGCCAGAGAGGAAGGAAACAGCTCAGGGATTTCACCATGAGGCCAATTTTGACTTTAAAACAGTTACAGAGTTTAACGGCTGTGATAGGAGAAAACTGAGGATGGATAAACAACATTATAGTTACTCCACAATACTAACCTAAATGACAGAGTGAAAAGAAGGAGGCCTGTACAGAATAAAGAATATTCCAAAACCTACATCCTGTTTGCAAAAAGGCACTAAAGTAAAACTGGAAAAAATGTGTCAAAGAAATTAATTTCATGTCCTGAATACAAAGCATTATGTTTGGGGAAAATCCAACACAACACATCACTGAGTACCACTCTTAATATTTTCAAGCATATGATGGTGGCTGCATCATGTTATGGGTATGCTTGTCATCGACAAGGACTAGGGATTTTGGGGGGGATTAAAATAAACAGAATAGAGCTAAGCAAAGGCAAAATCTTGGAAGAAAACCTGGTTCAGTCACACTGGGTGAAGAATTCACCTTTCAGCAGGACAATAACTTAAATACAACATTGAATGTTCCTGAGTGGCCAAGTTACAGTTTTGACTTAAATCAGCTTGAAAATCTATGGCAAGCAATGATTAACAACCAACTTGACAGATCTTGAAGAATTTTACTCCCCTGGAGTTATTGAATAATAATTTACAAAAAATAGCAAAAGAATCCCCATCAAAATCCATCAGTTTAATCTAGAGATATCGTTTTCTTTTTGCATGGGATGCATCTCAATTCACCACATCCGCCAGTGTAGCATTTCTGCATCTGAGGTGAAAGGTGGCAGAGCTAGAGATGTGTTTTTCAGACCAAGAAACATCCCAAAAATCAGTCTTCTCAAGTAAACGTCTGTAGCGTCCAAACGGTTTGGCCAACAAACTATTTTTTCCACTTATGGAAAGGGGAGACTACCACTTGCTCTACGACTCGTCTGAAGGTAACCAATAAAAAAATGGGAGTATGAAGGTAGTCTACCCCAAAATGGTATTAAATATGTGTAAAAAGAAAAAAAATGTAATTAAAAAAATATATACAGTTGAAGTCGGAAGTTTACATACATTTAGGTTGGAGTCATTAAAACTTGTTTTTCAACCACTCCACAATTTTCTTGTTAACAAACAATAGTTTTGGCAAGTCGGTTAAGACATCTACTTTGGGCATGACACAAGTAATATTTCCAACAATTGTTTACAGACAGAATATTTCACTTAAAATTAACTGTATCACAATTGCAGTGGGTCAAGAAGTTTACATACACTAAGATGACTGTACCTTCAAACAACTATGAAAATTCCAGACAATTATGTCATGGCTTTAGAAGCTTCTAATAGGCTAATTGACATCATTTGAGTCAATTGGAGGTGTACCTGTGGATGTATTTCAAGGCATACCTTCAAACTCAGTGCCTCTTTGCTTGACATCATGGGAAAATCAAAATAATTCAGCCAAGACCTCAGAAAAAGATTTGTAGACCTCCACAAGTCTGATTCGTCCATGGGAGCAATTTCCAAACGCGGCAAGGTACCACTTTCATCTGTGCAAACAATAGTACGCAAGTATAAACACCATGGGACCAATCAGCCGTCATACCGCTCAGGAAGGAGACACGTTCTGTCTCCTAGATATGAACGTACATTGGTGCGAAAAGTGCAAATCAATCCCAGAACAACAGCAAAGGACCTTGTGAAGATGCTGGAGGAAACAGGTACAAAAGTATCTATATCCACAGTAAAACAAGTCCTATATCGACATAACCTGAAAGACCGCTAAGCAAGGAAGAAGCCACTGCTCCAAAACCATTAAAAGCCAGAATACGCTTTGCAACTGCACATGGGGACAAAGATTGTCCTCTGGTCTGATGAAACAAAACTAGAACCGTTTGGCCATAATGACCATTGTTATGTTTGGAGGAAAAAGGGGAGGCTTGCAAGCCAAAGAACACCATCCCAACCGTGAAGCACGGGGGTGGCAGCATCATGTTGTGGGGGTGCTTTGCTGCAGGAGGGACTGGTGCACTTCACAAAATAGAGGATTGAGTGTTGAGTGTTTCTTTCTGAAGCCTCATTGTGACTCTAGCAGCAGTTCCTCTGTGATGTTGTTCACCAGCTTGTGTAGCATCAGCTTGGCCAGGACCTTGCCGGCAACAGCCAGAAGGGATATCCCCCGGCTGTTGCCGCAGATGGACTTGTCACCCTTGTTCTTATAGATGGTGACAATGTTTGCATGCCGCCACTGTTGGGGGATGATCTCCTAGTCTTAAACCTCAGTGATGTACTGGTGGATCGTTCTGGCGCAGAAGTAACCTCCCTTCTTAAGTACATAACCATACATCACCTACATGTGTTTACAAACAACACTGGCTAATATTTATCCCTGGGGGGGAGAGAGTGACCTTACACACACACACACACACACACACACACACACACACACACACACACACACACACACACACACACACACACACACACACACACACACACACACACACACACACACACACACACACACACACACACACACACACACACACACACATACAAATACACACACACAAACACACACACAATTACCTAAATAAGCAAAGACAATAGACTCAGTAATTGAACAAAGAGAATTTAATAAAACTTGGGGGAAATAAATCTCTGCCTTTATTCTCCCTTTGCTTGTCTGTGTTTGTATGTTTCGCTTGTGTGTGTGTTACTCAATAGGTTTGCTTTCATTCGCCAGGGGTGTATGTCGTCCAGTTTATGTTCACTAATGTAAATATATGTTTGTACACATGTTTGTGTCCATGTGCTTTACTTTATGTGTGTGCGTAACAGGAGGTTGGTGGCACCTTAATTGGGGAGGACGGGCTCATGGTAATAGCTGGAGCGGAATAGGTGGAAAGCTGTCAAATACATCAAACATATGGTTTCCATGTGTTTGATGCCATTCCATTCACTCCATTCCAGCCATTATCATGAGCCATCCTCTCCTCAGCAGCCTCCACTGGTATGTGTGAATGTGCATGTGCGTGTGTGTGTGTGTGTGTGTGTGTGTGTTCTTGATTATGTGTGTGTAATGTATTGGATGTTGAATTCTTCTGATCCGTTGCTGCTGGCTGCATCTTTTATCTCCCCCTTTGCCTTCTATAATCCAATATGTATGTGGAGACTTTTAAATTGTCAACGCTGATATTTAATTATTTAATCCCCAGTGATCGATCAGTACTTAAAACGCCTGAGACCCCCCACTCCTCTCTCCTTTCTCCCCCTCCCCCCAACCCAGCATTAAGACAGAGAGAGCATTTAGGGGGAGAAAATCCCATTTCATTTCTAAAACCAATTAATACTCTCCTATCACCCACTAGCAGTTTCCGTTTAAATCAACAAACAAACAAACAAAAAAATAAATTATACAGATGTGTAAATGAATATGTGTATTCATAGGGTGCTGTGTGTGTGTGTGTGTGTGCGTGTTTGAGCATGTGTGCGTATATGCCTGTGTGTGTGTGTGTGCTTGTGTGTGTATGTGTGACTGGAATGGTGTATGTATTGGGGGCGTCTTTGTTGCGACTCATACCCCAGATGGATGAGGGAGTGTATTTATTTTGCGGCGAGGCGACACCAGGAGATTTGTTATTCCCTGGCGCTGCCGAGTTTTTCACATTGCTCCACATCCTCAGGACCATATTTCACTGTAGTGTGTGTGTGTGTGTGTGTGTGTGTGTGTGTGTGTGTGTGTGTGTGTGTGCGTGCGTGCGTGCGTGCGTGCGTGCGTGCGTGCGTGCGTGCGTGCGTGCGTGCGTGCGTGTTTGTGTTTCACATTGCTCCATATCGCTTGGACAATATTTCATCCTCACACCCGCTATCCCCAAACAAATGTATTTACAAGCCTTATTCCTGTACACATCCACCCCCCTACAAACACATACAGTACATACGCTAACATATACACTCATGTACACACTCACATGGAAACACATAAACACACGATACAGCACACTAATACAAAAAACAAACAGACTGTCCATAAAATCATATGGATATCCCTTTACACACACCAATAGACATACACAACTTAGTGTCCAAGAGGATCATACAGTGATTTCAGAAAGTATTCATACCGCTTGACTTATTCCACATTTTGTTATGTTATAGCCTGAACTCAAAATTGATTAAATATATATTTTTTTTAAATACAATACCCCATAATGACAAAGTGAAAACATGTTTTCAGAACATTATCCTAATTTATTGAAAATATAATAAAGAACTACACAATAAATACAAAAATATGTGGACACCTCTTCAAATTAGTGGATTTGGCTATTTCAGGCCTGCTAGAGATGCCGGTCAACTGTAGTAAGTTCTGCTATTGTAGTGTGGTAGGCCTGATCACTGACAACGACGAGACAGCCTATAGAGAGGAAGTCAGAGACCTGGCCGGGTGATGCCAGAATAACAACCTATCCCTCAACGTAACCAAGACTAAGGAGATGATTGTGGACTACAGGAAAAGGAGCACCGAGCACACCCGCATTCTCATCGACAGGGCTGTAGTGGAGCAGGTTGAGAGCTTCAAGTTTATTGGTGTCCACATCAAGAACAAACTAGAATGGTCCAAACACACAAAGGCAGTCGTGAAGAGGGCACGACAGAGCCTATTCCCCCTCAGGAACCTAAAAAGACTTGGCATGGGTCCTGAGATTCTCAAAAGGTTCTACAGCTGCAACATCGAGAGCATCCTGACTGGTTGCATCACTGCCTGGTACGGCAATTGCTCGGCCTCCGACCGCAAGGCACTACAGAGGGTAGTGCGTATGGCCCAGTACATCACGGGCTAAGCTGCCTGCCATCCAGGACCTCTACACCAGGCGGTGTCAGAGGAAGGCCCTAAAATTGTCAAAGACCCCAGCCACCCCAGTCATAGACTGTTCTCTCTACTACCACATGGCAAGCGGTACCGGAGTGCCAAGTCTAGGACAAAAAGGCTTCTCAACAGTTTTTACCCCCAAGCCATAAGACTCCTGAACAGGTAATCAAATGGCTACCCGGACTTTTTGTATTGTGTGCCCCCCCCAACCCCTCTTTTTACGCTGCTGCTACTCTCTGTTTATCATATATGCATAGTCACTTTAACTATACATTCATGTACATACTACCTCAATCAGCCTGACTAACCGGTGTCTGTATGTAGCCTCGCTACTTTTATAGCCTCGCTACTGTATATAGCCTGTCTTTTTACTGTTGTTTTATTTCTTTACCTACCTATTGTTCACCTAATACCTTTTTTGCACTATTGGTTAGAGCCTGTAAGGAAGTATTTCACTGTAAGGTCTACACCTGTTGTATTCGGAGCACGTGACAAATAAACTTTGATTTGATTTATTGTGAAGTGGAAACGTCTAGGAGCAACAATGGCTCAGCCGTGAAGTGGTAGTCCACACAAGCTCAGGAGAACGCTACCTGCCCCAATGCATAGTGCCAACTGTAAAGTTTGGTGGAGGAGAAATAATGGTCTGTGGCTGTTTTTCATGATTCGGGCTAGGCCCCTTAGTTCCAGTGAAGGGACATCTTAAAGCTACAGCATACAATGGCATTCTAGATGATTCTGTGCTTCCCACTTTGTGGCAACAGTTTGGGGAATGCCCTTTCCTGTTTCAGCATGAAAATTCCCAGGTGCACAAAGCAAGGTTCATACAGAAATGGTTTGTCGAGATCGGTGTGGAAGAACATGACTGGCCTGCACAGAGCCCTGGACTCAACCCCCTCGAACACCTTTGGGATGAATTGGAACGTCGACTGTGAGCCAGGCCTAATCGCCCAACATCAGTGCCCGACCTCACTAATGCTCTTGTGGCAGAATGGAAGCAAGTCCCCACAGCAATGTTCCAACATCTAGTGGAAAGCCTTCCCAGAAAAGGGGAGGTTGTTATAGCAGCAAAGGTGGGACCAACTCAATATTAATGCCAATGATTTGGGATGAGATGTTTGACGAGCAGGTGTCCACATACTTTTGGTAGTGTATTCACACCCCTGAGTCAATACATTTTAGAATCAACTTTCTGGGTCAGTCTCTAAGAGTTTTGCACACCTGGATTGTACAATATTTGCACATTATTGTTAGCAATTATTTAGAGTCTAAGAAGTTGGGGGGAGGGGGGGGGGGGTGCTAAAATGGAATATGGAATTGTTTTAAGTATTTGGACACCTGCTCGTTAGTCATCTCATTCCAAAATCATGTGCATTAGTTCTAGCAGGGCAGAAATTTGATGAACTGACTTGTTGGAAAGGTGGCATACTGTGACTGTGCCACGTTGAAAGTCACTGAGCTCTTCAGTATGGGCCATTCTACTGCCAATGTTTGTCTATGGAGGTTCTCTGGCTGTGAGCTCGATTTTATACACGGGTGTGGCTGAAATAGCCGAATCCACTAATTTGAATGGGTGTCCACTTAGCGTTGGCCGCGTAGTGTATGGATCATTTAGCTATTTGATTTTGAATTTTAGGACCCTTTAAGTATATAAATAAATTGCCTTTACTACTGAAGCCCATAAAAAAGCAGCGTTGAATTTACATTAATAAATGGCAACAAGGACAGTCAAACAATTAACAATAACAAACAAGGTTTTGAAGTGTCTGACCTAAATATAAATATATATATATATACAGTTGAGGTCGGAAGTTTACATACACCTTAGGCAAATACATTTAAACTCAGTTTTTCACAATTTCTGACATTTAATCCTAGTAAAAAATATCTTTCTTAGGTCAGTTAGGATCACCACTTTATGTTAAAAATGTGAAATGTCAGAATAATAGTAGTGAGAATGATTTATTTCAGCTTTAATTTCTTTCATCACATTCCCAGTGGGTCAGAAGTTTACAAACACTCACTGCAGCATCAAACTCAAAATTCTAAATAGGATCAAGCATCAGCTGCCTTCGGGAAACTCAGATGCAGGATCTTCCAAAACAGGGATCTCCACCTCTACACCAATGTCTCCGTCTCCCAAGCCGTCTGCATCACCACACTTCTTTACAGCTGTGAAGCCTGGGTCACTTACAGTCGCCACAACAAATATCTCAAGCGATTCCACATAAGATGCCCGCAACGCATCCTGGGAATCACCTGGTGCGACCGTGTGCCCCATACATAAATACTTGCTAAGACCAACTGGAGGCCATGGTCACCCAACACCAACTACAAGAGTATGGCGGCCATGGTCACCCAACACCAACTGTAAGAGTATGGAGGCCATGGTCACCCAACAACAACTACAAGAGTATGGAGGCCATGGTCCCTCAACACCAACTGTTAGAGTATGGAGGCCATGGTCACCCAACACCAACTGTTAGAGTATGGAGGCCATGGTCACCCAACACCAACTGTTAGAGTATGGAGGCCATGGTCACCCAACACCAACTGTTAGAGTATGGAGGCCATGGTCACCCAACACCAACTGTTAGAGTATGGAGGCCATGGTCACCCAACACCAACTGTTAGAGTATGGAGGCCAAGGTCACCCAACACCAACTGTTAGAGTATGGAGGCCATGGTCACCCAACACCAACTGTAAGAGTATGGAGGCCATGGTCACCCAACACCAACTGTAAGAGTATAGAGGCCATGGTCACCCAACAGCAACTGCAAGAGTATGGAGGCCATGGTCACCCAACACCAACTACAAGAGTATGGAGGCCATGGTCACCCAACACCAACTGTTAGAGTATGGAGGCCATGGTCACCCAACACCAACTGTAAGAGTATGGTGGCCATGGTCACCCAACACCAACTGTAAGAGTATGAAGGCCATGGTCACCCAACACCAACTGTAAGAGTATGAAGGCCATGGTCACCCAACACCAACTGTTAGAGTATGGAGGCCATGGTCACCCAACACCAACTGTTAGAGTATGGAGGCCATGGTCACCCAACACCAACTGTAAGAGTATGGTGGCCATGGTCACCCAACACCAACTGTAAGAGTATGAAGGCCATGGTCACCCAACACCAACTGTTAGAGTATGGAGGCCATGGTCACCCAACACCAACTGTTAGAGTATAGAGGCCATTGTCACCCAACACCAACTGTAAGAGTATGAAGGCCATGGTCTCCCAACACCAACTGTTAGAGTATGGAGGCCATGGTCACCCAACACCAACTGTAAGAGTATGGAGGCCATGGTCACCCAACACCAACTGTTAGAGTATGGAGGCCATGGTCACCCAACACCAACTGTTAGAGTATGGAGGCCATGGTCACCCAACACCAACTGTAAGAGTATGGAGGCCATGGTCACCCAACACCAACTGTAAGAGTATGGAGGCCAAGGTCACCCAACACCAACTGTTAGAGTATGGAGGCCATGGTCACCCAACACCAACTGTAAGAGTATGGAGGCCATGGTCACCCAACACCAACTGCAAGAGTATGGAGGCCATGGTCACCCAACACCAACTGTTAGAGTATGGAGGCCATGGTCCCCCAACACAAACTGCAAGAGTATGGAGGCCATGGTCACCCAACACCAACTGTTAGAGTATGGAGGCCATGGTCACCCAACACCAACTGTTAGAGTATAGAGGCCATTGTCACCCAACACCAACTGTAAGAGTATGAAGGCCATGGTCACCCAACACCAACTGTTAGAGTATGGAGGCCATGGTCACCCAACACCAACTACAAGAGTATGGAGGCCATGGTCACCCAACACCAACTGTTAGAGTATAGAGGCCATTGTCACCCAACACCAACTGTAAGAGTATGAAGGCCATGGTCACCCAACACCAACTGTTAGAGTATGGAGGCCATGGTCACCCAACACCAACTGTAAGAGTATGGAGGCCATGGTCACCCAACACCAACTGCAAGAGTATGGAGGCCATGGTCACCCAACACCAACTGTTAGAGTATGGAGGCCATGGTCACCCAACACCAACTGTAAGAGTATGGAGGCCATGGTCACCCAACACCAACTGTTAGAGTATGGAGGCCATGGTCACCCAACACCAACTGTTAGAGTATGGAGGCCATGGTCACCCAACACCAACTGTAAGAGTATGGAGGCCATGGTCACCCAACACCAACTGTAAGAGTATGGAGGCCAAGGTCACCCAACACCAACTGTTAGAGTATGGAGGCCATGGTCACCCAACACCAACTGTAAGAGTATGGAGGCCATGGTCACCCAACACCAACTGCAAGAGTATGGAGGCCATGGTCACCCAACACCAACTGTTAGAGTATGGAGGCCATGGTCCCCCAACACAAACTGCAAGAGTATGGAGGCCATGGTCACCCAACACCAACTGTTAGAGTATGGAGGCCATGGTCACCCAACACCAACTGTTAGAGTATAGAGGCCATTGTCACCCAACACCAACTGTAAGAGTATGAAGGCCATGGTCACCCAACACCAACTGTTAGAGTATGGAGGCCATGGTCACCCAACACCAACTGTTAGAGTATGGAGGCCATGGTCACCCAACACCAACTGTTAGAGTATGGAGGCCATGGTCACCCAACACCAACTGTTAGAGTATGGAGGCCATGGTCACCCAACACCAACTACAAGAGTATGGAGGCCATGGTCACCCAACACCAACTGTTAGAGTATGGAGGCCATGGTCACCCAACACCAACTACAAGAGTATGGAGGCCATGGTCACCCAACACCAACTACAAGAGTATGGAGGCCATGGTCACCCAACACCAACTGTTAGAGTATGGAGGCCATGGTCACCCAACACCAACTGTTAGAGTATGGAGGCCATGGTCACCCAACACCAACTGTTAGAGGATGGAGGCCATGGTCACCCAACACCAACTGTTAGAGTATGGAGGCCATGGTCACCCAACACCAACTGTTAGAGTATGGAGGCCATGGTCACCCAACACCAACTGTAAGAGTATAGAGGCCATGGTCACCCAACACCAACTGCAAGAGTATGGAGGCCATGGTCACCCAACACCAACTGTTAGAGTATGGAGGCCATGGTCACCTTACCCCAACTGTTAGAGTATGGAGGCCATGGTCACCCAACACCAACTGTAAGAGTATGGAGTCCATGGTCACCCAACACCAACTGTAAGAGTATGGAGGCCATTGTCACCCAACACCAACTGTTAGAGTATGGAGGCCATGGTCACCCAACACCAACTACAAGAGTATGTAGGCCATGGTCACCCAACACCAACTGTTAGAGTATGAAGGCCATGGTCACCCAACACCAACTGTTAGAGTATGGTGTCCATGGTCACCCAACACCAACTGTTAGAGTATGGAGGCCATGGTCACCCAACACCAACTGTTAGAGTATGGAGGCCAATGTCCCCCAACACCAACTGTTAGAGTATGGAGGCCATGTTCCCCCAACACCAACTGTTAGAGTATGAAGGCCATGGTCACCCAACACCAACTGTTAGAGTATGGAGGCCATGGTCACCCAACACCAACTGTTAGAGTATGGAGGCCATTTTCCCCCAACACCAACTGTTAGAGTATGGAGGCCATGGTCCCCCAACACCAACTGTTAGAGTATGGAGGCCATGGTCACCCAACACCAACTGTTAGAGTATGAAGGCCATGGTCACCCAACACCAACTGTTAGAGTATGGAGGCCATGGTCCCCCAACACCAACTGTAAGAGTATAGAGGCCATGGTCACCCAACACCAACTGTTTGAGTATGGAGGCCATGGTCACCCAACACCAACTGTTAGAGTATGGAGGCCATGGTCACCCAACACCAACTGTAAGAGTATAGAGCCCATGGTCACCCAACACCAACTGCAAGAGTATGGAGGCCATGGTCACCCAACACCAACTGTTAGAGTATGGAGGCCATGGTCACCTTACCCCAACTGTTAGAGTATGGAGGCCATGGTCACCCAACACCAACTGTAAGAGTATGGAGTCCATGGTCACCCAACACCAACTGTAAGAGTATGGAGGCCATTGTCACCCAACACCAACTGTTAGAGTATGGAGGCCATGGTCACCCAACACCAACTACAAGAGTATGTAGGCCATGGTCACCCAACACCAACTGTTAGAGTATGAAGGCCATGGTCACCCAACACCAACTGTTAGAGTATGGTGTCCATGGTCACCCAACACCAACTGTTAGAGTATGGAGGCCATGGTCACCCAACACCAACTGTTAGAGTATGGAGGCCATGGTCCCCCAACACCAACTGTTAGAGTATGGAGGCCATGTTCCCCCAACACCAACTGTTAGAGTATGAAGGCCATGGTCACCCAACACCAACTGTTAGAGTATGGAGGCCATGGTCACCCAACACCAACTGTTAGAGTATGGAGGCCATTTTCCCCCAACACCAACTGTTAGAGTATGGAGGCCATGGTCCCCCAACACCAACTGTTAGAGTATGGAGGCCATGGTCACCCAACACCAACTGTTAGAGTATGAAGGCCATGGTCACCCAACACCAACTGTTAGAGTATGGAGGCCATGGTCCCCCAACACCAACTGTTAGAGTATGGAGGCCATGGTCACCCAACACCAACTGTAAGAGTATGGAGGCCATGGTCACCCAACACCAACTGTTAGAGTATGGAGGCCATGGTCACCCAACACCAACTGTTAGAGTATGGAGGCCATGGTCACCCAACACCAACTGTAAGAGTATGGAGGCCATGGTCACCCAACACCAACTGTAAGAGTATGGAGGCCATGGTCACCCAACACCAACTGTAAGAGTATGGAGGCCATGGTCACCCAACACCAACTGCAAGAGTATGGAGGCCATGGTCACCCAACACCAACTGTTAGAGTATGGAGGCCATGGTCACCCAACACCAACTGTTAGAGTATGGAGGCCATGGTCACCCAGCACCAACTGTAAGAGTACGGAGGCCATGTTCCCCCAACACCAACTGTTAGAGTATGGAGGCCATGGTCCCCCAACACCAACTGTTAGAGTATGGAGGCCATGGTCACCCAACACCAACTGTTAGAGTATGGAGGCCATGTTCCCCCAACACCAACTGTTAGAGTATGAAGGCCATGGTCACCCAACACCAACTGCAAGAGTATGGAGGCCATGTTCACCCAACACCAACTGTTAGAGTATGGAGGCCATGGTCACCCAACACCAACTGTTAGAGTATGGAGGCCATGGTCACCCAACACCAACTGTTAGAGTATGGAGGCCATGGTCACCCAACACCAACTGTAAGAGTATGGAGGCCATGGTCACCCAACACCAACTACAAGAGTATGGAGGCCATGGTCACCCAACACCAACTGTTAGAGTATGGAGGCCATGTTCCCCCAACACCAACTGTTAGAGTATGAAGGCCATGGTCACCCAACACCAACTGCAAGAGTATGGAGGCCATGTTCACCCAACACCAACTGTTAGAGTATGGAGGCCATGGTCACCCAACACCAACTGTTAGAGTATGGAGGCCATGGTCACCCAACACCAACTGTTAGAGTATGGAGGCCATGGTCACCCAACACCAACTGTAAGAGTATGGAGGCCATGGTCACCCAACACCAACTACAAGAGTATGGAGGCCATGGTCACCCAACACCAACTGTTAGAGTATGGAGGCCATGGTCACCCAACACCAACTACAAGAGTATGGAGGCCATGGTCACCCAACACCAACTGTTAGAGTATGGAGGCCATGGTCACCCAACACCAACTGTTAGAGTATGGAGGCCATGGTCACCCAACACCAACTGTTAGAGTATGGAGGCCATGGTCACCCAACACCAACTGTTAGAGTATGGAGGCCATGGTCACGCAAAACCAACTGTTAGAGTATGGAGGCCATGGTCCCCCAACACCAACTGTTAGAGTATGTAGGCCATGGTCCCCCAACACCAACTGTTAGAGTATGGAGGCCATGTTCCCCCAACACCAACTGTTAGAGTATGGAGGCCATGGTCACCCAACACCAACTGCAAGAGTATGGAGGCCATGTTCACCCAACACCAACTGTTAGAGTATGGAGGCCATGGTCACCCAACACCAACTGTTAGAGTATGGAGTCCATTTTCCCCCAACACCAACTGTTAGAGTATGGAGGCCATGGTCCCCCAACACCAACTGTTAGAGTATGGAGGCCATGGTCACCCAACACCAACTGTTAGAGTATGAAGGCCATGGTCACCCAACACCAACTGTTAGAGTATGGAGGCCATGGTCCCCCAACAACAACTGTTAGAGTATGGAGGCCATGGTCACCCAACACCAACTGTAAGAGTATGGAGGCCATGGTCACCCAACACCAACTGTTAGAGTATGGAGGCCATGGTCACCCAACACCAACTGTTAGAGTATGGAGGCCATGGTCACCCAACACCAACTGTAAGAGTATGGAGGCCATGGTCACCCAACACCAACTGTAAGAGTATCGAGGCCATGGTCACCCAACACCAACTGTTAGAGTATGGAGGCCATGGTCACCCAACACCAACTGCAAGAGTATGGAGGCCATGGTCACCCAACACCAACTGTTAGAGTATGGAGGCCATGGTCACCCAACACCAACTGTTAGAGTATGGAGGCCATGGTCACCCAGCACCAACTGTAAGAGTACGGAGGCCATGTTCCCCCAACACCAACTGTTAGAGTATGGAGGCCATGGTCCCCCAACACCAACTGTTAGAGTATGGAGGCCATGGTCACCCAACACCAACTGTTAGAGTATGGAGGCCATGTTCCCCCAACACCAACTGTTAGAGTATAAAGGCCATGGTCACCCAACACCAACTGCAAGAGTATGGAGGCCATGTTCACCCAACACCAACTGTTAGAGTATGGAGGCCATGGTCACCCAACACCAACTGTTAGAGTATGGAGGCCATGGTCACCCAACACCAACTGTTAGAGTATGGAGGCCATGGTCACCCAACACCAACTGTAAGAGTATGGAGGCCATGGTCACCCAACACCAACTACAAGAGTATGGAGGCCATGGTCACCCAACACCAACTGTTAGAGTATGGAGGCCATGGTCACCCAACACCAACTACAAGAGTATGGAGGCCATGGTCACCCAACACCAACTGTTAGAGTATGGAGGCCATGGTCACCCAACACCAACTGTTAGAGTATGGAGGCCATGGTCACCCAACACCAACTGTTAGAGTATGGAGGCCATGGTCACCCAACACCAACTGTTAGAGTATGGAGGCCATGGTCACGCAAAACCAACTGTTAGAGTATGGAGGCCATGGTCCCCCAACACCAACTGTTAGAGTATGTAGGCCATGGTCCCCCAACACCAACTGTTAGAGTATGGAGGCCATGTTCCCCCAACACCAACTGTTAGAGTATGAAGGCCATGGTCACCCAACACCAACTGCAAGAGTATGGAGGCCATGTTCACCCAACACCAACTGTTAGAGTATGGAGGCCATGGTCACCCAACACCAACTGTTAGAGTATGGAGGCCATGGTCACCCAACACCAACTGTTAGAGTATGGAGGCCATGGTCACCCAACACCAACTGTTAGAGTATGGAGGCCATGGTCACCCAACTCCAACTGTAAGAGTATGGAGGCCATGGTCACCCAACACCAACTGTAAGAGTATGGAGGCCAAGGTCACCCAACACCAACTGTTAGAGTATGGAGGCCATGGTCACCCAACACCAACTGTAAGAGTATGGAGGCCATGGTCACCCAACCCCAACTGTAAGAGTATGGAGGCCATGGTCACCCAACACCAACTGTAAGAGTATGGAGGCCATGGTCACCCAACACCAACTGTTAGAGTATGGAGGCCATGGTCACCCAACACCAACTGTAAGAGTATGGTGGCCATGGTCACCCAACACCAACTGTAAGAGTATGAAGGCCATGGTCACCCAACACCAACTGTTAGAGTATGGAGGCCATGGTCACCCAACACCAACTGTTAGAGTATGGAGGCCATGGTCACCCAACACCAACTGTTAGAGTATGGAGGCCATGGTCACCCAACACCAACTGTTAGAGTATGGAGGCCATGGTCACCCAACACCAACTACAAGAGTACGGAGGCCATGGTCACCCAACACCAACTACAAGAGTATGGAGGCCATGGTCACCCAACACCAACTACAAGAGTATGGAGGCCATGGTCACCCAACACCAACTGTTAGAGTATGGAGGCCATGCTCACCCAACACCAACTACAAGAGTATGGAGGCCATGGTCACCCAACACCAACTGTAAGAGTATAGAGGCCATGGTCACCCAACACCAACTGCAAGAGTATGGAGGCCATGGTCACCCAACACCAACTGTTAGAGTATGGAGGCCATGGTCACCTTACCCCAACTGTTAGAGTATGGAGGCCATGGTCACCCAACACCAACTGTAAGAGTATGGAGTCCATGGTCACCCAACACCAACTGTAAGAGTATGGAGGCCATTGTCACCCAACACCAACTGTTAGAGTATGGAGGCCATGGTCACCCAACACCAACTACAAGAGTATGTAGGCCATGGTCACCCAACACCAACTGTTAGAGTATGAAGGCCATGGTCACCCAACACCAACTGTTAGAGTATGGTGTCCATGGTCACCCAACACCAACTGTTAGAGTATGGAGGCCATGGTCACCCAACACCAACTGTTAGAGTATGGAGGCCATGTTCCCCCAACACCAACTGTTAGAGTATGGAGGCCATGGTCACCCAACTCCAACTGTAAGAGTATGGAGGCCATGGTCACCCAACACCAACTGTAAGAGTATGGAGGCCATTTTCCCCCAACACCAACTGTTAGAGTATGGAGGCCATGGTCCCCCAACACCAACTGTTAGAGTATGGAGGCCATGGTCACCCAACACCAACTGTTAGAGTATGAAGGCCATGGTCACCCAACACCAACTGTAAGAGTATGGAGGCCATGGTCACCCAACACCAACTGTTAGAGTATGGAGGCCATGGTCACCCAACACCAACTGTAAGAGTATGGTGGCCATGGTCACCCAACACCAACTGTAAGAGTATGAAGGCCATGGTCACCCAACACCAACTGTTAGAGTATGGAGGCCATGGTCACCCAACACCAACTGTTAGAGTATGGAGGCCATGGTCACCCAACACCAACTGTTAGAGTATGGAGGCCATGGTCACCCAACACCAACTGTTAGAGTATGGAGGCCATGGTCACCCAACACCAACTGTTAGAGTATGGAGGCCATGGTCACCCAACACCAACTACAAGAGTATGTAGGCCATGGTCACCCAACACCAACTGTTAGAGTATGGAGGCCATGGTCACCCAACACCAACTGTAAGAGTATGGAGGCCATGGTCACCCAACACCAACTGTAAGAGTATGTAGGCCATGGTCACCCAACACCAACTGTTAGAGTATGGAGGCCATGGTCACCCAACACCAACTGCAAGAGTATGGAGGCCATGGTCCCTCAACACCAACTGTTAGAGTATAGAGGCCATGGTCACCCAACACCAACTGTTAGAGTATGGAGGCCATGGTCACCCAACACCAACTGTTAGAGTATGGAGGCCATGGTCACCCAACACCAACTACAAAAGTACGGAGGCCATGGTCACCCAACACCAACTACAAGAGTATGGAGGCCATGGTCACCCAACACCAACCGTAAGAGTATAGAGGCCATGGTCACCCAACACCAACTGTTTGAGTATGGAGGCCATGGTCACCCAACACCAACTGTTAGAGTATGGAGGCCATGGTCACCCAACACCAACTGTAAGAGTATAGAGGCCATGGTCACCCAACACCAACTGCAAGAGTATGGAGGCCATGGTCACCCAACACCAACTGTTAGAGTATGGAGGCCATGGTCACCTTACCCCAACTGTTAGAGTATGGAGGCCATGGTCACCCAACACCAACTGTAAGAGTATGGAGTCCATGGTCACCCAACACCAACTGTAAGAGTATGGAGGCCATTGTCACCCAACACCAACTGTTAGAGTATGGAGGCCATGGTCACCCAACACCAACTACAAGAGTATGTAGGCCATGGTCACCCAACACCAACTGTTAGAGTATGAAGGCCATGGTCACCCAACACCAACTGTTAGAGTATGGTGTCCATGGTCACCCAACACCAACTGTTAGAGTATGGAGGCCATGGTCCCCCAAAACCAACTGTTAGAGTATGGAGGCCATGTTCCCCCAACACCAACTGTTAGAGTATGAAGGCCATGGTCACCCAACACCAACTGTTAGAGTATGGAGGCCATGGTCACCCAACACCAACTGTTAGAGTATGGAGGCCATTTTCCCCCAACACCAACTGTTAGAGTATGGAGGCCATGGTCCCCCAACACCAACTGTTAGAGTATGGAGGCCATGGTCACCCAACACCAACTGTTAGAGTATGAAGGCCATGGTCACCCAACACCAACTGTTAGAGTATGGAGGCCATGGTCCCCCAACACCAACTGTTAGAGTATGGAGGCCATGGTCACCCAACACCAACTGTAAGAGTATGGAGGCCATGGTCACCCAACACCAACTGTTAGAGTATGGAGGCCATGGTCACCCAACACCAACTGTTAGAGTATGGAGGCCATGGTCACCCAACACCAACTACAAGAGTATGTAGGCCATGGTCACCCAACACCAACTGTTAGAGTATGGAGGCCATGGTCACCCAACACCAACTGCAAGAGTATGGAGGCCATGGTCCCTCAACACCAACTGTTAGAGTATAGAGGCCATGGTCACCCAACACCAACTGTTAGAGTATGGAGGCCATGGTCACCCAACACCAACTGTTAGAGTATGGAGGCCATGGTCACCCAACACCAACTACAAGAGTACGGAGGCCATGGTCACCCAACACCAACTACAAGAGTATGGAGGCCATGGTCACCCAACACCAACTGTAAGAGTATAGAGGCCATGGTCACCCAACACCAACTGTTTGAGTATGGAGGCCATGGTCACCCAACACCAACTGTTAGAGTATGGAGGCCATGGTCACCCAACACCAACTGTAAGAGTATAGAGCCCATGGTCACCCAACACCAACTGCAAGAGTATGGAGGCCATGGTCACCCAACACCAACTGTTAGAGTATGGAGGCCATGGTCACCTTACCCCAACTGTTAGAGTATGGAGGCCATGGTCACCCAACACCAACTGTAAGAGTATGGAGTCCATGGTCACCCAACACCAACTGTAAGAGTATGGAGGCCATTGTCACACAACACCAACTGTTAGAGTATGGAGGCCATGGTCACCCAACACCAACTACAAGAGTATGTAGGCCATGGTCACCCAACACCAACTGTTAGAGTATGAAGGCCATGGTCACCCAACACCAACTGTTAGAGTATGGTGTCCATGGTCACCCAACACCAACTGTTAGAGTATTGAGGCCATGGTCACCCAACACCAACTGTTAGAGTATGGAGGCCATGGTCCCCCAACACCAACTGTTAGAGTATGGAGGCCATGGTCCCCCAACACCAACTGTTAGAGTATGGAGGCCATGTTCCCCCAACACCAACTGTTAGAGTATGAAGGCCATGGTCACCCAACACCAACTGTTAGAGTATGGAGGCCATGGTCACCCAACACCAACTGTTAGAGTATGGAGGCCATTTTCCCCCAACACCAACTGTTAGAGTATGGAGGCCATGGTCCCCCAACACCAACTGTTAGAGTATGGAGGCCATGGTCACCCAACACCAACTGTTAGAGTATGAAGGCCATGGTCACCCAACACCAACTGTTAGAGTATGGAGGCCATGGTCCCCCAACACCAACTGTTAGAGTATGGAGGCCATGGTCACCCAACACCAACTGTAAGAGTATGGAGGCCATGGTCACCCAACACCAACTGTTAGAGTATGGAGGCCATGGTCACCCAACACCAACTGTTAGAGTATGGAGGCCATGGTCACCCAACACCAACTACAAGAGTATGTAGGCCATGGTCACCCAACACCAACTGTTAGAGTATGGAGGCCATGGTCACCCAACACCAACTGCAAGAGTATGGAGGCCATGGTCCCTCAACACCAACTGTTAGAGTATAGAGGCCATGGTCACCCAACACCAACTGTTAGAGTATGGAGGCCATGGTCACCCAACACCAACTGTTAGAGTATGGAGGCCATGGTCACCCAACACCAACTACAAGAGTACGGAGGCCATGGTCACCCAACACCAACTACAAGAGTATGGAGGCCATGGTCACCCAACACCAACTGTAAGAGTATAGAGGCCATGGTCACCCAACACCAACTGTTTGAGTATGGAGGGCATGGTCACCCAACACCAACTGTTAGAGTATGGAGGCCATGGTCACCCAACACCAACTGTAAGAGTATAGAGCCCATGGTCACCCAACACCAACTGCAAGAGCATGGAGGCCATGGTCACCCAACACCAACTGTTAGAGTATGGAGGCCATGGTCACCTTACCCCAACTGTTAGAGTATGGAGGCCATGGTCACCCAACACCAACTGTAAGAGTATGGAGTCCATGGTCACCCAACACCAACTGTAAGAGTATGGAGGCCATTGTCACCCAACACCAACTGTTAGAGTATGGAGGCCATGGTCACCCAACACCAACTACAAGAGTATGTAGGCCATGGTCACCCAACACCAACTGTTAGAGTATGAAGGCCATAGTCACCCAACACCAACTGTTAGAGTATGGTGTCCATGGTCACCCAACACCAACTGTTAGAGTATTGAGGCCATGGTCACCCAACACCAACTGTTAGAGTATGGAGGCCATGGTCCCCCAACACCAACTGTTAGAGTATGGAGGCCATGTTCCCCCAACACCAACTGTTAGAGTATGAAGGCCATGGTCACCCAACACCAACTGTTAGAGTATGGAGGCCATGGTCACCCAACACCAACTGTTAGAGTATGGAGGCCATTTTCCCCCAACACCAACTGTTAGAGTATGGAGGCCATGGTCCCCCAACACCAACTGTTAGAGTATGGAGGCCATGGTCACCCAACACCAACTGTAAGAGTATGGAGGCCATGGTCACCCAACACCAACTGTAAGAGTATGGAGGCCATGGTCACCCAACACCAACTGTAAGAGTATGGAGGCCATGGTCACCCAACACCAACTGTAAGAGTATGGAGGCCATGGTCACCCAACACCAACTGTAAGAGTATGGAGGCCATGGTCACCCAACACCAACTGCAAGAGTATGGAGGCCATGGTCACCCAACACCAACTGTTAGAGTATGGAGGCCATGGTCACCCAGCACCAACTGTAAGAGTACGGAGGCCATGGTCACCCAGCACCAACTGTAAGAGTACGGAGGCCATGTTCCCCCAACACCAACTGTTAGAGTATGGAGGCCATGGTCCCCCAACACCAACTGTTAGAGTATGGAGGCCATGGTCACCCAACACCAACTGTTAGAGTATGGAGGCCATGTTCCCCCAACACCAACTGTTAGAGTATGGAGGCCATGGTCACCCAACACCAACTGTAAGAGTATGGAGGCCATGGTCACCCAACACCAACTGTTAGAGTATGGAGGCCATGGTCACCCAACACCAACTGTTAGAGTATGGAGGCCATGGTCACCCAACACCAACTACAAGAGTATGTAGGCCATGGTCACCCAACACCAACTGTTAGAGTATGGAGGCCATGGTCACCCAACACCAACTGCAAGAGTATGGAGGCCATGGTCCCTCAACACCAACTGTTAGAGTATAGAGGCCATGGTCACCCAACACCAACTGTTAGAGTATGGAGGCCATGGTCACCCAACACCAACTGTTAGAGTATGGAGGCCATGGTCACCCAACACCAACTACAAGAGTACGGAGGCCATGGTCACCCAACACCAACTACAAGAGTATGGAGGCCATGGTCACCCAACACCAACTGTAAGAGTATAGAGGCCATGGTCACCCAACACCAACTGTTTGAGTATGGAGGCCATGGTCACCCAACACCAACTGTTAGAGTATGGAGGCCATGGTCACCCAACACCAACTGTAAGAGTATAGAGCCCATGGTCACCCAACACCAACTGCAAGAGCATGGAGGCCATGGTCACCCAACACCAACTGTTAGAGTATGGAGGCCATGGTCACCTTACCCCAACTGTTAGAGTATGGAGGCCATGGTCACCCAACACCAACTGTAAGAGTATGGAGTCCATGGTCACCCAACACCAACTGTAAGAGTATGGATGCCATGGTCACCCAACACCAACTGTTAGAGTATGGAGGCCATGGTCACCCAACACCAACTACAAGAGTATGTAGGCCATGGTCACCCAACACCAACTGTTAGAGTATGAAGGCCATAGTCACCCAACACCAACTGTTAGAGTATGGTGTCCATGGTCACCCAACACCAACTGTTAGAGTATTGAGGCCATGGTCACCCAACACCAACTGTTAGAGTATGGAGGCCATGGTCCCCCAACACCAACTGTTAGAGTATGGAGGCCATGTTCCCCCAACACCAACTGTTAGAGTATGAAGGCCATGGTCACCCAACACCAACTGTTAGAGTATGGAGGCCATGGTCACCCAACACCAACTGTTAGAGTATGGAGGCCATTTTCCCCCAACACCAACTGTTAGAGTATGGAGGCCATGGTCCCCCAACACCAACTGTTAGAGTATGGAGGCCATGGTCACCCAACACCAACTGTAAGAGTATGGAGGCCATGGTCACCCAACACCAACTGTAAGAGTATGGAGGCCATGGTCACCCAACACCAACTGTAAGAGTATGGAGGCCATGGTCACCCAACACCAACTGTAAGAGTATGGAGGCCATGGTCACCCAACACCAACTGTAAGAGTATGGAGGCCATGGTCACCCAACACCAACTGCAAGAGTATGGAGGCCATGGTCACCCAACACCAACTGTTAGAGTATGGAGGCCATGGTCACCCAGCACCAACTGTAAGAGTACGGAGGCCATGGTCACCCAGCACCAACTGTAAGAGTACGGAGGCCATGTTCCCCCAACACCAACTGTTAGAGTATGGAGGCCATGGTCCCCCAACACCAACTGTTAGAGTATGGAGGCCATGGTCACCCAACACCAACTGTTAGAGTATGGAGGCCATGTTCCCCCAACACCAACTGTTAGAGTATGAAGGCCATGGTCACCCAACACCAACTGCAAGAGTATGGAGGCCATGTTCACCCAACACCAACTGTTAGAGTATGGAGGCCATGGTCACCCAACACCAACTGTTAGAGTATGGAGGCCATGGTCACCCAACACCAACTGTTAGAGTATGGAGGCCATGGTCACCCAACACCAACTGTTAGAGTATGGAGGCCATGGTCACCCAACACCAACTGTAAGAGTATGGAGGCCATGGTCACCCAACACCAACTGTAAGAGTATGGAGGCCAAGGTCACCCAACACCAACTGTTAGAGTATGGAGGCCATGGTCACCCAACACCAACTGTAAGAGTATGGAGGCCATGGTCACCCAACACCAACTGCAAGAGTATGGAGGCCATGGTCACCCAACACCAACTGTAAGAGTATGGAGGCCATGGTCACCCAACACCAACTGTAAGAGTATGGAGGCCATGGTCACCCAACACCAACTGTTAGAGTATGGAGGCCATGGTCACCCAACACCAACTGTTAGAGTATGGAGGCCATGGTCACCCAACACCAACTACAAGAGTATGTAGGCCATGGTCACCCAACACCAACTGTTAGAGTATGAAGGCCATAGTCACCCAACACCAACTGTTAGAGTATGGTGTCCATGGTCACCCAACACCAACTGTTAGAGTATTGAGGCCATGGTCACCCAACACCAACTGTTAGAGTATGGAGGCCATGGTCCCCCAACACCAACTGTTAGAGTATGGAGGCCATGTTCCCCCAACACCAACTGTTAGAGTATGAAGGCCATGGTCACCCAACACCAACTGTTAGAGTATGGAGGCCATGGTCACCCAACACCAACTGTTAGAGTATGGAGGCCATTTTCCCCCAACACCAACTGTTAGAGTATGGAGGCCATGGTCCCCCAACACCAACTGTTAGAGTATGGAGGCCATGGTCACCCAACACCAACTGTAAGAGTATGGAGGCCATGGTCACCCAACACCAACTGTTAGAGTATGGAGGCCATGGTCACCCAACACCAACTGTTAGAGTATGGAGGCCATGTTCCCCCAACACCAACTGTTAGAGTATGAAGGCCATGGTCACCCAACACCAACTGCAAGAGTATGGAGGCCATGTTCACCCAACACCAACTGTTAGAGTATGGAGGCCATGGTCACCCAACACCAACTGTTAGAGTATGGAGGCCATGGTCACCCAACACCAACTGTTAGAGTATGGAGGCCATGGTCACCCAACACCAACTGTTAGAGTATGGAGGCCATGGTCACCCAACACCAACTGTAAGAGTATGGAGGCCATGGTCACCCAACACCAACTGTAAGAGTATGGAGGCCAAGGTCACCCAACACCAACTGTTAGAGTATGGAGGCCATGGTCACCCAACACCAACTGTAAGAGTATGGAGGCCATGGTCACCCAACACCAACTGCAAGAGTATGGAGGCCATGGTCACCCAACACCAACTGTAAGAGTATGGAGGCCATGGTCACCCAACACCAACTGTAAGAGTATGGAGGCCATGGTCACCCAACACCAACTGTTAGAGTATGGAGGCCATGGTCACCCAACACCAACTGTTAGAGTATGGAGGCCATGGTCACCCAACACCAACTGTTAGAGTATGGAGGCCATGGTCACCCAACACCAACTACAAGAGGATGGAGGCCATGGTCACCCAACACCAACTGTTAGAGTATGGAGGCCATGGTCACCCAACACCAACTACAAGAGTATGGAGGCCATGGTCACCCAACACCAACTACCAGAGTATGGAGGCCATGGTCACCCAACACCAACTGTTAGAGTATGGAGGCCATGGTCACCCAACACCAACTACAAGAGTATGGAGGCCATGGTCACCCAACACCAACTGTTAGAGTATGGAGGCCATGGTCACCCAACACCAACTGTTAGAGTATGGAGGCCATGGTCACCCAACACCAACTGTTAGAGTATGGAGGCCATGGTCACCCAACACCAACTGTTAGAGTATGGAGGCCATGGTCACGCAAAACCAACTGTTAGAGTATGGAGGCCATGGTCCCGCAACACCAACTGTTAGAGTATGTAGGCCATGGTCCCCCAACACCAACTGTTAGAGTATGGAGGCCATGTTCCCCCAACACCAACTGTTAGAGTATGAAGGCCATGGTCACCCAACACCAACTGCAAGAGTATGGAGGCCATGTTCACCCAACACCAACTGTTAGAGTATGGAGGCCATGGTCACCCAACACCAACTGTTAGAGTATGGAGGCCATGGTCACCCAACACCAACTGTTAGAGTATGGAGGCCATGGTCACCCAACACCAACTGTTAGAGTATGGAGGCCATGGTCACCCAACTCCAACTGTAAGAGTATGGAGGCCATGGTCACCCAACACCAACTGTAAGAGTATGGAGGCCAAGGTCACCCAACACCAACTGTTAGAGTATGGAGGCCATGGTCACCCAACACCAACTGTAAGAGTATGGAGGCCATGGTCACCCAACACCAACTGCAAGAGTATGGAGGCCATGGTCACCCAACACCAACTGTAAGAGTATGGAGGCCATGGTCACCCAACACCAACTGTTAGAGTATGGAGGCCATGGTCACCCAACACCAACTGTAAGAGTATGGTGGCCATGGTCACCCAACACCAACTGTTAGAGTATGAAGGCCATGGTCACCCAACACCAACTGTTAGAGTATGGAGGCCATGGTCACCCAACACCAACTGTTAGAGTATGGAGGCCATGGTCACCCAACACCAACTGTTAGAGTATGGAGGCCATGGTCACCCAACACCAACTGTTAGAGTATGGAGGCCATGGTCACCCAACACCAACTGTTAGAGTATGGAGGCCATGGTCACCCAACACCAACTACAAGAGTATGTAGGCCATGGTCACCCAACACCAACTGTTAGAGTATGGAGGCCATGGTCACCCAACACCAACTGTAAGAGTATGGAGGCCATGGTCACCCAACACCAACTGTAAGAGTATGTAGGCCATGGTCACCCAACACCAACTGTTAGAGTATGGAGGCCATGGTCACCCAACACCAACTGCAAGAGTATGGAGGCCATGGTCCCTCAACACCAACTGTTAGAGTATAGAGGCCATGGTCACCCAACACCAACTGTTAGAGTATGGAGGCCATGGTCACCCAACACCAACTGTTAGAGTATGGAGGCCATGGTCACCCAACACCAACTACAAGAGTACGGAGGCCATGGTCACCCAACACCAACTACAAGAGTATGGAGGCCATGGTCACCCAACACCAACTGTAAGAGTATAGAGGCCATGGTCACCCAACACCAACTGTTTGAGTATGGAGGCCATGGTCACCCAACACCAACTGTTAGAGTATGGAGGCCATGGTCACCCAACACCAACTGTAAGAGTATAGAGGCCATGGTCACCCAACACCAACTGCAAGAGTATGGAGGCCATGGTCACCCAACACCAACTGTTAGAGTATGGAGGCCATGGTCACCTTACCCCAACTGTTAGAGTATGGAGGCCATGGTCACCCAACACCAACTGTAAGAGTATGGAGTCCATGGTCACCCAACACCAACTGTAAGAGTATGGAGGCCATTGTCACCCAACACCAACTGTTAGAGTATGGAGGCCATGGTCACCCAACACCAACTACAAGAGTATGTAGGCCATGGTCACCCAACACCAACTGTTAGAGTATGAAGGCCATGGTCACCCAACACCAACTGTTAGAGTATGGTGTCCATGGTCACCCAACACCAACTGTTAGAGTATGGAGGCCATGGTCACCCAACACCAACTGTTAGAGTATGGAGGCCATGGTCCCCCAACACCAACTGTTAGAGTATGGAGGCCATGTTCCCCCAACACCAACTGTTAGAGTATGAAGGCCATGGTCACCCAACACCAACTGTTAGAGTATGGAGGCCATGGTCACCCAACACCAACTGTTAGAGTATGGAGGCCATGGTCACCCAACACCAACTGTAAGAGTATGGAGGCCATGGTCACCCAACACCAACTGTAAGAGTATGGAGGCCATGGTCACCCAACACCAACTGTAAGAGTATGGAGGCCATGGTCACCCAACACCAACTGCAAGAGTATGGAGGCCATGGTCACCCAACACCAACTGTTAGAGTATGGAGGCCATGGTCACCCAACACCAACTGTTAGAGTATGGAGGCCATGGTCACCCAGCACCAACTGTAAGAGTACGGAGGCCATGTTCCCCCAACACCAACTGTTAGAGTATGGAGGCCATGGTCCCCCAACACCAACTGTTAGAGTATGGAGGCCATGGTCACCCAACACCAACTGTTAGAGTATGGAGGCCATGTTCCCCCAACACCAACTGTTAGAGTATGAAGGCCATGGTCACCCAACACCAACTGCAAGAGTATGGAGGCCATGTTCACCCAACACCAACTGTTAGAGTATGGAGGCCATGGTCACCCAACACCAACTGTTAGAGTATGGAGGCCATGGTCACCCAACACCAACTGTTAGAGTATGGAGGCCATGGTCACCCAACACCAACTGTTAGAGTATGGAGGCCATGGTCACCCAACACCAACTGTAAGAGTATGGAGGCCATGGTCACCCAACACCAACTGTAAGAGTATGGAGGCCAAGGTCACCCAACACCAACTGTTAGAGTATGGAGGCCATGGTCACCCAACACCAACTGTAAGAGTATGGAGGCCATGGTCACCCAACACCAACTGCAAGAGTATGGAGGCCATGGTCACCCAACACCAACTGTAAGAGTATGGAGGCCATGGTCACCCAACACCAACTGTAAGAGTATGGAGGCCATGGTCACCCAACACCAACTGTTAGAGTATGGAGGCCATGGTCACCCAACACCAACTGTTAGAGTATGGAGGCCATGGTCACCCAACACCAACTGTTAGAGTATGGAGGCCATGGTCACCCAACACCAACTACAAGAGGATGGAGGCCATGGTCACCCAACACCAACTGTTAGAGTATGGAGGCCATGGTCACCCAACACCAACTACAAGAGTATGGAGGCCATGGTCACCCAACACCAACTACAAGAGTATGGAGGCCATGGTCACCCAACACCAACTGTTAGAGTATGGAGGCCATGGTCACCCAACACCAACTACAAGAGTATGGAGGCCATGGTCACCCAACACCAACTGTTAGAGTATGGAGGCCATGGTCACCCAACACCAACTGTTAGAGTATGGAGGCCATGGTCACCCAACACCAACTGTTAGAGTATGGAGGCCATGGTCACCCAACACCAACTGTTAGAGTATGGAGGCCATGGTCACGCAAAACCAACTGTTAGAGTATGGAGGCCATGGTCCCCCAACACCAACTGTTAGAGTATGGAGGCCATGGTCACCCAACACCAACTGTTAGAGTATGGAGGCCATGTTCCCCCAACACCAACTGTTAGAGTATGGAGGCCATGTTCACCCAACACCAACTGTTAGAGTATGGAGGCCATGGTCACCCAACACCAACTGTTAGAGTATGGAGGCCATGGTCACCCAACACCAACTGTTAGAGTATGGAGGCCATGGTCACCCAACTCCAACTGTAAGAGTATGGAGGCCATGGTCACCCAACACCAACTGTAAGAGTATGGAGGCCAAGGTCACCCAACACCAACTGTTAGAGTATGGAGGCCTTGGTCACCCAACACCAACTGTAAGAGTATGGAGGCCATGGTCACCCAACACCAACTGCAAGAGTATGGAGGCCATGGTCACCCAACACCAACTGTAAGAGTATGGAGGCCATGGTCACCCAACACCAACTGTAAGAGTATGGAGGCCATGGTCCCCCAACACCAACTGCAAGAGTATGGAGGCCATGGTCTCCCAACACCAACTGTTAGAGTATGGAGGCCATGGTCACCCAACACCAACTGTTAGAGTATAGAGGCCATTGTCACCCAACACCAACTGTAAGAGTATGAAGGCCATGGTCACCCAACACCAACTGTTAGAGTATGGAGGCCATGGTCACCCAACACCAACTGTTAGAGTATGGAGGCCATGGTCACCCAACACCAACTGTTAGAGTATGGAGGCCATGGTCACCCAACACCAACTACAAGAGTATGGAGGCCATGGTCACCCAACACCAACTGTTAGAGTATGGAGGCCATGGTCACCCAACACCAACTGTTAGAGTATGGAGGCCATGGTCACCCAGCACCAACTGTAAGAGTACGGAGGCCATGTTCCCCCAACACCAACTGATACAGTATGGAGGCCATGGTCCCCCAACACCAACTGTTAGAGTATGGAGGCCATGGTCACCCAACACCAACTGTTAGAGTATGGAGGCCATGTTCCCCCAACACCAACTGTTAGAGTATGAAGGCCATGGTCACCCAACACCAACTGCAAGAGTATGGAGGCCATGTTCACCCAACACCAACTGTTAGAGTATGGAGGCCATGGTCGACCCAACACCAACTGTTAGAGTATGGAGGCCATGGTCACCCAACACCAACTGTTAGAGTATGGAGGCCATGGTCACCCAACACCAACTGTTAGAGTATGGAGGCCATGGTCACCCAACACCAACTGTAAGAGTATGGAGGCCATGGTCACCCAACACCAACTGTAAGAGTATGGAGGCCAAGGTCACCCAACACCAACTGTTAGAGTATGGAGGCCATGGTCACCCAACACCAACTGTAAGAGTATGGAGGCCATGGTCACCCAACACCAACTGCAAGAGTATGGAGGCCATGGTCACCCAACACCAACTGTAAGAGTATGGAGGCCATGGTCACCCAACACCAACTGTAAGAGTATGGAGGCCATGGTCCCCCAACACCAACTGCAAGAGTATGGAGGCCATGGTCTCCCAACACCAACTGTTAGAGTATGGAGGCCATGGTCACCCAACACCAACTGTTAGAGTATAGAGGCCATTGTCACCCAACACCAACTGTAAGAGTATGAAGGCCATGGTCACCCAACACCAACTGTTAGAGTATGGAGGCCATGGTCACCCAACACCAACTGTTAGAGTATGGAGGCCATGGTCACCCAACACCAACTGTTAGAGTATGGAGGCCATGGTCACCCAACACCAACTACAAGAGTATAGAGGCCATGGTCACCCAACACCAACTGTTAGAGTATGGAGGCCATGGTCACCCAACACCAACTACAAGAGTATGGAGGCCATGGTCCCCCAACACCAACTACAAGAGTATGGAGGCCATGGTCACCCAACACCAACTGTTAGAGTATGGAGGCCATGGTCACCCAACACCAACTGTTAGAGTATGGAGGCCATGGTCACCCAACACCAACTGTTAGAGTATGGAGGCCATGGTCACCCAACACCAACTGTTAGAGTATGGAGGCCATGGTCACCCAACACCAACTGTAAGAGTATGGAGGCCATGGTCACCCAACACCAACTGTAAGAGTATGGAGGCCATGGTCACCCAACACCAACTGTTAGAGTATGGAGGCCATGGTCACCCAACACCAACTGTTAGAGTATGGAGGCCATGGTCACCCAACACCAACTGTTAGAGTATGGAGGCCATGGTCACCCAACACCAACTACAAGAGGATGGAGGCCATGGTCACCCAACACCAACTGTTAGAGTATGGAGGCCATGGTCACCCAACACCAACTACAAGAGTATGGAGGCCATGGTCACCCAACACCAACTACAAGAGTATGGAGGCCATGGTCACCCAACACCAACTGTTAGAGTATGGAGGCCATGGTCACCCAACACCAACTACAAGAGTATGGAGGCCATGGTCACCCAACACCAACTGTTAGAGTATGGAGGCCATGGTCACCCAACACCAACTGTTAGAGTATGGAGGCCATGGTCACCCAACACCAACTGTTAGAGTATGGAGGCCATGGTCACCCAGCACCAACTGTTAGAGTATGGAGGCCATGGTCACGCAAAACCAACTGTTAGAGTATGGAGGCCATGGTCCCCCAACACCAACTGTTAGAGTATGGAGGCCATGGTCACCCAACACCAACTGTTAGAGTATGGAGGCCATGTTCCCCCAACACCAACTGTTAGAGTATGAAGGCCATGGTCACCCAACACCAACTGCAAGAGTATGGAGGCCATGTTCACCCAACACCAACTGTTAGAGTATGGAGGCCATGGTCACCCAACACCAACTGTTAGAGTATGGAGGCCATGGTCACCCAACACCAACTGTTAGAGTATGGAGGCCATGGTCACCCAACACCAACTGTTAGAGTATGGAGGCCATGGTCACCCAACTCCAACTGTAAGAGTATGGAGGCCATGGTCACCCAACACCAACTGTAAGAGTATGGAGGCCAAGGTCACCCAACACCAACTGTTAGAGTATGGAGGCCATGGTCACCCAACACCAACTGTAAGAGTATGGAGGCCATGGTCACCCAACACCAACTGCAAGAGTATGGAGGCCATGGTCACCCAACACCAACTGTAAGAGTATGGAGGCCATGGTCACCCAACACCAACTGTAAGAGTATGGAGGCCATGGTCCCCCAACACCAACTGCAAGAGTATGGAGGCCATGGTCTCCCAACACCAACTGTTAGAGTATGGAGGCCATGGTCACCCAACACCAACTGTTAGAGTATAGAGGCCATTGTCACCCAACACCAACTGTAAGAGTATGAAGGCCATGGTCACCCAACACCAACTGTTAGAGTATGGAGGCCATGGTCACCCAACACCAACTGTTAGAGTATGGAGGCCATGGTCACCCAACACCAACTGTTAGAGTATGGAGGCCATGGTCACCCAACGCCAACTACAAGAGTATGGAGGCCATGGTCACCCAACACCAACTGTTAGAGTATGGAGGCCATGGTCACCCAACACCAACTGTTAGAGTATAGAGGCCATTGTCACCCAACACCAACTGTAAGAGTATGAAGGCCATGGTCACCCAACACCAACTGTTAGAGTATGGAGGCCATGGTCACCCAACACCAACTGTTAGAGTATGGAGGCCATGGTCACCCAACACCAACTGTTAGAGTATGGAGGCCATGGTCACCCAACACCAACTACAAGAGTATGGAGGCCATGGTCACCCAACACCAACTGTTAGAGTATGGAGGCCATGGTCACCCAACACCAACTGTTAGAGTATGGAGGCCATGGTCACCCAGCACCAACTGTAAGAGTACGGAGGCCATGTTCCCCCAACACCAACTGTTAGAGTATGGAGGCCATGGTCCCCCAACACCAACTGTTAGAGTATGGAGGCCATGGTCACCCAACACCAACTGTTAGAGTATGGAGGCCATGTTCCCCCAACACCAACTGTTAGAGTATGAAGGCCATGGTCACCCAATACCAACTGCAAGAGTATGGAGGCCATGTTCACCCAACACCAACTGTTAGAGTATGGAGGCCATGGTCACCCAACACCAACTGTTAGAGTATGGAGGCCATGGTCACCCAACACCAACTGTTAGAGTATGGAGGCCATGGTCACCCAACACCAACTGTTAGAGTATGGAGGCCATGGTCACCCAACACCAACTGTAAGAGTATGGAGGCCATGGTCACCCAACACCAACTGTAAGAGTATGGAGGCCATGGTCACCCAACACCAACTGTTAGAGTATGGAGGCCATGGTCACCCAACACCAACTGTAAGAGTATGGAGGCCATGGTCACCCAACACCAACTGCAAGAGTATGGAGGCCATGGTCACCCAACACCAACTGTAAGAGTATGGAGGCCATGGTCACCCAACACCAACTGTAAGAGTATGGAGGCCATGGTCCCCCAACACCAACTGCAAGAGTATGGAGGCCATGGTCTCCCAACACCAACTGTTAGAGTATGGAGGCCATGGTCACCCAACACCAACTGTTAGAGTATAGAGGCCATTGTCACCCAACACCAACTGTAAGAGTATGAAGGCCATGGTCACCCAACACCAACTGTTAGAGTATGGAGGCCATGGTCACCCAACACCAACTGTTAGAGTATGGAGGCCATGGTCACCCAACACCAACTGTTAGAGTATGGAGGCCATGGTCACCCAACACCAACTACAAGAGTATGGAGGCCATGGTCACCCAACACCAACTGTTAGAGTATGGAGGCCATGGTCACCCAACACCAACTACAAGAGTATGGAGGCCATGGTCACCCAACACCAACTACAAGAGTATGGAGGCCATGGTCACCCAACACCAACTGTTAGAGTATGGAGGCCATGGTCACCCAACACCAACTGTTAGAGTATGGAGGCCATGGTCCCCCAACACCAACTGTTAGAGTATGGAGGCCATGGTCACCCAACACCAACTGTTAGAGTATGGAGGCCATGGTCACCCAACACCAACTGTTAGAGTATGGAGGCCATGGTCACCCAACACCAACTGTTAGAGTATGGAGGCCATGGTCACCCAACACCAACTGTTAGAGTATGGAGGCCATGGTCACCCAACACCAACTGTAAGAGTATGGAGGCCATGGTCACCCAACACCAACTGTAAGAGTATGGAGGCCATGGTCACCCAACACCAACTGTTAGAGTATGGAGGCCATGGTCACCCAACACCAACTGTTAGAGTATGGAGGCCATGGTCACCCAACACCAACTGTTAGAGTATGGAGGCCATGGTCACCCAACACCAACTACAAGAGGATGGAGGCCATGGTCACCCAACACCAACTGTTAGAGTATGGAGGCCATGGTCACCCAACACCAACTACAAGAGTATGGAGGCCATGGTCACCCAACACCAACTACAAGAGTATGGAGGCCATGGTCACCCAACACCAACTGTTAGAGTATGGAGGCCATGGTCACCCAACACCAACTACAAGAGTATGGAGGCCATGGTCACCCAACACCAACTGTTAGAGTATGGAGGCCATGGTCACCCAACACCAACTGTTAGAGTATGGAGGCCATGGTCACCCAACACCAACTGTTAGAGTATGGAGGCCATGGTCACCCAACACCAACTGTTAGAGTATGGAGGCCATGGTCACGCAAAACCAACTGTTAGTGTATGGAGGCCATGGTCCCCCAACACCAACTGTTAGAGTATGGAGGCCATGGTCACCCAACACCAACTGTTAGAGTATGGAGGCCATGTTCCCCCAACACCAACTGTTAGAGTATGAAGGCCATGGTCACCCAACACCAACTGCAAGAGTATGGAGGCCATGTTCACCCAACACCAACTGTTAGAGTATGGAGGCCATGGTCACCCAACACCAACTGTTAGAGTATGGAGGCCATGGTCACCCAACACCAACTGTTAGAGAATGGAGGCCATGGTCACCCAACACCAACTGTTAGAGTATGGAGGCCATGGTCACCCAACTCCAACTGTAAGAGTATGGAGGCCATGGTCACCCAACACCAACTGTTAGAGAATGGAGGCCATGGTCACCCAACACCAACTGTTAGAGTATGGAGGCCATGGTCACCCAACTCCAACTGTAAGAGTATGGAGGCCATGGTCACCCAACACCAACTGTAAGAGTATGGAGGCCAAGGTCACCCAACACCAACTGTTAGAGTATGGAGGCCATGGTCACCCAACACCAACTGTAAGAGTATGGAGGCCATGGTCACCCAACACCAACTGCAAGAGTATGGAGGCCATGGTCACCCAACACCAACTGTAAGAGTATGGAGGCCATGGTCACCCAACACCAACTGTTAGAGTATGGAGGCCATGGTCACCCAACACCAACTGTTAGAGAATGGAGGCCATGGTCACCCAACACCAACTGTTAGAGTATGGAGGCCATGGTCACCCAACTCCAACTGTAAGAGTATGGAGGCCATGGTCACCCAACACCAACTGTTAGAGAATGGAGGCCATGGTCACCCAACACCAACTGTTAGAGTATGGAGGCCATGGTCACCCAACTCCAACTGTAAGAGTATGGAGGCCATGGTCACCCAACACCAACTGTAAGAGTATGGAGGCCAAGGTCACCCAACACCAACTGTTAGAGTATGGAGGCCATGGTCACCCAACACCAACTGTAAGAGTATGGAGGCCATGGTCACCCAACACCAACTGCAAGAGTATGGAGGCCATGGTCACCCAACACCAACTGTAAGAGTATGGAGGCCATGGTCACCCAACACCAACTGTAAGAGTATGGAGGCCATGGTCCCCCAACACCAACTGCAAGAGTATGGAGGCCATGGTCTCCCAACACCAACTGTTAGAGTATGGAGGCCATGGTCACCCAACACCAACTGTTAGAGTATAGAGGCCATTGTCACCCAACACCAACTGTAAGAGTATGAAGGCCATGGTCACCCAACACCAACTGTTAGAGTATGGAGGCCATGGTCACCCAACACCAACTACAAGAGTATGGAGGCCATGGTCACCCAACACCAACTGTTAGAGTATGGAGGCCATGGTCACCCAACACCAACTGTTAGAGTATGGAGGCCATGGTCACCCAGCACCAACTGTAAGAGTACGGAGGCCATGTTCCCCCAACACCAACTGTTAGAGTATGGAGGCCATGGTCCCCCAACACCAACTGTTAGAGTATGGAGGCCATGGTCACCCAACACCAACTGTTAGAGTATGGAGGCCATGTTCCCCCAACACCAACTGTTAGAGTATGAAGGCCATGGTCACCCAACACCAACTGCAAGAGTATGGAGGCCATGTTCACCCAACACCAACTGTTAGAGTATGGAGGCCATGGTCACCCAACACCAACTGTTAGAGTATGGAGGCCATGGTCACCCAACACCAACTGTTAGAGTATGGAGGCCATGGTCACCCAACACCAACTGTTAGAGTATGGAGGGCATGGTCACCCAACACCAACTGTAAGAGTATGGAGGCCATGGTCACCCAACACCAACTGTAAGAGTATGGAGGCCAAGGTCACCCAACACCAACTGTTAGAGTATGGAGGCCATGGTCACCCAACACCAACTGTAAGAGTATGGAGGCCATGGTCACCCAACACCAACTGCAAGAGTATGGAGGCCATGGTCACCCAACACCAACTGTTAGAGTATGGAGGCCATGGTCACCCAACACCAACTGTAAGAGTATGGAGGCCATGGTCCCCCAACACCAACTGCAAGAGTATGGAGGCCATGGTCTCCCAACACCAACTGTTAGAGTATGGAGGCCATGGTCACCCAACACCAACTGTTAGAGTATAGAGGCCATTGTCACCCAACACCAACTGTAAGAGTATGAAGGCCATGGTCACCCAACACCAACTGTTAGAGTATGGAGGCCATGGTCACCCAACACCAACTGTTATAGTATGGAGGCCATGGTCACCCAACACCAACTGTTAGAGTATGGAGGCCATGGTCACCCAACACCAACTACAAGAGTATGGAGGCCATGGTCACCCAACACCAACTGTTAGAGTATGGAGGCCATGGTCACCCAACACCAACTGTTAGAGTATGGAGGCCATGTTCCCCCAACACCAACTGTTAGAGTATGAAGGCCATGGTCACCCAACACCAACTGTTAGAGTATGGAGGCCATGTTCACCCAACACCAACTGTTAGAGTATGGAGGCCATGGTCACCCAACACCAACTGTTAGAGTATGGAGGCCATGGTCACCCAACACCAACTGTTAGAGTATGGAGGCCATGTTCCCCCAACACCAACTGTTAGAGTATGGAGGCCATGGTCCCCCAACACCAACTGTTAGAGTATGGAGGCCATGGTCACCCAACACCAACTGTTAGAGTATGGAGGCCATGGTCACCCAACACCAACTGTTAGAGTATGGAGGCCATGGTCACCCAACACCAACTGTTAGAGTATGGAGGCCATGGTCCCCCAACACCAACTGTTAGAGTATGGAGGCCATGGTCACCCAACACCAACTGTTAGAGTATGGAGGCCATGGTCACCCAACACCAACTGTTAGAGTATGGAGGCCATGGTCACCCAACACCAACTGTTAGAGTATGGAGGCCATGGTCACCCAACACCAACTGTTAGAGTATGGAGGCCATGGTCACCCAACACCAACTGTAAGAGTATGGAGGCCATGGTCACCCAACACCAACTGTAAGAGTATGGAGGCCATGGTCACCCAACACCAACTGTAAGAGTATGGAGGCCATGTTCACCCAACACCAACTGTTAGAGTGTGAAGGCCATGGTCACCCAACACCAACTGTAAGAGTATGGAGGCCATGGTCACCCAACACCAACTGCAAGAGTATGGAGGCCATGGTCACCCAACACCAACTGTTAGAGTATGGAGGCCATGGTCACCCAACACCAACTGTTAGAGTATGGAGGCCATGGTCACCCAGCACCAACTGTAAGAGTACGGAGGCCATGTTCCCCCAACACCAACTGTTAGAGTATGGAGGCCATGGTCCCCCAACACCAACTGTTAGAGTATGGAGGCCATGGTCACCCAACACCAACTGTTAGAGTATGGAGGCCATGTTCCCCCAACACCAACTGTTAGAGTATGAAGGCCATGGTCACCCAACACCAACTGCAAGAGTATGGAGGCCATGTTCACCCAACACCAACTGTTAGAGTATGGAGGCCATGGTCACCCAACACCAACTGTTAGAGTATGGAGGCCATGGTCACCCAACACCAACTGTTAGAGTATGGAGGCCATGGTCACCCAACACCAACTGCGCTGGCTTTGGCATGTCATTAGAACATCTCAGGAGTTCTTGCCACGGAAGATCCTGTATGGCCAGCTACATCTTGGTCGGCGGTCTGCAGGGGGGGCCAGCTACATCTTGGTCGGTGGTCTGCAGGGGGGGCCAGCTACATCTTGGTCGGCGGTCTGCAGGGGGGGCCAGCTACATCTTGGCCGGCGGTCTGCAGGGGGGTCAGCTACATCTTTGCCAGCAGTCTGCAGGGGGTCCAGCTACATCTTCGCCGGCGGTCTGCAGGGGGGTCAGCTACATCTTCGCCGGCGGTCTGCAGGGGGGTCAGCTACATCTTCGCTGGCGGTGTGCAGGGGGGTCAGCTACATCTTTGCCGGCAGTCTGCAGGGGGGCCAGCTACATCTTCGCCGGCAGTCTGCAGGGAGGCAGATGAAGCTCTACAAGGAACAGCTAAAAATGTCACTGAAGAAGTGCAACATCAAACCCACAGACCTATAGGATGCTGCTGTCAACCGTTCCACCTAGTGGAATCTCTGACACAGCGGTGTACAGAGGGGGGACGAGGAGAGGAGCACAAAGAGACAGCAAAAACAGCTCAGACGAAATACAACCATACCTGCCCCCGCCAACACAGACTGCATATTCCCCACCCGCAATAAAGTTTGTTGATCTCGGATTGGACTCTACAGTCACCAAAGAATTCACTGTTAACTCAGAAGTGGAAGTCATCATCGAATACGATGGACTACCGTAAGCATAAGCAAGGTCACTCTCCCCCCCCCAGGGATAAATATTAGCCAGTATTGTTTGTAAACACCTGTAGGTGATGTATGGTTATGTATGTTTGCTATGATGAATGCTTTTAAAAATGTCATCTCCTTTATCAATCGACTAACAAAGCCCTGTATCACTGCCACACTTTTCCACTCTCAATTAAATAACCAGTTCTCTCGCTCTCTGTCTCCCCCCCCCTCTCACTCTCTCATAATCACTACGAGCCCCCAAATGCATTACAGTGAAATGCCTTACTAATGCTCTCTCTCTCTCTCTCTCTCTCTCTCTCTCTCTCTCTCTCTCTCTCTCTCTCTCTCTCTCTCTCTCTCTCTCTCTCTCTCTCTCTCTCTCTCTCTCTCTCTCTCTCTCTCTCTCTCTCTCTGTCTTCTGTCTGTCTCTCTGTCTCTCTCTCTCTCTTTACATTGCCTCTTTACAGTGGGATAAACACTAAAAAAATGAACAGTAAATATTACACTCACAAATTTCCAAAATAATAAATTATGTCTATATACAGTGTTGTAACGATTTGCAAATTCTCTCTCTTTTTGGGTTGGATGGTTTGCATTTTGTCCTGTAGTTCATTCATGTATATGTTTTTTCTGCTTCTTCTTTGTTATAAAGCCAACAATATTGGAGATGTGGTTTATCCATTTTTATCTCCATTTTGGATAGATAACTCTCGTGTTGTTGTTTGTTCAGAGTTTTCCAATTTTCCCAGAAGTGGTTAGATTCTCTCTCTCTCTCTCTCTCTCTCTCTCTCTCTCTCTCTCTCTCTCTCTCTCTCTCTCTCTCTCTCTCTCTCTCTCTCTCTCTCTCTCTCTCTCTCTCTCTCTCTCTCTCTCTCTCTCTCTCTCTCTCTCTCTCTCTCTCAAATCAATTCAATTCAAGGCCTTTATTGGCATGGGAAACATATGTTTACAAAAACAAAAGTGAAATAAACAATAAAAAGTCAACAGTAAATATCTCTCATCCTCTTCCTCCTCTTCCTCTTCCTCCCCTCCCTGCCCTCCCTCCCCTCCCTGCCCTCCCTGCCCTCCCTCCTGCTCTGTATAGAACTCACACACAACACATAAATACTCTCTCTCTCACACAGACATTAACACACACACACATTAATAAACACACACACACATTAACAAACACACACAGACAGATGGTTGGTTTAGATATGCTCTAAGTGAATTGGAAAGCGTCAGCGTAAGCAGAGTCATGTTGTATGGGCTGTTAAATCCTTGGAACAGGAAATGGCTGTGTGTGTCTGCGTGTGTGTTTGTGCGTGCGTAAGTGCGCGTGTGCATGTGTGTTTGAGTGAGTAACTGTATTGAGCTATAGACTACAGATCTGTGAGGTTCCCTCTGTTACAGAGAACAACCGTGGGTATCTAATGCACTTCAACCATATTGTAAACTACCTGCATCGTTTTCAGCCTCGTCCCAGCATCAGAGGGTTGTTTGGGGAAGAGTCATCAAACACAGCTATGACGCCCTGCTGGAAGATGTTGACCGTAAAGCGGTAACACCTAGCTGTTTCACCAACCCCACAGGGGGTCTATCTAGCTTCTCTGATTACCCTCTACAGCCAAAATGAATGTAGCCATAACCACTACACCCATTCTGCTATATGAAAGAAAGCGTCCCCATATACCGATTCCAAAGTCGCATACCCACTATGATCACAAACTACCAGACACACTTTGTCTCTGAAGGAGAAACATTGAAAGTTTGATGCAGGGGAGGAAGAGATAACATAGAGATTGATAGTTTATAACCAACTATATCAATTCCACATGTGTTGGTATCCCTCCATATCCCTCTCTCTCACATTATTTCTCTCTGTCCAACATCCCTCTATCTCTTCCTCTCTTCATCCCTCCCTCTCCCTTAGGGTCATAGGTTGCTGACTTCTGGCAGAAGAAAGAGAAAAGAACACAAATGGATATGGGGAAGATTCTGCTCTTTAACCCCTCAACCTCTACACACACACACACGCACGCACAAACACGCACGCACGCACGCACGCACGCACGCACGCACGCACGCACCCACAAACACACACACACACACACACACACACACACACACACACACACACACACACACACACACACACACACACACACACACACACACACACACACACCAATTTCTCTATGTGACATAGCCTGTGGACAGTGAAGACGGGAGGATATGCTTTTACACAGGGTTGGGTAGGTTACTTTCTAAATGTAATCCATTACAGTTGTTAGTTTCCCATCCGCAATTGTAATGAGTAACGTAACTTTTGGATTACCCAAAATCAGTAACATACTCTGATTACTTTCCGTTAGTTTCAAATTACTTTTCCCATAAGAGGCATTAGAAGAAGACAAACATGAATATTGCGAATTGAACGACATCTATTACAGGATAAATCAATGTTGGACTTTACATAGCTGGCCATCAATGGATGTTGCTTTATGGGTTGGTTATGTAGGCTTCTTTTAACCCATTGATTTCTACTACAGATAATTATGAGATTAGGCTACTGTATATCTTTACATTTAAAGCAAAGTCTGTGAGATATGCAATTAATTTAATACCCCTTGATCTTCAAGAATAGGACTTGGAAATATGGAAATATAGATGAGCCAAATAGTTTTACCTGAACATAACCCAAAAGACTTATTAGCATAGACTTTCAGCCAGGTGACCCATAATGCAAGTCAGTCCACTAGGGGCAGCAGTGAGCAATGTTACCTTCCAGTAGGTTTCGGTTTTGCTAGGGTGTTGCAGACGAGGATTGGGGATTGGCTCTGATTCTGTCTCTGATTCCAAAGGGCCAAAGGCCAAGATAATACATTTGAATCCAGCGATATAAAGTTGTTTTTGATATTTTATTTTAAAGCCGATCCCAAACCTTAACCCTTACCGTAACCATTTAGAGTTAATGCCTAACCTTAACAAATCAAATCAAATCAAGTTTATTTTATATAGCCCTTCGTACATCAGCTAATATCTCGAAGTGCTGTACAGAAACCCAGCCTAAAACCCCAAACAGCAAGCAATGCAGGTGTAGAAGCACGGTGGCTAGGAAAAACTCCCTAGAAAGGCCAAAACCTAGGAAGAAACCTAGAGAGTAACCAGGCTATGAGGGGTGGCCAGTCCTCTTCTGGCTGTGCCGGGTGGAGATTATAACAGAACTATGCCAAGATGTTCAAAATATTCATAAGTGACAAGCATGGTCAAATAATAATCATGAATAATTTTCAGTTGGCTTTTCATAGCCGATCATTAAGAGTTGAAAATAGCAGGTCTGGGACAGGTGGCGGTTCCATAACCGCAGGCAGATCAGTTGAAACTGGAATAGCAACAAGGCCAGGTGGACTGGGGACAGCAAGGAGTCATCATGCCCGGTAGTCCTGACGTATGGTCCTAGGGCTCAGGTCCTCCGAGAGAGAGAAAGAAAGAGAGAATTAGAGAGAGCCAAGATTTTCAAAATGTTCATAAATGACAAGCATGGTCAAATAATAATCAGGAATAAATATCAGTTGGCTTTTCATAGCCGATCATTAAGAGTTGAAAACAGCAGGTCTGGGACAGGTAGGGGTTCCATAACCGCAGGCAGAACAGCTGAAACTGGAATAGCAGCAAGGCCAGGCGGACTGGGGACAGCAAGGAGTCATCATGCCCGGTTTGCCGTGACGTATGGTCCTAGGGCTCAGGTCCCCCGAGAGAGAGAAAGAAAGAGAGAAGGAGAGAATTAGAGAGAGCCAAGATTTTCAAAATGTTCATAAATGACAAGCATGGTCAAATAATAATCAGGAATAAATATCAGTTGGCTTTTCATAGCCGATCATTAAGAGTTGAAAACAGCAGGTCTGGGACAGGTAGGGGTTCCATAACCGCAGGCAGAACAGCTGAAACTGGAATAGCAGCAAGGCCAGGCGGACTGGGGACAGCAAGGAGTCATCATGCCCGGTTTGCCGTGACGTATGGTCCTAGGGCTCAGGTTCTCCGAGAGAGAGAAAGAAAGAGAGAACGAGAGAATTAGAGAGAGCATACTTAAATTCACACAGGACACTGGATAAGATAGGAGAAGTACTCCAGGTATAACCAACTGACCCTAGCCCCCCGACACATAAACTACTGCAGCATAAATACTGGAGGCTGAGACAGGAGGGGTCAGGGGACACTGTGGCCCCATCAGAAGAAACCCCCGGACAGGGCCAAACAGGAAGGATATAACCCCACCCACTTTGCCAAAGCACAGCCCCCACACCACTAGAGGGATATCTTCAACCACCAACTTACAATCCTGAGACAAGGCCGAGTATAGCCCACAAAGATCTCCACCACAGCACAAACCAAGGGGGGGCGCCAACCCAGACAGGAAGATCATGTCAGTAACTCAACCCACTCAAGTGACGCACCCCTCCCAGGGACGGCATGAAAGAGCACCAGTAAGCCAGTGACTCAGCCCCTGTAATAGGGTTAGAGGCAGAGAATCCCAGTGGAGAGAGGGGAACCGGCCAGGCAGAGACAGCAAGGGCGGTTCGTTGCTCCAGAGCCTTTCCGTTCACCTTCACACTCCTGGGCCAGACTACACTCAATCATATGACCTACTGAAGAGATAAGTCTTCAGTAAAGACTTAAAGGTTGAGACCGAGTCTGCGTCTCTCACATGGGTAGGCAGTCCGTTCCATAAAAATGGAGATCTATAGGAGAAAGCCCTGCCTCCCGCTGTTTGCTTAGAAATTCTAGGGACAATTAGGAGGCCTGCGTCTTGTGACCGTAGCGTACGTATAGGTATGTACGGCAGGACCAACTCGGAAAGATAGGTAGGAGCAAGCCCATGTAACGCTTTATAGGTTAACAGTAAAACCTTGAAATCAGCCCTTGCCTTAACAGGAAGCCAGTGTAGGGAAGCTAGCACTGGAGTAATATGATCAAATTTCTTGGTTCTAGTCAGGATTCTAGCAGCCGTATTTAGCACTAACTGAAGTTTATTTAGTGCTTTATCCGGGTAGCCGGAAAGTAGAGCATTGCAGTAGTCTAACCTAGAAGTAACAAATGCATGGATTAATTTTTCTGCATCATTTTTGGACAGAAAATTTCTGATTTTTGCAATGTTACGTAGATGGAAAAAAGCTGTCCTTGAAACAGTCTTGATATGTTCGTCAAAAGAGAGATCAGGGTCAATAGTAACGCCGAGGTCCTTCACAGTTTTATTTGAGACGACTTTACAACCATCAAGATTAATTGTCAGATTTAACAGAAGATCTCTTTGTTTCTTGGGACCTAGAACAAGCATCTCTGTTTTGTCCGAGTTTAAAAGTAGAAAGTTTGCAGCCATCCACTTCCTTATGTCTGAAACACAGGCTTCTAGCGAGGGCAATTTTGGGGCTTCACCATGTTTCATTGAAATGTACAGCTGTGTGTCATCCGCATAGCAGTGAAAGTTAACATTATGTTTTCGAATAACATCCCCAAGAGGTAAAATATATAGTGAAAACAATAGTGGTCCTAAAACGAAACCTTGTGGAACACCGAAATGTACAGTTGATTTGTCAGAGGACAAACCATTCACAGAGACAAACTGATATCTTTCCGACAGGTAAGATCTAAACCAGGCCAGAACTTGTCCGTGTAGACCAATTTGGTGTCAAACACTATATTTGACATTTGGAACAACTTCAAAATGAAGGTCTAATTGAATGAACTTGTAATTCTGATGTGAGACTGTGAGAGCTGGTAGCTCTTTTTGTTGTCATGGAGGACTGATTCGACTCATTGTTTCATGTTGAAAAATAAATGCTGCTCTCATGGAATGGCATGCTTTGAGCACTACCGAAAGTGTCATTTGCATATGAAAAATGAATCCCATATGCTGCATTTGCTATAGGCCTATTGTTTACAGTTTTGTTGGTGACACTTTGATATCTCGATTATGTGCAGCTGTTTAAGTCTATCAAAAATGTGCAAGTTTGAGCATGTGTCCGTTAGGCTTATGGACATTTTATTTGAATGAGCATGAATCAGATTAAGCAATACATTCTTAGATTAAACTTGTCTTTGACTGTACGGACCACAATACCACATAGGTGTTTAGAAGGGAGGAACTCTCTCAAATTTCTATTCCATAGGCTGGGATCTTCACTATGCAGCTGTTGCACGAGTGCGTTTTTCACTGGCTGCCTACAGGTTGCAAAAAACAATGATTGATAGGCAGCTTAAACTTCTTAAATTTAACCATTATTGGGTTAAAATACACATAGGCCTTACATTTGTGAACAGCCATCCACAACAACCACAATCCGTAAGGAACAAATAGCTTAATGAGATAGTAGCAGTGTGATTCAAATCAATACGCTATGTAGATGCTGGATCAATAATACCTGTAAGTGATATCTGTATCGCCGTAGCCTACACCATTGCTGTCGTCCTTACTTCCAAGTGTTTAACAAGTTGATCATCTTTGGATGCTGACAACAGTCACTTGACTGTAGCCTACACCACTGCTGTCGTCCTTACTTCCAAGTGTTTAACAAGTTGATCATCTTTGGATGCTGACAACAGTCACTTGACTGTAGCCTACAAAAGCCTATTCCTGCTCTTTTCCTGCGATCCATCAAACGCATTTGGTGTGTCATCATAATGGTCAGACTGTCTCAGGCGGAACTAAATAAGGCAAAATGTGTGAATCTATAATCTGATTAAAATATTTTTGCTGGTAACATAACTCATTACAGTTATAGTTTTTTATGCAATCAGTTACATGTAACAGATTATGTAATCATTTACTCCCCAACCCTGCTCCCCAACCCTGCTCTTATGATTGGGTTAATGGACTGACCAATATTAGACTGACCATCCAAGCAGCACATAAGACAATGTCTGGACGCCTACTACAGTCAAATCAAAACAGAGGGTACATCTGACAGATAACATTTTCTGTTCTACTTTCTTCACCTGTCCTTCTCTCCCACGTTGTTATCCTTCGTTCTCCCCCTCTCTCCCCCTCTCTCCCCCTCTCTCCACCTGCTCTCCACCTGCTCTCTCGGTCCCTTTTGCTCTCTCTTTCCCTCTCTCTCATTCCCTCTCCCTTCTCTCAGCTGGACAGGTCTGAGTTGTCTGGACGTGTCGTGGTTTTCCCCACAAGCGTTTGAACAATTGGAGGTAAATACGTTGGAGACAGACCATTTGTTTTGGACTGGCGGTGATGCATGCTTTTGCAGTGGGCAGCACATTTTTACAGCGCGGCCCAAAGCGGCTGTGAGTAATGGATTACTCCGGCCTGTCCACTCACACTGCTATTTTTATTATTGTCTCTCTTATAGATTTCATTTTTCATATCACAGAGAGAGAGCGGGAGAGAGAGAGAGAGAGAGAGAGAGAGAGAGAGAGAGAGAGAGAGAGAGAGAGAGAGAATGAGGGAGAGAGAGAGAGATAGAGAGAGAGAGGGGGGGGTGCCACTCCCAAAGAGGAGGAACAAACGACCCCTTCATCCCTCCATCACTCTCTGTCCATGCTCTTGCTTTATTATCCTCCCTTTCCCATCCTTACCTTCTTAGTCACACTGACTGAGTGTGTAAGATGGGAGAAAGAGAGAGATAAAAGAGTCTTTAAGGAGGGGCAGATTTATAACAATTCTTCATCTATCCATCCATCTCTATCTCCTCCCAAATCACTCTTAATTGTCTGGTTTATGTCACTTTTTGGAAAGAAGAGACTCTCATACCTGGTTGTGAGGAAGAGACTCTCATACCTGGTTGTGAGGAAGAGACTCTCATACCTGGTTGAATGGATCCAAACTGTGGGAACCATATTCCTCTCCAAGGAGAACACAAGCAGTTTGTCATTGTATTAGTGCTGAGTGACTATTACCCCACCCCCCAAAAAAAGGTTATTAAATGACTAATTAACCAACGTCGGGTTCAATTACTTGAATTCCATTTAGATCATTTATTCTTTTGCCCAACACGCCGTTTCTCTAGAGAGAAATGAAATCATTCACGAGAGAAATCAAGTCAAGAACTCTGTGGGACACTGGGCTGAAGCGAGTTGTAGTTTTCATTTAGCAAATATTCAACCTAGTTCAGCGCAGAAACGTGGTAATTAAACCCCCTAGAGTCGATTTCCGTGGCCCCGCAGAAATCTAATTAGCATAATAAAAAAATCCTGTCAGTTTAAGCTAGAGATATCTGTTTTCTTGCATTGGATGCGTCTCAATCCACCAGATCCGCCCATGTTGCACTTCCGCCTATTATGTACTTCTGCATGTGTGGTGAAAGGTGGCAGAGCTAGACCATGAGACATCCAGGAAATCGGTCTTCTCACTAAATCATCTGTAGCTATTATGACCCCTCTATGGAAAGATGAGATTCTCACTATTTTGCTCTACAACACCCACAAGCATCACAAGACTCATCTGAAGGTCCCTGGTACCAGTTTAAAATAATGAATGGAAGTATATATGGAGCTAGTTGAGTGCCAAAAATAAGGGGTAAATTTTTTATAAAAAAATCCTGATCTTTCTTATATCTCTCAGATATAGGACAGACACTTCAGAACAAACTTCCTTTAGATTTTTTGGGAGGGGCTATCTGCTGTTACATGTCGTGAATCTGTAATTTAATGTGTTTGTATGGGCTAATAGTAGGAAGGACAAATTCAATGTTTCATCCAATAGTTTTGTCCTATTTTTTTTATACTTCAAGGGGGTCTTAAAATTCTAAATCAAATAGCTAAATGATTCTTGGTATGACCTTCTTAAAACAATGCCATATGTTAGCTTGTTGGTCACAGATACCTTAAAAAAAGGTATGGGCATGGATCACAAAACCAGTCAGTATTGTCAATACAAAGAAATATAAATGCAACATGTGAAGTGTTGGTCCCATGTTTCATGAGCTGAAACCAAACATTCCAGATATTTTCCATACGCACAAAAAGCTAATTTCTCAAAAAAGTTGCGCTCAAATTTGTTTACATCCCTCTTAGTGAGCATTTCTTCTGTGCCAAGATAATCCGTCCACCTGACAGACATGGCATATCAAGATCTGATAAAACAGCATGATCATGGGCCTCCCGAGTGACACAGCAATCTAAGGCACTGCATCGCAATGCTTGTGGCATCACTAGAGACCCGGGTTCGATCCCAGGCTGTGTCGCAGCTGGCTGTGACCGGGAGACCCATGAGACAGTGCACAATTGGCCCAGCATCGTCCAGGTTAGGGGAGGGATTTCCTTGTCCCATCGTACTCTTGTGCCAGGGCTGGGCGCCTGCGACTTTGGTCGCCAGCTGGATGATGTTTGCTCTGACTGGCTTCTGGGTTAAGCAAGCAGTGCGGTTTGGCAGGGTTGTGCCCATATGGCTCTCGACCTTTGCCTCTCCCGAGTCCGTAGGTGGAGTTGCAGCGATGGGACAAGACTGTAACTACCAATTTGGTGAGGAAAAAGGGGTAAAAGTAAAAAACATCTAATGGAAAAAATAAACAGCATGATCATTACACAGGTGCACCTTGTGCTGGGGACAATAAAAGGCCACTGTAAAATATTTAGGTTTGAGTGAGCGTGAAATTGGCATGCTGACTGCATGAATGTCCACCAGAGCTGTTACCATAGAAATTGAATGTTCATTTTCTACCATAAACCGCATCCAATGTCGTTTTAGAGAATTTGGCAGTACATCCAAACGGCCTCACAACCGCAGACCACGTGTAACCACACCAGTCCAGGACCTCCACATCCGGCTTCTTCACATGCGGGATAGTCTGAGACCAGCTGATGAAACTGTGGGTTTGCACAACCAAAGAATTTCTGCATAAACTATCAGAAATCATCTCAGGGAAGCTCATCTGAGTGCTCATCATCCTCACTAGGGTCTTCAACTTACTGCAGTTCGGCATCATAACCTAATTCAGAAGGATAATGCTCACCTTCAATGTCCACTTGCACACTGGAGAAGTGTGCTCTTCACGTATGAATCCCGGTTTCAACTCTACTGAGCAGATGGCATACAGCGTATATGGCGTTGTGTGGGCGAGCGGTTTGCTGATGTCAACGTTGTGAACAGAGTGCCCCATGGTGGCGGATGGGTTATGATATGGGCAGGCATTAGCTACCGTCAGCAAACGCAATTTCATTTTATTGATAGCATGACTAGATCCTGATGCACATTGTTGTGCCACTCATCTGCCGCCATCACCTCATGTTTCAGCATGATAGTGCACAACCCCATGTCGCAAGGATCTGTACACAATTTCTGGAAGTTGAAAATGTCCCAGTTCTTCCATGGCCTGCATACTCACCAGACATGTCACCCATTGAGCATGCTTGGGATGCTCTTGATTGACGTGTACAACAGCGTGTTCCAGTTCCCGGCAATATCCAGTAACTTCCCACAGCCATTGACGAAGAGTGGGACAACATTCCACAGTCCACAATCAAAACCCTGATGAAAAAGATGGGTTCCGCTGCATGAGGCAAATGGTGGTCACACCAGATACTGACTGGTTTAATGATCTACACCCCTACCTTTTTAAGGTATCTGTGACCGACAGATGCAAATCTATCTTCCCAGTTATGTGAAATCAGTAGATTAGGGCCTAATTTATTTATTTCAATTGACTGAGTTCCTTATATGAACTTTAACTCAGTAAAATCTTTGAACTTGTTGCATTTTGTGTTTATATTTTTGTTCAGTGTAGGTTGTGCCTTTAGATTTCGAGAAAATTAACAACTAAGGACAAATTTTTCACTTCTCTCATTGACTTCATAACCCTCCCGTGGTCCTCGGGTCAGAGTGACCCAGGCCCTGCGTTTGGAGGGCTCCCCTCTGTGCTCGGGGTCAGAGTGACCCAGCCAGCCAGCACTAGCAAGGGCTATGTGTTATTGTGTCTACTGTGTGTGTAGCACCTGTCCTCGGGTCAGAGAGACCTAGGCCCGGTGGCGCAACAGGAGGGGTGAACACGCGCGCGTCGTTGATTCACATCGCCGCCCAACAGAGGCGAACGGCCGTAGAGAGGATACTAATATTGTCAGGGGCGCACAAAGTCATGCTCGCCGTCATCGTCGCCCTGTGCTGCGTGCTCTTCCCGGCTCCTCAGTGAGTGGCAGTGAGTGGCAGTGAGTGGACCCAAGTCGACATGACCGTGCGTTTCACCGCGGCGCAGGTCCTAGAACAGATATTTTCCAGTGTCCATCATCAAGAAGACTACTCTGATTCCGAGGAGGAGGAGGTGTCTGAGGTGTCGGGAGATGAAGACGGGGAGGAATACAACCCCGAGCGCGAGGAGGAGGACGACGACGCGTCGCCATCGGGCTCTTCGGAGCAAGCCCAAGAGCAAGAGCAAGAGGAGGAAGAGATCGCCTCGGCTCGAGCCCAAAGGGAGACGTTGCTGTCAAAAAACAACAAAATCAAATGGTCCCCCGTGGCCTACGGCCGCCACAGGGCCCGTGCGATCTGCCACGCCGGGCCGGACGAGACTCCGGGCCCCACACCCTATGCCGTGACTCACACCCGCGACATTGCGTCCACCTTCCACCTGTTCGTCACACCGGCAATAGAAAGGATAATTCTGGAAATGACAAATCTGCACGGGGCAAGAAAATACGACGATGGCTGGCGAGCCATGGACGCCACCGATCTGCGCTCCTACGTAGGGCTGCTGATCCTAGCGGGCGTCTACAGGTCCCGAGGCGGGGCCGCGGCCAGCCTGTGGGACGCAGAGAGCGGCAGGACCGTGTTCCGAGCCACCATGCCGCTCAAGGTCTTTCACAAGTATTCGAGGCTGCTGCGATTCGACGAACGCCAGTCGAGACCCGCGAGGCTCGCCACGGACAAGCTCGCAGCCATACGAGAGGTCAGGGTCCATTGGGAGGCGCGGCTGCCGGCCCTCTACAACCCGGGGCCTGACGTGACATTGGACGAGCAACTGGTCCCGTTCAGAGGTACTGTGCGTGTGCGTGTGTGTGCGCGTGTGTGTGCGCGTGCGCGTGTATGTGTGTGTGTATAGAGAGAGCTAGTATATTTATAACGTAGCACTCATTGCCCCCCATGAGGTGGTAATTACACCAATCTCTTCTCCCCTTGCCAAATGCCGCTGTCCTTTCCGTCGGTACATTCCCAGCAAGCCGGCGAAATACGGCATCAAGTCGTGGGTGGCCTGCGACGCTAAGTCCAGCTACGCTTGGAGATGCAAGTGTACACCGGCAAGGAGGCCAGCGGAGGCCCCGAGAAGAACCAGGGGATGCGCGTCGTCCTCGATCTGACAACGGGACTGAGCGGCTGGAATGTCACGTGTGACAATTTCTTCACCTCCTACGAACTGGGACAGCGGTTCCTCGAGAGGAACCTCAACATGGTGGGCACGGTGAGAAAGAACAAGGCCGAGATCCCGCCGGCGCTGCTCGAGTCAAAGGCCAGACAGGTCCTGTCCTCCAGGTTTGCCTTCACGCCCACCACCACTCTAGTGTCCTACCTGACAAAGAAAAATAAGAACGTGCTACTTCTGAGCACGCTGCACACAGAGGCCCAAGTCAGCGATCGCCGCGACAGGAAGCCGGCCGTCATCCTAGACTACAACTGCAACAAGGGCGGCGTGGACAACCTAGACAAGGTGGTCGGCACGTACAGCTGCAGACGGATGACTGCCCGCTGGCCCCTGGTCGTCTTCCACAACATCCTCGACGTGTCGGCCTTTGTCATATGGCGAGAGATCAAGCCTGACTGGATGCCCCGGAAGCGGAACAAGAGGAGGGTGTTCCTGGATCAGCTGGGAAAGGCACTTGTGAAGCCGCTGATCCAAAGAAGGCAGCATCTCCCCCGCACCGAAGCTTGTCAAAGTCCTACAGAGTGCTACGGCTCGTCAACAGAATGAGGAGCCCGCCGCTGGCCCGGTCACTGGGGCATGTAAGAGGAAGAGGTGTCAGCTCTGCCCACCAAAGAAGGACTCCAAGACACACATGGTGTGCTGCAGGTGTAGTCTAGAAGAAAAAGAAACGCACACCTATTTAGGCGAGGTGCTGGCTAGCGGAGTAAAAAACTTGAAAATAAAGGAGAGCCGCACACTCTAGGAGCTCAGATGCAAAAATATAAAATTTACCAACGTTTCGACAGGCAAGCTGTCTTCATCAGGATACTGCTGCAGGTGTAGGAAATACATCTGCAAAGGCTGTTCACACGCATACTGTCACACTTGTGCCCATTGGGCGTTTAGCCAAGACGGGACAGGGTGACCCGGAGTCTAAACACAATACGAGGACGACAGGAGGGTTAAACCTCCGGCCTGATCGGTTTGGTCTGATTTGCAAGCGTTCCCGAAAGTCAATGTTGTGCCTTTGGGTTTAGAAACTCTGTGGTATTATTGTGTATAACTATGTTTGCTAGCTAGCCAGCCAGCCCAGAGAGAGCATTGTATTGTTGTTTTGTAGTTGACTTGAGCTGCAACAGATTTCCACAATGATTTTCACATGTTGCTACCAACTTTGATATAACAACAAAACATTTTTTTAAACGTTTTTACAGTGTTAATCATAGGAATTAGTGGTTGGGGTGGGTTATCCCATTAAGAAATGAATAATAATAAAGTCATCAAACTAAGTAATATACACAACTGAAATATTTTACTATTTCATAGTAATTTCCTATTAATCCATTGATGTCTACCCAATGCGGACCTGTCAGAGAGAATGGAATATTTTCAATGTTTTGGTAATTGAATGTTCATTATTTGTGGTTCTGGAATTTCCATTATAAAAGCACAAAAATATTTTTTATGTAATTATTTCAAAATGCATATAATGTTAAAAAAAAGTGAAACGGAAATAGAAAACGAGATGTTTTTTTTAATAATCAAACCGAAACCGAACCGACCTCAAAAAGCACTGATTGCTCAGCACTACACTGTATGTTTGTCTTTGTGTAAGTTCATATTGAAGTGAAATATAATTATCCAGGTCATATGGGTGGAGAATCTCTAGTTCTGTCTATGTGTTGTGCATATGTGAGAAAAATAGAACAAGAGAGAGTGTGTCTCTATATTTACACATATGCATATTGAAGCAGAGAGGTAGAGGAACCCCAGCTCCTGCCCTGAAGATGATTCACTAAGAAGCTAAAATTATCTCTTTCTCCTGGCCCTTGGGATTGGGGCGTTTTGCAGCTCCTTCATTTGGCCCAGGCACACGTATGGGCACCTATAATGGCTGCCTCTTAATTCCAGTGACAGCTTTACGGGTCCTGAGTTATGGAGGTGCAGAGGAGTGCCTCATTAGGCCCCAGCCAGGCTTCACGCTGGGCTACACTAATACACCTCCATCTGAGGCCTTAACCCCTACACATACACACACCTCGCTACCAACTCATCTTTTCCTTCACTCCTCCCCTGCTTCCCCCAGGGTAAGCCAAGTGTAGGTAGAAAGGAATAAGGGCAATCCAGCTCACTTAGTTACATTAACAGAATAATTCAAGTATCGATAGTCTTCCATCACTAATGAGTCTTACTCTGCACAGTCAACCTGTAGATCAAGCTGCAGGTTACCCCCTCTCTTCCTTTTCTTCTTTCTCTCTATATCTCTCTTCTTGATTATTCTGCCTGTTTTTGCCTCTCTCCTCTCCCCTCTCATCCCCCCATCCAGACAGTAGTAGTAGAGACTGAAGGCCTGCAGGGTGATCCATCTCTGTCAGCCTGCTAAAATGATAACGGCAATTAAACGAGAGGAGTAATTGCCGTCCGCTCCCTCTGGTCCCCGCAGACCCTCACAAGGAGCCACGGCCCTGCACGCACACGCACGCACGCACGCACGCACTCGCACTCACACACACACACACACACACACACACACACACACACACACACACACACACACACACACACACACACACACACACACACACACACACACACACACACACACACACACACACATCACAGGAGCCACGGCCCCCGAATACGAATGAGACCTGAGGCCCAAAAGGGTACCCTATAAGGCAAAAGGGGGACAGATGGAGGAGTGTATGTTTGTGTGTGTGTGTGTGTTATGAGGGGGAAACCAGGGGAGAAGGGGGAGGCGGTGGAGGGTGATTTGTAACTTTTAACCTCCACTGATCACCAATGGCCTTGACAAGGGAGGAGAGGGTAGAAATCACACACAGAAGAAACACACACACACAGACACACAAGGTCGCTGTGACAGGACTTATGGTCCTTGCTGTTGCCCATGGCTCCTACTGTAAAGGCTAATGTAAGGTGAAAGGCCCCTCTGCAGTCAACTGTAACACCACTGATCAAAAGTAACATTACTACAGACAACGAGCACACGCACGCACGCACGCACGCACTCGCACGCACGCACGCACGCACGCACGCACACACACACACACACACACACACACACACACACACACACACACACACACACACACACACACACACACACACACACACACACACACACACACACACACACACACACACACACACACACACACACACACAAACACACACACACGCACACTAGCCCTTCCTATAATTTCTCATCCCCTTTCTACACCCCAACACCTTTTTATTTATCCACACAAACACACATACTGTACGTTCACATCGTCACCCTCCGTCTCTCCTCCATCTTCTCCTCCAGCCAGCCTGTGAAACACACCACCCACCAGGCAGCCATGACAGACCATGAATCACTGCACACTTATGACAGGCCTGCCTGCTGTATCAGCGTGTGAGTGGTGTGCTGCATGCAGCGCGTGCGAGCATGTGTGGATTGTGTGCGCGTCTAGGGTTTGTGACGTGTGCAGTGCATGCTATATGACAGCCCAGAGCTGGCTGTGTGAGTCTGTAGGCGGGGAGGTATACAGGGGTTAAATGAGTAGGAGGCTATTAGCACAGCCTTTGTCACTAACCCTATGGCAGAGTGACCTGTGGGACACAGTGTGTTGGGGTGTAGAAAGGAGGGGAGAGGAGAGGAGGCGAGAGGAGAGGCAAGGAGAGGGGCAGAGGGGAGAGGATGGGAGGGGGAGTGAGGGAGAGGGAGGTGAGAGTGAGGTGAGAGGATGGGGGTGAAGGGGAGAGGAGAGGAGTCAACCCCTAGCCCCTAACCCCTAGACCCTAAAATGTCCGGAGCCTGCTGATTTTCTGTTCTACCTGATAATTAATTGAACACACCTTGTGACCCAGGTGTAAATCGGTCTCTAATTAGGGACTGATTATAGCCTAGAGCTTTAACCAAAGGGCTTGGTAGAGTTACAGTATTCCACCTCCTAGTATAGAGCTATAACCAAAGGGCTTGGTAGAGTTACAGTATAACCAAAATACTTGTCAAGGGGCCAGGCTAGGGGCTGTGGTGTTTAAGGTTAGGAGGTAGGGTGAGGGGTTGACTTGTGACTAGTGTCATGCTGTACTGTGCACAGCAGAAGAAGATTAGCTGAGAAGTTCCATTATCTCCATGAGAAGATTGATGAGAGATATAGTCTCAACATGACAATAACCTCCTCTAGCCGACCGCCAAACCCTCCAATATGTTCTGCATTATAATCCTCCTCCTTCCAACTCCCCACCGCTCAAATAATAACAACAATAATAACAACAATAATAACAATAACACAATGCAGGAATCAAGCTGTACATGGATCCTGCCGGGTTGAGCTGGTCTCTGTAGCGTCTTAACGCCACCGCTACGCGACCATGTGCTAACGTTGACTTATTGTGAGGGAGCATGCCGACAAACGCATAATTAGGCTCCTTTTGTTGCCCTCGTTGTTGTTGCAAATGTAATTATGAAAGATGAAACAGCCTTCAATGAGATGCCTGTAAAATAGCATAATTAATATGGGCTTTTGCGAGAACAATCCTCCGCTTTACGGGAGACCCCGCGAAATTAATTAAGTGTGCCAGGATTTATGGGCGGCTCGCGGAAACCAGGAGAATTAATCGCTAGCTGAAGATGGATGGTTGCTGGAAAATGATGACGCCCAGGACCAAGGGGTGGAGCGGCAGAGGGGGTGTAACTGCTTTAGGGCCCTGCTTTTGGGGAGGGCTGGGGGGGGGGGGTCACTTACAGGATTAGTCTCCCCCAGCCAACAGCTGGGACAGGGGTTGGATTGGGGGAAAAAATTGTCCAGAAGGTTTGAGATATGAGATTGTGTATCTCCATCACACCTGCACCCTACTCTATATTCCCCCTGATGTAAAATATATTAGATGTTGAAATTGAGTGAGGATATTGTTGCAAATGTCATTAAAACTAAGTTTGAGTGGAAATTAACATGTCTTGGAGAGAATATGATGGATTGTGATCTTACGTAGTGTTTTTCTGACTTCTGTTATTTGCTCTCTCATCATTGATGACTAATATCATTGTTAGCATAATTCATATTAGTATGGATAGATACAAGAACAATAACCACATCATTAAAAACCATCAACCAACTTCATTTCAACAGGACAAGATGATCACAGACCTAACTAATCTACTGCCACAACACATGACAAGGAGATCATTACTTAATCACTACAAGGATCATTTTCATCTATCTGTAATCTATTTTTAATCTTAATCAGACACACTTAACGAAGCGTGCTGTGACAGCACATCATGGTACTCTGTTTGTACTGATGTTAAATGGAAAAGCAACTAAAGAGATATCCCACTGGGCACAGACGTCATTTCAACGTCTAGTTTGATTTACATTTGGTTGAGTTGTCAACTAATGTAAACTCAATGTGAAATCAGCAACAAAAAAGTACAATGTCATAGGATTTAGGTAAAAGTTGGTTGCATAAAATACTAAATTCCCTTCGTTTTTGCAAATCAAATCAGTTTTCCACGTTGACTCAACGTCATCACATAGATTTTTTGGGGGGTTGAAGTTACGTAGAAACAACATTGATTCAACCAGTTTTCCAGTGGGATGATTCAACGAAATAGCAGTAGAGTTGACATTATAAGTATGCTTGGTAGTCCCAATCAGGGCATAAGTATTGGAATAATAACCTGAACACTGGACATCCAGTCCAGTACAATACCATGAAAATACAACCCCATGCACCCCTACACGTATACACACCCTCATTTCCTAGTGCCTGGCTGAACAATGACCCCTCAGACCCTGTTAAACACAGATTATTAACGATGACCTCCTCCCCCACTCCAAGACCCAACACAACCACCTAAACTTACACCCCCTCCTACAGTCCCCTCAGTCCCTGCAAGACAGCGTGTTGTGAGTGTGTGTGTGTATGTGTGTGTATGGACCCCTGCTGTTGTAATGGATGGTTAATTACCCACCTCCCCTATCCCAGGACAGCGAGCATCACAGTGTCTGTCTGGGAGAGAGGTCATGAGTGGGACGCACCCTGGGAATGGTTGTTGGTGCTGGTAATTAGCCTGACGCACACGCACGCACGCACGCACGCACGCACGCACGCACGCACGCACGCACGCACACACACACACACACACACACACACACACACACACACACACACACACACACACACACACACACACACACACACACACACACACACACACACACACACACACACACACACACAGACATGATAAATGAAGGCTTTGTGGGTGTCTGTTGTTGAACAGTTGATTGGGCAGTCTGGGGTCTCTAGAGCATGTCCGCTCTGATAATTATTTGCTGTGTGGAAGTGTGTGTGTGCGCGCTCATTCCCACACACACTTTCACTAAGGAGGAACCCTCAGCCCAAATTGTGGCGCTTCTTGTCTCATTGTCATGGTGATTATGAAATATTGTTTAATTTACTGGACGGTGGAGTCCATCGTGATTTTGATGAATCTGGGCTTTAATTTCTTTATTCCCTTTATTGTCCTGTGGTTAGAAACAGTGTGTAGGGACCTGTGCTTTATTGTGTGTGTTGGGGAGGAATTGGGGGTAGTGGAGAAAGAGAGAGAGATGAGTAGGGGTTGTTAATGACTCTCCTTTTTATGTTACAAGGGTTCTTATGAAGAGAAAGCATTCATAAGAATCCAAATCATGTTTGGGACAATAATAGCATAGCATAGTACAGTACAGTATAGTATAGTACCGTATATTAAAGTATAGTGCAGCATAGTACAGTACAGTAAAGTACAGTAATTTATAGCACAGCATTACATAGCATAGCACAGTAAAGTATAGTACACTATATTAAAGCATAGTACAGTACAACATAGTATAGTATATTGCATAACATGTCATAGTGCAGTATAGTATAGCATAGTACAGTATAGCATAGTAGGGTGTAGTACCTTACAGTACAGTACAGTATAGCATAGTACAGTATAGTACAGTATAGTATAGTGCAGCAAAGTACAGTACAGTATAGCATAGTACAGTACAGTATATCATAGCATAACATAGTATAGCATAGTACAGTAGAGTACATTATTTATTTATTTTATTTTATTTATCCTGTATATAACTAGGCAAGTCTAGTATAGTCTAGTATAGTACAGTACAGTACAGTATAGTACCATACAGTACATTATAGCATAGTATCGTACAGTGTAGTACAGTATAATTTGTAAGTCGCTCTGGATAAGAGCGTCTGCTAAATGACTTAAATGTAAATGTAAATGTATAGTACAGTATAGTATAGTATATCATAGCATAGTACAGTATAGTATAGTACAGTATAGCATATCATAGCATAGTTTTGAATATCATAGCATAGTATTGTATAGTATAGTACAGTACAGTACAGTATAGCTTAGTATTGTACAGTATAGTATAGTACAGTACAGTACAGTATAGCATAGTATAGTATATTACTGTATATAACAGACAGACAGGAGGAGACAGGAGGATGACTCTCAGAGATAAGAGGATGGCTTATCTGGACAGAAGAAATGATTAGCTAATACACTGGAGCTCACCAGCCAAAGCTCATATCCCAGGCTATATACTGACCCAATAGGAGGAGAGAGAACGAGAGGGAGAGAGACAGACACACACACAAAGAGAAAGAAAGCTAGAGACGGGAGAGAGAGAGAAGGCAGAGGCCCACTCTAATTGATTATATGGCTATCGACAGGGACCCAGAAAAACAGGCACTCACTTTCCCCTTGATTGAATTAAACACCTTTTATGGGGCGCATCGATTGGCCAGAGATGATAGGGGGTGCATGGAGGGATGAAAGGATAGGAAGAGAAGAGAACGTTATGATATGTAGAGGCGCTATCTGTCTTTGGGGCTCTCACAGGCACAGTACAGCACAGATATACACACCCACACACACATACAAACATATAGTTGCACACACCCACACACACACACACACACACACACACACACACACACACACACACACACACACACACACACACACACACACACACACACACACACACACACACACACACACACACACACACACACACACACACACACACACACACACACACACACACACACTGTAAACACGCACGCACACTCACACACACACACACACACACACACACACCTCCACAGACAGGCAAGAGGTCTGATGCCATGTTGTAATTCAGGCAAATCAATGCTTTTAAAACATTTAGCCATGCCCAGTAATGAAGTACTGTCAAAATAGGCCTGCCTAGCAATATATGTGCCGGGCCCCTATCAATCACCATTACAATGGGTGGAGGCCATGACAGTGCAGTGGACAGAGAGACACAGAGAGAGATAGATAGAGAGAAAAAGAGCGAGAGAGAGAGAGAAAGCACTTCCCAGGACTGTGCTTCAAAACCTAATATCTACCTGGTCTACCACTCCACCTTGGACTTGAACAGCCTTTATGACCAGGTCCACCTCTACAAGACAGCAGTCCCCACCTTCGCCAGGACCCTGAAGGACATCACCCTCAACCGCAGCCCCAGCCCCAGCACCTCACACCGGAGCGAACAGAGCAACGGACACTCCGCTCAGATCAATGAGACACTCTCCCAGATCTGCGGGACTTTACAGAACACAATGCCTTGACTATCTCATGCTGGAATATTCGAGGTCTGAGGTCATCTGCCTTTTGCCTAAAGATCAGGAATCCAGACATTGCTATTCTACAAGAAACATGAGATAGAGGAGACAGACCCACTGGTTGCCCTCTAGGTTACAGAGAGCTGGTAGTCCCATCCACCAAACTACCAGGAGTGAAACAGGGAAGAGAGTCAGGGTTTATTTGGTATAGATTTGGTGTGTACCTCAGCCTCCAGTATTTATGCTGCAGTAGTTTATGTGTCGGGGGGCTAGGGTCAGTCTGTTATATCTGGAGTATTTCTCCTGTCTTATCCGGTGTCCTGTGTGAATTTAAGTATGCTCTCTCTAATTCTCTCTCTCTTTCTCTCTTTCTTTCTCTCTTTCTCTCTTTCTTTCTTTATTTCTCTCTCTCGGAGGACCTGAGCCCTAGGACCATGCCTCAGGACTACCTGGCCTGATGACTCCTTGCTGTCCCCAGACCACCTGGCCGTGCTGCTGCTCCAGTTTCAACTGTTCTGCCTGCGGCTATGGAACCCTGACCTGTTCACCAGACGTGCTACCTGTCCCAGACGTGCTCTTTTCAACTCTCTAGAGACAGCAGAAGCGGTAGAGATACTCTGAATGATCGGCTATGAAAAGCCAACTGACATTTACTCCTGAGGTGCTGACCTGTTGCACCCTCGACAACCACTGTGATTATTATTATTTGACCCTGCTGGTCATCTATGAACATTTGAACATCTTGGCCGTGTTCTGTTATAATCTCCACCCGGCACAGCCAGAAGAGGACTGGCCACCCCTCATAGCCTGGTTCCTCTCTAGGTTTCTTCCTAGGTTCTGGCTTTTCCAGGGAGTTTTCCTAGCCACCGTGCTTCTACACCTTCATTGCTTGCTGTTTGGGGTTTTAGGCAGGGTTTCTGTACAGCACTTTGTGACATCAGCTGATATAAGAAGGGCTTTATAAATACATTTGATTGATTGACCTAACCCTCTCTATTAAATTCATCAAATCAGGAACATTTTACATCTGGTTAGAAATAAATAAGGAAATAATCTCAAAAGAGAAAAATGTCCTCCTGTGTGCTACCTATATCCCCCCTATAGAATCCCCATACATTAATAAAGACAGTCTCTCTATCCTAGAGGGGGAGATCAACCATTTCCAGACCCAGTGACATGTACTAGTCTGTGGTGATCTAAATGTCAGAACTGGACAAAAACCTGACACTCTCAGCACACAGAGGGACAAACACCTAACTGTAGCGGACTGCATTCCCTCCCCATATGCCCCTCTAGACACAACTACAACAACATAACCAACAAAAATGGGCCAACGCTCCTGCAGCTCTGTCGCATGCTGGGTCTGTACATAGTCAATCGTAGGCTTCGAGGGGACACCTACGATAGGTACACCTACAGCTCGTCCCTTAGCAGCAGTACTGTACACTACTTTATGGTCTCGCAGAGCATTCAGTCAGCCAACTAACAGCCCTTTCAGACCACAGAAAAATCACCACTTGCTTGAACAGTGCAATACTCAACCATTAGGCATCAAAGCCCAACAAACTGCATGATATTAAAAAATGCTATAGATGGAAGGAAGATAGTGTAGAAACCTACCAAAGAACAATTGGCCAAACACAAATCCAATCCCTTCTAGACAACTTCCTGGACAAAATGTTTCTCTGCAATAGTGAAGATGTAAACTTAGCAGTAGAAAGTCTGAACAAAACTGTTAAAATATTAGCTGACATATCAAATAAATAAAAAATTCTAGAAGAAAAACTAAGGAAACAGTATTGAGAAACGGTCTGATGAAGAGTGCAACATAAGAATGGAATTGAGAAACCTATCCAATCAGAAGCACAGAGACCCAGAAAACCAAAACATAGAACTTTACTATGAGGAAACACTAAAACAGTACAGAAATACACTAAGAAAAATTAAGGAACAGCATGTCAGAAAACAGCTCAATGTGATCAAAGAATCTATAGAATCAAGTCACTTCTGGGAAAATTGTAAAACACTGAACAAACAACAACAGGAAGAGTTAGTTATTCAATGAAGATGCATGGACAAACCACTTCTCCAACCTTTTCAACCATATAACAAAGAACCAAGAGCAAAAACATATTCATGACAATTTACAAAACTAAGAATCAGTTATTAAAGATTACCAGAACCCATTGGAATCTTAAATGACATTGAATGAACTACAGGACAAAATACAAACCCTCCAACCCAAAAAGGCCTGTGGTGTTGATGGTATCCTAAATGAAATGATAAAATATACAGACCACAAATTCAAGTTAGCTATACTTAACTCTTTCCCAATATTTGGAACCAAGATCTGATCACCCCAATCCACAAAAGTGGAGACAAATTTGACCCCAATAATTACTGCGGAATCTGGGTCAAGAGTATCCTCAGGAAAATCCTCTTCTGTATCATCAACAGCAGACTCCAACATTTCTTCAGTGAAAACAATGTCCTGAGCAAATGTAAGATTGGCTTCTTACCAAAATACAGTACGAAACACCATGTATAAACCCAGCACACCCTATTTGACAAACAAACAAAACAAAAGCAAAGCCTTCTCATGCTTTGTTGCTTTCAATTTGGCATGAGGGCTTGCAATAAAAACTGATGGAAAGCGGTGCTGAGGGGGAAACCTACGATATTATAAAATCAACATACACAGACAAGTGTGTGATCGAAATTGGCAATAAATACACAGATGTCTTCCCTCAGGGTCGGGGAGATAGACATGGATGCAGTTTGAGCCTCACCCTCTTCAGCATTTATATCAATGAATTGGCGAAGGCACTAGAATAGTCTGCAGCACCAGGCCTCACTCTACTACAATAGTCTGCAGCACCAGGCCTCACCCTACTAGAATAGTCTGCAGCACGAGGCCTCACCCTACTAGAATAGTCTGCAGCACCAGGCCTCACCCTACTAGAATAGTCTGCAGCACCAGGCCTCACCCTACTAGAATACTCTGCAGCACCAGGCCTCACCCTACTAGAATAGTCTGCAGCACCAGGCCTCACCCTACTAGAATACTCTGCAGCACCAGGCCTCACCCTACTAGAATAGTCTGCAGCACCAGGCCTCACCCTACTAGAATAGTCTGCAGCACCAGGCCTCACCCTACTAGAATAGTCTGCAGCACCAGGCCTCACCCTACTAGAATAGTCTGCAGCACCAGGCCTCACCCTACTACAATAGTCTGCAGCATCAGGCCTCACCCTACTAGAATAGTCTGCAGCACCAGGCCTCACTCTACTAGAATAGTCTGCAGCACCAGGCCTCACTCTACTAGAATAGTCTGCAGCACCAGGCCTCACTCTACTAGAATAGTTTGCAGTACCAGGCCTCACCCTACTAGAATAGTCTGCAGCACCAGGCCTCACCCTACTAGAATACTCTGCAGCACCAGGCCTCACCCTACTAGAATAGTCTGCAGCACCAGGCCTCACCCTACTAGAATACTCTGCAGCACCAGGCCTCACCCTACTAGAATAGTCTGCAGCACCAGGCCTCACCCTACTAGAATAGTCTGCAGCACCAGACCTCACCCTACTAGAATAGTCTGCAGCACCAGGCCTCGCCCTACTAGACTCTGAAATCAAATGTCTCCTGTTTGCAGATGATCTGGTGGACAGATTCTGTCACACTTGGGCCCTGACAGTGAATCTCAGTAAGACAATAATAAGTGTGTTCCAAAAAAGGTCCAGATGCCAGGACCATGAACATGTATTCTATCTAGACACTGTTGTCCTAGAGCACACAAAGAATTACACATGCCTCGGCCTGAACGATCTGAGAGACTACGCCGTCAAAAGGAACATAAAATTCAACATCCCAATTAGCATTTGGCAAACAATACTCCAGTCAGTTATAGAACCCATTGCCCTTTATGGTTGTGAGATCTGGGGTTCACTCACCAACCAAGAATTCTCAAAATGGGACAAACAGCCAATTGAGACTCTGCATACAGAATTCTGAAAAAACTTCCTCCACGTACAACGTAAAACCCCAAATAATGCATGCAGAGCAGAATTAAGACTATACCCGCTAATTATAAAAGTCTTGAAAAGAGCCATTGAATTCCATAACCACCTAAAGCCACGGCATTCCTAGTCGATCACCAAACATTTCTGTACAAAAACGATAAAGCCTTGCATTTCTATTTTTCTTTTTTGTTTCGTTCTGTTGGCAGTAGGTGGGCTCCTAAGTGGCGCAGCGGTCGAAGGCACTGCATCTCAGTGCTGGAGGCGTCACTACAGACACCCTGTTTCGAATCCAGGCTGTATTACAACCATCAGTGATTGGGAGTCCCATAGTGCGGCGCACAATTAGCCCAGCATCGTCTGGGTTTGGCCGGTGTAGGAAGTCATTGTAAATAAGAATTTGTTCTTAATAACTGACTTACCTAGTAAAAAAAAAAATCCTATCATCTGTCTCCTGATTCTGCCTCTTTCGACACTACTGTCCTCCCTTTCCACATCCTATGACTCGCACTGTCCCCTTTCCTCTCGGCCGGCTTGGCCCTCCCTCCTGCTCATTGGCTGAGGGACTCATTGCGAGCTTACAGAACAGAGCTGCGTGCAGCTGAGCGAAAATGGAGGAAAACTAAACTTCTGGAAGAACTTTCATCCTTTCACTCCCTCCTCTCTAACTTCTATTCCTCTGTATCCGCTGCTAAAGCCACTTTCAACCACTCTAAATTTCAAGCTTCTACCTCTAACCTTAGGAAACTCTTTTTCACCTTCTCCTCCCTCCATAATCCTCCACCCCCATCCCTCCTCCCTCTCTGCGGACGACTTTGTCAACCACTTTGAAAAAAAGGTTGACGACATCCGCTAGTCATTCAACTCAGCCTATTGAGTCCACTGGTCTCGCTCACACAGAACAACCCTACACCTTGACCTCTTTCTCCCCTCTCTCTCCAGATGACATCCTGCGACTAGTGAGGTCTGGCCGCCCGACAACCTGCCCGCTTGACCTCATCCCCTCCTCCCTTCTCCAGACCATCTCTGGAGACCTTCTCTCATTCCTTGCTTCCCTCATCAACTCATCCCTGACCACTGGCTGTGTCCCCTCTGACTTCAAAAAGGCCAGAGTTGCTCCCTTCCTCAAGAAACCAACACTCGACTCATCTGACATCAAAAACTACAGACCTGTATCCCTTCTTTCTTTATTTTCTTTCTCTGATGAACTTTCTTGTTATCGCTCTCAGAACGATCTTCTTGACCCTAACCAGTCAGGTTTCAAGACGGGTCACTCAACCGAGACTGTTCTTCTCTGTGTCACAGAAGCTCTCCGTACTGCCAAAGCTGACTCTCTCTCCTCTGTTATCATTCTCCTAGATCTATCCACTGTCTTTGACATCGTGAACCATCAGATCCTCCTCTCCACCCTCTCAGGGCTGGTTGTCTCAGGCTATGCACTCTTGGATTACATCCTACCTGGCAGGCTGCTCCTACCAGGTGATGTGGAGAGGATCTGTGTCTGCACCACATACTCTGACTACTGGTGTACCCCAGGGCTCGGGTTCTAGGCCCTCTACTCTCTATACACCAAGTCACTCGGCTCCGTCATATCCTCACATGGTCTCTCCTAATATTGCTATACAAATGACACTCAACTACTTTTTTCCTTCCCCTCTTCTGACACCTAGGTGGTGACACGCATCTCTGCATGCCTGGCAGATATCTCAGCTCCCAAGGGAAGACCTGCCCGCTCGAAGACCTCTCCATGACGGTTGACAACTCCACAGTGTCTCTCTCCCAAAGTGCAAAGAACCTTGGCATGACCCTGGACAACAACCTGTTGTTCTCTGTAAACATCAAAGCAGTGACTCGCTCCTGCAGGTTCATGCTCTACAACATCTGTAGAGTACGACCCTACCTCACACAGGAAGCAGCGCAGGTCTTAATCCAGGCACTTGTCATCTCCCGTCTGGACTATTGCAACTCGCTGTTGTCTGGGCTCCCCACTTGTGCCATCAAACCCCTGCAACATATCCAGAATGCAGCAGCCCACCTGGTTTTCAACCTTCACAAGTTCTCTCATGTCACCCTGCTCCTCCGCACACTCCACTGGCTTCCAGTTGAAGATTGCATCCACTACAAGACCATGGTGCTTACCTACGCACAGCCCAGTCCAAGCTCTTCTCTGTCCTGGCACCCCGCCCGGGCCCCCCCCCCGAAAGCTGGAACAGTAGAGTCCCTGGCCATCTTCCAAAAAACCTGCCAAATGTACGACCATATAAGAGACACATATTTCCCTTCCATTACACAAACCCACCAAGAATTTGAACACAAATTACATTTTAACAAACTCCCGTATCTGTTAGGCAAAATACCACAGTGTGCAATCCCAGCAGTTCAATTTGTGACCTGCTGCAACAAGGAAATGTCAGGTTGTGCACTACTGGTATAGAAGTCAGGTGCAGGAGAGCAGAGAGTTGTGATCAGGCGCACACTTTATTTGGCAGAAGCAACAACAGACGGATGCAACTGCGTCAAAAACCTCCAGCCAATGGCAAAAGTGAAAAGCGCGACAACAGTCACAATAATGCAAATGTTTAACAATTATACATACTTCGGGTTAAACACAGTACCCTGGGAAAAACCAGCCTGGCGCGTCACACAAAACAATTCCACACAAAGACATGGGGGGGAACAGAGGGAATATATATGTAGTGTGATTAGGGAATGTAAACCAGGTGTGCGGGGAAAGAAGACAAAACAAATGGAACAATGAAAAGTGGAGCAGAGATGGCTAGATGACCGGTGACGTCGACCGCAGAATGCCGCCCGAACAAGGAGAGGAGCCGACTTCGGCGGAAGTCGTGACAGTACCCCCCCGTTGACGGGCGGCTCCAGCAGCGCGCCGACACCGGCCTCGGGGACGACCCGGAAGGCGAGGCGCAGGGCGAACCGGCCGGTGACGGTGGAACTCCCTTAGCATTGAAGGGTCCAACACGTCCTCCACCGGAACCCAGCACCTCTCCTCCGGACTGTACCCCTCCCACTCCACGAGGTATTGAAGGCCCCTCGCCCGACGTAATATACGGTAATCGGGGGGAAGCTGTAAGCTGTAACACACCTCGTTCACTCTCCTCAGGACTTTAAATGGCCCCACAAACTGCGGATCCAGCTTCCGGCAGGGCAGGCGGAGGGGTAGTTTTCGGGTCGAGAGACAGACCCGGTCCCCTCACTGCGTTCACGGTCCGCGCTGTTTTTTTGGCGCAGCGTGGCCTGCTGGAGGTGAACATGGGCGGCTTCTCGATGGACATCCTCGCGCAGGCTGCATCGGTAGTGGTCGATGAGGGCCCTGTCGTTCCATCCTGCTCCGGCGGCCAATGTCCGAAATTCCAGGGCGAACTCCTGGGCGCTCCTCGTCCCCTGCCTCAGGTGGAGAGAGACGTTCACGGGTGAACTCCTCGAAGTGGTTCAACGCCGTATCTCCTTCTCCCCACATGGCGTTTGCCCACTCCAGAGCTCTCCCCGAGAGGCACGAGACGAGGGCGAACACCCTCTCCCTTCCCGAGGGAGCCGGGTGAACGGTAGCCAGGTATAGGTCCAGTTGTAGTAGGAACCCCTGGCATTGTGCTGCCGTCCCATCATACTCCCTGGGAAGGGAGAGACGCATCCCACTGGGACCAGATCCAGGAGGGACGGGTAGTGGTAACTACTACTACTACTAGTATTTAAACAGCGTTGCTCTGGTCGAGGCGCTGGAGAGTCTCCCTGTCTCCCAGTGGTCCATGGTCTGGACAACGCGATCCATCGTGGCGCCGAGATGTTGCAGCATCGCCGAGTGTTCTTGGACGCGCTCCTCGACCCCTCGGACCGGGGTAACTGCTCCTGCTGACTCCATGGTTGTTGTGGAATTCTGAGAGCAGAGAGTTGTGATCAGGCGCACACTTTATTTGGCAGAAGCAACAACAGACGGATGCAACTGCGTCAAAAACCTCCAGCCAATGGCAAAAGTGAAAAGTGCGACAACAGTCACAATAATGCAAATGTTTAACAATTAAACATACTTCGGGTTAAACACGGTACCCTGGGAAAAACCAGCCTGGCGCGTCAAACAAAACACGTAACAAAACAATTCCACACAAAGACATGGGGGGAACAGGGAATATATATGTAGTGTGATTAGGGAACGTAAACCAGGTGTGCGGGGAAACAAGACAAAACAAATGGAACAATGAAAAGTGGAGCGGCCATGGCTAGAAGACCGGTGACGTCGACCGCCGAACGCCGCCCGAAAAAGGAGAGGAGCCGATTTCGGCGGAAGTCGTGACAGGAAAGGTCAACCAGTGGGTCAGAATCAACAATGTAAATATAACCTATATTTATCTGCCTATTTATTTCACCCTGTCATTTGTACATTCTATTATTTGCACATTGTCATAAAAAAAGTATATAGCTCATGTAATATTTAAAATGTTATACAGCATTTTTTAACTACTAATAATATACTATTTTAAACGTTGTTATTCTCTTTGTGTGTAATGTTTACTGTTAATATATGGTTGTTTTTGTCTTTGTTTAGTTTTTTCTTTAACTAGTTTTGTCTTTTTTTCCACTTGCTTTGGCAATGTAAGCACATATTTCGAAAAAGCCACTGAATTTAATTGAATTGAGAGTGAGACAGAGAGAGAGACAGAAAGAGAGACAGAAAGAGAGAGACAGAAAGAGAGAGACAGAAAGAAAGAGAAAGTTGGGGTGAGTGGACTACACTCTCAAATTCATTTCCTTTATAGTTTTATCAAAGATGAATAGTAAAAAGGAGATAAGAGTTATCAGGCAACCATTACTGGAGCAGTGGAAGGAAACAGTGACAAGACAGAACATCTGTTATGCTGGTGAATGAGGACCCAAAAGCGACGTAATAGTAACAGAGTCTTTATTCCAGTATTAAACAAATAATGATTCTCCTGGATATAATCAATAGTAAATCCAAAACAGGAAACAGAAATCCTCTCGTCAATAGAGAGGAACGACTGGAGACGCGACCACAGACTGCAGGTCGCTTCGGGAACGCACTGGCCGTAGCTGACATAGACACCTGCTCACACGCAGCATCTGAAGAAGGCAAAGAACACGACAGGGCGAAACAAGGACACAGGAACAGCAAACATCAAACAAGAATCCGACAAAGACAGGAGCGGAAAACAGAGGAAGAAATAGGGACTCTAATCAGAGGGCAAAATAGGGGACAGGTGTGAAAGAGTAAATGAGGTCGTTAGGAGAATGAGAAACAGCTGGGAGCAGGAACGGAACGATAGAGAGAGAGAAAGAGAAAGAACCTAATAAGACCAGCAGAGGGAAGCACAGGGACAAGACATGATCAAAGACAAAACATGACAGTACCCCCCCACTCACCGAGCGCCTCCTGGCGCACTCGAGGAGGAACCCTGGCGGCAACGAAGGAAATCATCAATCAACGAACGGTCCAGCACGTCCCGAGATGGAACCCAACTCCTCTCCTCAGGACCGTAACCCTCCCAATCCACTAAGTACTGGTGACCACGTCCCCGAGAACGCATGTCCATGATCTTTCGTACCTTGTAAATAGGAGCGCCCTCGACAAGGACGGGGGGGGGGGGGGGGAAGACGAACGGGGGCGCGAAGAAAAGGCTTGACACAAGAGACATGGAAGACAGGGTGGACGCGACGAAGATGTCGCGGAAGAAGCAGTCGCACAGCGACAGGATTGACGACCTGAGAGACACGGAACGGACCAATGAACCGCGGAGTCAACTTGCGAGAAGCTGTCGTAAGGGGAAGGTTACGAGTGGAAAGCCACACTCTCTGACCGCGACAATACCTAGGACTCCTAATCCTACGTTTATTGGCGGCTCTCACAGTCTGCGCCCTGTAACGGCAAAGTGCAGACCTGACCCTCCTCCAGGTGCGCTCACAACGTTGGACAAAAGCCTGAGCGGAGGGAACGCTGGACTCGGCGAGCTGGGACGAAAACAGAGGAGGCTGGTAGCCAAGACTACTCTGAAACGGGGACAGCCCGGTAGCAGACGAAGGAAGCGAGTTGTGAGCGTACTCAGCCCAGGGGAGCTGTTCTGCCCAAGACGCAGGGTTTCGAAACGAAAGGCTGCGTAATATGCGACCAATCGACTGATTGGCCCTTTCTGCTTGACCGTTAGACTGGGGATGAAACCCGGAAGAGAGACTGACGGAAGCACCAATCAAACGACAGAACTCCCTCCAAAACTGTGACGTGAATTGCGGACCTCTGTCTGAAACGGCGTCTAACGGGAGGCCATGAATTCTGAACACATTCTCAATGATGATTTGTGCCGTCTCCTTAGCGGAAGGAAGCTTAGCGAGGGGAATGAAATGTGCCGCCTTAGAGAACCTATCGATAACCGTAAGAATCACAGTCTTCCCCGCAGACGAAGGCAGACCGGTAATAAAGTCTAAGGCGATGTGAGACCATGGTCGAGAAGGAATGGGAAGCGGTCTGAGACGACCGGCAGGAGGAGAGTTACCTGACTTAGTCTGCGCGCAGTCCGAACAAGCAGCCACGAAACGACGCGTGTCCCGCTCCTGAGTAGGCCACCAAAACCGCTGGCGAATAGAAGCAAGCGTACCCCGAACGCCGGGGTGGCCAGCTAACTTGGCAGAGTGAGCCCACTGAAGAACAGCCAGACGAGTAGAGACAGGAACGAACAGAAGGTTACTAGGACAAGCGCGCGGCGACGCAGTGTGAGTGAGTGCTTGCTTTACCTGTCTCTCAATTCCCCAGACAGTCAACCCGACAACACGCCCTTCAGGGAGAATCCCCTCGGGGTCGGTAGAAGCCACAGAAGAACTAAAGAGACGGGATAAGGCATCAGGCTTGGTGTTCTTATTTCCCGGACGATAGGAAATCACGAACTCGAAACGAGCGAAAAACAACGCCCAACGAGCTTGACGTGCATTAAGTCGTTTGGCCGAACGGATGTACTCAAGGTTCTTATGGTCAGTCCAAACGACAAAAGGGACGGTCGCCCCCTCCAACCACTGTCGCCATTCGCCTATGGCTAAGCGGATGGCGAGCAGTTCGCGGTTACCCACATCATAGTTGCGTTCCGATGGCGACAGGCGATGAGAAAAGTAAGCGCAAGGATGGACCTTATCGTCAGACTGGAAGCGCTGAGACAGAATGGCTCCCACGCCCACCTCTGAAGCGTCAACCTCGACAATGAATTGTTTAGTGACGTCAGGAGTAACAAGGATAGGGGCGGATGTAAAACGCTTCTTGAGGAGATCAAAAGCTCCCTGGGCGGAACCGGACCACTTAAAGCAAGTCTTGACAGAAGTCAGAGCTGTGAGAGGGGCAGCCACTTGACCGAAATTACGAATGAAACGCCGATAGAAATTAGCGAAACCGAGAAAGCGCTGCAACTCGACACGTGACTTAGGGACGGGCCAATCGCTGACAGCCTGGACCTTAGCGGGATCCATCTGAATGCCTTCAGCGGAAATAACAGAACCGAGAAAAGTGACAGAGGAGACATGAAAGGCGCACTTCTCAGCCTTCACGTAGAGACAATTCTCTAAAAGGCGCTGGAGTACACGTCGAACGTGCTGAACATGAATCTCGAGTGACGGTGAAAAAATCAGGATATCGTCAAGGTAAACGAAAACAAAAATGTTCAGCATGTCTCTCAGTACATCATTAACTAATGCCTGAAAGACAGCTGGAGCATTAGCGAGACCGAACGGCAGAACCCGGTATTCAAAATGCCCTAACGGAGTGTTAAACGCCGTTTTCCACTCGTCCCCCTCTCTGATGCGTACGAGATGGTAAGCGTTACGAAGGTCCAACTTAGTAAAGCACCTGGCTCCCTGCAAAATCTCGAAGGCTGACGACATAAGGGGAAGCGGATAACGATTCTTAACCGTTATGTCATTCAGCCCTCGATAATCCACGCAGGGGCGCAGAGTACCGTCCTTCTTCTTAACAAAGAAAAATCCCGCTCCGGCGGGAGAGGAAGAAGGCACCACGGTACCGGCGTCGAGAGAAACAGACAGATAATCCTCGAGAGCCTTACGTTCGGGAGCCGACAGAGAGTATAGTCTACCCCGAGGGGGAGTGGTCCCCGGAAGGAGATCAATACAACAATCATACGACCGGTGAGGAGGAAGGGAGCTGGCTCTGGACCGACTGAAGACCGTGCGCAGATCATGATATTCCTCCGGCACTCCTGTCAAATCACCAGGTTCCTCCTGAGTAGAGGGGACAGAAGACACAGGAGGGATAGCAGACATTAAACACTTCACATGACAAGAAACGTTCCAAGATAGGATAGAATTACTAGACCAATTAATAGAAGGATTATGACATACTAGCCAGGGATGACCCAAAACAACAGGAGTAAAAGGTGAATGAAAAATCAAAAAGGAAATGGTCTCACTGTGGTTACCAGATACTGTGAGGGTTAAAGGTAGTGTCTCACATCTGATACTGGGGAGAGGACTACCATCTAAGGCGAACATGGGCGTGGGCTTCCCTAACTGTCTGAGAGGAATGTCATGTTTCCGAGCCCAAGCTTCGTCCATAAAACAACCCTCAGCCCCTGAGTCTATCAAGGCACTGCAGGAAGCAGCCGAACCGGTCCAGCGTAGATGGACCGACAAGGTAGTACAGGATCTTGATGGAGAGACCTGAGTAGTAGCGCTCACCAGTAGCCCTCCGCTTACTGATGAGCTCTGGCTTTTACTGGACATGACATGACAAAATGTCCAGCAGAACCGCAATAGAGGCAAAGGCGGTTGGTGATTCTCCGTTCCCTCTCCTTAGTCGAGATGCGAATACCTCCCAGCTGCATGGGCTCAGTCTCTGAGCCGGTGGGAGGAGATGGTTGAGATGCGGAGAGGGGAAACACCGTTAACGCGAGCTCTCCTCCACGAGCTCGGTGACGAAGATCTACCCGTCGTTCTATGCGGATGGCGAGTGCAATCAAAGAGTCCACGCTGGAAGGAACCTCCCGGGAGAGAATCTCATCCTTAACCTCAGCGTGGAGTCCCTCCAGAAAACGAGCGAGCAACGCCGGCTCGTTCCAGTCACTGGATGCAGCAAGAGTGCGAAACTCTATAGAGTAATCCGTTATGGATCGATCACCTTGACATAGGGAAGCCAGGGCCCAGGAAGCCTCCTTCCCAAAAACTGAACGATCAAAAACCCGGATCATCTCCTCTTTAAAGTTCTGATAATCGTTAGAACACTCAGCCCTTGCCTCCCAGATAGCTGTGCCCCACTCCCGAGCCCGACCAGTAAGGAGTGATATGACGTAAGCGATCCGAGCTCTCTCACTAGAGTACGTGTTGGGCTGGAGAGAGAACACAATATCACACTGGGTGAGAAAAGAGCGACACTCAGTGGGCTGCCCAGAGTAACTCTGTTATGCTGGTGAATGAGGACCCAAAAGCGACGTAATAGTAACAGAGTCTTTATTCCAGTATTAAACAAATAATGATTCTCCTGGATATAATCAATAGTAAATCCAAAACAGGAAACAGAAATCCTCTCGTCAATAGAGAGGAACGACTGGAGACGCGACCACAGACTGCAGGTCGCTTCGGGAACGCACTGGCCGTAGCTGACATAGACACCTGCTCACACGCAGCATCTGAAGAAGGCAAAGAACACGACAGGGCGAAACAAGGACACAGGAACAGCAAACATCAAACAAGAATCCGACAAAGACAGGAGCGGAAAACAGAGGAAGAAATAGGGACTCTAATCAGAGGGCAAAATAGGGGACAGGTGTGAAAGAGTAAATGAGGTCGTTAGGAGAATGAGAAACAGCTGGGAGCAGGAACGGAACGATAGAGAGAGAGAAAGAGAAAGAACCTAATAAGACCAGCAGAGGGAAGCACAGGGACAAGACATGATCAAAGACAAAACATGACAACATCCTGAGAATGTTAACTCTGCATGCTACAACTCTAACCTATTTTGTACCTTGAAAATGCTCAACATTTCCTCGAAACTGCAGGTGATGTCATACATAAACAATACTCTCAAGACCAGGCATCCCATCATCGTGGTGACCCGCAGCAACAGATATAGGAGACGTGACATCATCACAGCAAATCGAACCAAATCAATACAAGATGCCAGTCTGTTGATCAGCACACACACACACACACACACACACACACACACACACACACACACACACACACACACACACACACACACACACACACACACACACACACACACACACACACACACACACACACACACACACACACACCATGTATTGCCTTTCAGAATACCCAAACCCCAATCACCAGGAGTCCCACTATGACCTCACCTTGTTAATGAATCCCCCACGAGTGACCCGTCCTAATCAACATCCCCAGACACACACACACACACACACACACATACAAGCACACATACCCACACACACACCATTTAACCACAACTCTAGCATGACCTCATTTCGCTCCAATGAGGCCCCTAGATTGACCCCCGCAAACCATCAGGTCAACCCCTGAGCACGGCTCAACCAATCAACAACATGGCCAACACCAATATAAACATTTAAATGAGACCTAGTATAACACTACCAAAACCATGAAAGACTGTTTAAAGAGAGCAGAGGGGTATCAGGTGGGGTTCTGTGGGTTATGCTGTCATGGCCTATTAGTATTTAAACAGCGTTGCTTTCCATTAGAGATACATTCACAAATGCCCGAAGTATGATGAGAGGACCAACGTACTCCTATTGTGATTCAAATATTCACACACACACAAGGGTGTGCACACACACACACACACACACACACACACACACACACACACACACACACACACACACACACACACACACACACACACACACACACACACACACACACACACACACACACACACACACACACACCAATGAGTAAGAAACCACTTTTTAACTGATGAGAACAATGCGTCCCACAAAGACACTATTATTTTAATTTGTGAATAAAGAGATAGATTCAGAGAATTAAATATATAAATACCACATTTTTAAAAGTGTGAGTTGACAGTATTACACAAGCACTTGGTTTAATACCTAGCCATAATGTCCGCTGGGGAAAGGACCCAAAGCTCTACTCTCCTTTATTAGTCATCTGCTCAGATTATAGACACACCATTTTGATTACCTCAGAGAGAGAGAGTAAAGATAGAAAGAGAGAAAGACATAGAGAGAGAGCGACAGCAAGAGATAGAGATAGAGAGACAGAGAGAAAGAGAGAGACAGACAGAGAGAGAGAGAGAAGACCAAGGGAGTGAGAGCGAAAGAGAGAGAGAGAGAGAGCGAAAGAGAGAGAGAGAGAGAGAGAGAGAGAGAGAGAGAGAGAGAGAGAGAGAGAGAGAGAGAGAGAGAGAGAGAGAGAGAGAGAGAGAGAGAGAGAGAGAGAGAGAGCGAGAGAGAGAGAGAGAGAGAGAGCCATGCAAGAGAAAGAGAGAGAGAGAGAGAGAGAGGAGCATGAGACTTATCCCCCACGGGGCTAAACACACACACACACGTACACACACACACATCATGATGAACACAGGCCTCTATGAACCCTTTTACTGGCAGGATAATGAAATCAATATTGCATATAAATAAATGGGCCCAAAACAGATCTGTGATAAAGTGGCTGAAAGACCTTAAATCAAACAGTCTGACTCAATGGCCACCTACCCCTGCTGTATATCTGTCTGCACTTTATCTATATATCCAACTATCGAATTTCAAATGAATCTTGAATGTCTGTCTGTCTGTGAAGAAGGAGAAGAAATGGTGGTGTGGATGAAAAGGAGGAAGGGCAGAATGAAGGTAGACACTGAAAGAAGCAGAAGAGGGAGCAATGAAGTTGGAGGAGGTGAGAACATGTGAGGAGCATGAGGTGGAGAGGGAGGACAGGCCATAGAGTTCATAGCCGAATAGCATTTGACTATTTACACTCTTTCACAGGTCTTTAACATGTTCTCTCCTTCACATTGAATAGATTTGACTTGCAGACTGTCCTTAAATCAAAGTGCACCCTGCCCTCCTCTTATCCTCCCTCCACTTCTCCCTCCGTCTCGCGCTCCCACCGCCCTCTCTCTTCGCCTGTCATTTATTAATGTTGTAAATTGTCACCAGGTCCTCCTTTAATGCATGGGAATCACACCTGCTCATTCTTGGTCACAGGATTCACTGGCTTTGCAGAGGAAACTGGAGGTGGAGGCCACACACACACATACACACATGTACACAAGCACGTATGCACCCACACACACACATACACACACGTACACAAGCACGTATGCACCCACACACACTCACAAACACCTCTGGGAGTTGACAGGGGTGATCTAATGAGACTGATGGATGGGGGGATGAGGGGAGGAATACATGGACAGATGAATTTGATTTGTCCAAATGAGGGGCGAGTCACAGAATGGTGGAGAGACAGGTCTGTGTATCGCTACGTCGACTGCGGACGCATGTATCAAAGTAAATCAATTATCAATCGATACGCCTTTTCAATTTGCATGAATCAAACAGCTCAGAGAATCTTCCTGACTGTCTTTTTTCCCTGTCTCTCTGTGACAGACAGACTCTGACCATCTTTCTCCATCCTCTCTCTCTCTCTCCCTCCTCTCTTTCTCCACCCTCTCTCTCTCCTTCCTCTCTTTCTCCACCCTCTCTCTCTCCTTCCTCCTCTCTTTCTCCACACTCTCTCTCTCCTTCCTGCCTCTCTTTCTCCTTCCTCTCTCCCTCTACCTCTGACAGACACATGAAGAGTGTTCTTCACCTTCTCCTGTCCCACACTCTCACCCCCACCTCTCTCTCACTCCTCTATCTCTCTCACTCCCCCATCTCTCTCTCACCCCCATCTCTCTCTTATCCCCCCACCTCTCTCTACCACTCCCCACCTATCTCTCACTCCCCCATCTCTCTCTCTCACCCCCCAACTCTCTCTCACCCTCCACCTATCTCTCACTCCCCCATCTCTCTCTCTCACCCCCCAACTCTCTCCCACCCCCCACCTCTCTTTCACTCCCCCCCACCTCTCTCTCACCCCCCAACCTCTCTCACCTCTCCTCCCTGGTTTGAATCCCCAAGCCAGCAAAGTAGAAAAATCTGCCATGCTGCCCTTGAGCAAGGCAGTTAACCCCCAACAACAAATTTTCCCTGGGTGCCGATGACATCTGAATCAGAGGGGTTGGGCTAAATGCGGAAGACACATTTCGTTTGAATGCATTCAAATCAAATCAATTTATATAGCCCTTCTTACATCAGCTGATATCTCAAAATGCTGTACAGAAACCCAGCCTAAAACCCCAAACAGCAAACAATGCAGGTGGCTAGGGAAAACTCCCTAGAAAGGCCAGAACCTAGGAAGAAACCTAGAGAGGAACCAGGCTATGAGGGGTGGCCAGTCCTCTTCTGGCTGTGCCGGGTGGAGATGAAAACAGAACATGGCCAAGATGTTCAAATGTTCATAAATGACCAGCATGGTCAAATAATAATAATCACAGTGGTTGTCGAGGGTGCAACAGGTCAGCACCTCAGGAGTAAATGTCAGTTGGCTTTTCATAGCCTATCATTGAGAGGATCTCTACCGCTCCTGCTGTCTCTAGAGAGTTGAAAACAGCAGGTCTGGGACAGGCAGCACGTCCGGTGAACAGGCCAGGGTTCCATAGCCGCAGGCAGAACAGTTGAAACTGGAGCATTCAGTTGTGCAATTGGCTAGGTATCCCGCTTTCCTTTCCCTAAAGCCATAATGTGACATTGTAGTGGTATGACATGTAAAGAGCTCTTGGGACAGAGAGACTCAACCTGATCAAAACAAACAGCTGACATCAGGCAAACTTCCCATGACACTGATACATTACAATATTCAGTTGCTTAATTATGGACATTGGATGGACATTGAACACAAGCAACAGGGCAAAGGCAAGGACAGATACCAGAACCTCTTTTCAGACATGCTTCTTGCCAGTAACTAACAATTCTCCCATCAAACACTGAACACACACCTGGCCACCTTGTTTTCTAACCACATGTAGCCACAGATTCTAATACTGTGTTTAAACGGGCATCACCTTCAGATATGGGTCTAGTCTTATCAACAACCTTAGAGCGCTCTGAAATCAGTGTAGTAGAGGTGAAAATAAGGGCTAGTGTTTCCCCCTCCTCTCCAGTCTCTTAGGGCATGCTCAGCCTCCTGAATATTTCAGCAGTAAAAACTGCTCTCTCTGGTCTGGTCCTTTAAGGCCTGGGTTAGTCTGGGTCGAGGCGGGCCTAGCTCTGGCCACTGTGACCCTGAGCTTTATCCCCCAGGCCATCCCAAACTTGGGGCCAGGGCCAAATCTCAGCCATAAAGGACAATTAAAAGTAAAGGCAAGAGTCAGTGTTCACATACAATATGTGTGATTTCCCCTTTTACGGCTCCAAATCTATTTTTAATGAACCATTGAATATTAACTGGATTTGTAGGAGCCGGGTGTCAACTCCCATGAGTGTAAGTTGGAGCATGAGGTTTAGTAGACAGAGAAGGGGGGGGGGGGTTGTGTGTATGTATGAATGGGGGTTTACATGGTGTTAATATGCGAGGAGTGGTTATGCTCAATTACAATTACAATCAACCGCCATGGGAGATGCATCAACATCAATTGTATACCCAGCACCCCCTTTGGAGTAACTACAGTAGCTGCATTGTACTGGAGAAGAGATGGGGAGAAAGTGAGAAAGAGAGAGAGAGAGAGAGAGAACGAGAGAGAGGAGGGGCCAGTCCAAGGTGAAGCTTTCTGAAGTCTTTAATGATAGAAAGATCACTGCTGATCATGGACCCTCAGTAAGGAATATTAATAATGAACGCCCAGCCACAACACACAGGCCTCTTGTCTGATCCCAGGGACCTTCACAGGCCTGGAGGGCAGCCAGGGCCCTAGAGTGGATCACAGCCTTCTCTCAGGGTCCAAACCCCCTGCAGGGCCCAAGCAGGCCTCCCCCTCTGCCTCCCTTTGTCAATGATCTTCCTGGAACTGATTAATGGTGGTTGTCCTGAAATCAGAAAACGTGGCTGAAATGGATGTGAAAAGGCCTAAATGTGGCTTAAGGCCCTGATCTCTCTCTAAGTGGTTGAGATGAATGGATGGGTGGAGATGTATTGGGTCCAGGGCCAGGCTGAGGGAGATGGATCAGACTGTGGCTCTATATGGTCCTGACCTCTGTATAGGGGCCTCTGGGGTGGAGGAGGAGGCCAGGGGCCCAGGGATAAAGGGGCCCCTCATCCCTTTTAACTGGGAACATGTTTATGGCTACTTAGAGGAAATTGATTTGATTGTGCCAGAAATGTGTGTGAACACCCCTGGCACTTTTATTGGCTATTTGTCTTAGAAGTCACAGCTGGAGAAATTTATGTCCACGTTGGGGTTTAAGAGTGTGTGTGTGTGTATGTGTGTTTAAGTGAGTAAATATTAATGTGTGTGTGCGCGTGTGTGTGTGTGTGTGTGTGCACGCGTCGGTGGGTCGTGATAAGCGATGCACTGAAGGTGCACTTTAACTGGGTGTCAATCACTAAGTATCAGGACTAATGACTAAAGGCGCGTTATGGAGGCAGGGGGGTGATGGCAGAAATAAAACAACAAGATTTGTTGGGACACATTCATTCTCAGAATTGATGTCGACAGGCAGCTACTTTCCCGTGGCCATGTATTTCTGCTCATGTATCTTGCATCTCTTAAATGACAAGCATTTGAACATGCATTTCAGCCCATGATTTCACAGAGGCATTAGATGAAAATGAGCCATTTTTCCCTCCTGAAATAATTTTGCTTACAGTCTAGAAAATAACACGGGTGTTGCCTCACAAGCTAATGAGGAAAACAGCATGTGAATCTATTTTATGAAGCAAACTTATAGATTGCAGTGAACATGAACGTACATTATGAAGTAAACTTATAGATTGCAGTGGTCATGAACGTACATTATGAAGTAAACTTATAGATCGCAGTGGACATGAACGTACATTATGAAGTAAACTTATAGATTGCAGTGGACATGAACGTACATTATGAAGTAAACTTATAGATTGCAGTGGACATGAACGTACATTATGAAGTAAACTTATAGATTGCAGTGGACATGAACGTACATTATGAAGTAAACTTATAGATTGCAGTGGACATGAACGTACATTATGTAGTAAACTTATAGATTGCAGTGGACATGAACGTACATTATGAAGTAAACTTATAGATTGCAGTGGACATGAACGTACATTATGAAGTAAACTTATAGATTGCAGTGGACATGAACGTACATTATGAAGTAAACTTATAGATTGCAGTGGACATGAACGTACATTATGAAGTAAACTTATAGATTGCAGTGGACATGAACGTACATTATGAAGTAAACTTATAGATTGCAGTGAACATGAACGTACATTATGAAGTAAACTTATAGATTGCAGTGAACATGAACGTACATTATGAAGTAAACTTATAGATTGCAGTGAACATGAACGTACATTATGAAGTAAACTTATAGATTGCAGTGAACATGAACGTACATTATGAAGTAAGCTTCACTGATTGCTGTGTTAGTCCAGTTCAAAGATATTACCTCCACTCTTCACTGAAATGACCTGCTACACATACAGAATATACTTCAAACACACAAAAACAAACAAACACGCATGCACTCACACTTACACACACCTGTATGTACCTGTGGGATTTTGGGGGACACGACAAAGGTCCATGTCCCCTCAGGAAATTGCTGACAACAGCCCTTCTCTCCCTCTCCTTCTCCCCCCTTCTTTCTCTCATCTCTCTCTCCTTCTGTGACCCCCTCACCCCCCATCCCACCCTACCCCCACAGTTTCCCAGGAGCCCCCAGTCCAGGCGACGGCACAAACACAATTTCCGTAATGTCATTTACGCGTGGCGAGGAGGGAGAGGAAAAGTCCCGGCTGTCGGCGCCACCTCAACCCAGCGAGGAGAAATAGGAGGCGACACATGACGGATTCTTAGGTTTGTACAAACGGACAGCTCCCCCCCACCACCCCTGAATAACCCCCCCACCCCCCATCCATCTCAGCCTCTTTCCATACTCCCCACTCTGCCTCTCTCTCTGGCCCAGAATGTCTCCTTCCCTATCTCACTCTCAACCCCATTTCCCATATCTCCCACTCCCACACCTCTCTTTTAGCCCCCTCCATCTCACTCCCACACCTCTCTTTTAGCCCCCTCCATGTCACTCCCACACCTCTCTTTTAGCCCCCTCCACCTCATTCCCACACCTCTCTTTTAGCCCCCTCCATCTCACTCCCACACCTCTCTTTTAGCCCCCTCCATCCCACTCCCACACCTCTCTTTTAGCCCCCTCCATCTCACTCCCACACCTCTCTTTTAGCCCCCTCCATCCCACTCCCACACCTCTCTTTTAGCCCCCTCCATCTCACTCCCACACCTCTCTTTTAGCCCCCTCCATCTCACTCCCACACCTCTCTTTTAGCCCCCTCCATCTCACTCCCACACCTCTCTTTTAGCCCCCTCCATCCCACTCCCACACCTCTCTTTTAGCCCCCTCCATCCCACTCCCACACCTCTCTTTTAGCCCCCTCCATCCCACTCCCACACCTCTCTTTTAGCCCCCTCCATCCCACTCCCACACCTCTCTTTTAGCCCCCTCCATCCCACTCCCACACCTCTCTTTTAGCCCCCTCCATCCCACTCCCACACCTCTCTTTTAGCCCCCTCCATCCCACTCCCATACCACTCTTCTTCTGATTCCCCCACCACCAGTCTTACCTTGAACCCTTTCTCCACATTTGCCAAACCCTGCCTTTCTCTTGCCACTCGCCCCACATCTCCTCTCCTCACCCACCACCACCCTCCCATCACAACCCCCCCCCCCCCCATCCCCACCATTAGAGTGGCTGCCTCCCCCCATGTCAAACGGGCAGAAATAACTGCATTATTAAGTGTGTGTTGGAGGGTCAAGTCATCTCATCAAGTCTAATCAAGTCATGTGGGCGCGTGACTCCAGCTCTTAGGAACATGACCACGGACCATGCATACTGAGGGGACTACTCAGACATGAGCTAATGTCCTCTCCCTTCAAAGTTATCCTCCTCTCTACCTTATCTCTCTTTTCAACATCTCTATATTTATCTTGTTCTCTCTACACCTATTTTTATATCCTAATCTGTAAACCTCCATCTCCTTTGCACCTTTCTATTTATCTCTTTACGTCTGTGTCTCAGAACACATTACAAACACATCCTTTTCAATCATTGTGTCAATCAATGGAACTGATTGGACCAATGAACAGGAACACATAGGGTTAAGACCTTCAGCCTTAATAGCACATAGGTTTTCAAAAAGAACAAAAAAAGCACAGAGTGAGGTCAGATCTTACAGTAAGAATCAGCTATGACTGGGGAGAAACTATATCAAGACTGAATAGCCCACCATGAAAATATGATTTTCAATACACATATTTAACTCACTGGGGACAGGTTTTGCCCAATTCCCTCAAAGTGTGTAACAGTGTATTAAAATACTATTAAAACGCTGTAACCACAGCGTGCTATGGGGCCAAGGCTTCCACAATCACAAAGTACCCCATTGCTATTGATCCACTGCAGAAATGTGTTGACACTTTTTATTGATAGTGGCATAGACAAATTGGGGCAAGTCGGTAGGAAATTTGGAATATGAAGTCACAGTCAGTAAATATAAGGGTTAGAGGGCTAGTTTAATATACCCACATGGTCTTGGTACTGGTGTGTGTGACAGAGAGAGAGAGAGAGAGAGAGAGAGAGAGAGAGAGAGAGAGAGAGAGAGGGGGGGGGGGGGGGGGAGGTAGTTCGGAGCAATTTTCTTCCCAAGCTAAGAACTTAAATTTGCCGCCCTGATCTGTGTGGAACCAGTTGGGTGCAGGGCTGTGAGTGGGTGACAAGGGGGAAGAGTGGGCGATGGGTCACGTATTTGGGGTTGCCGAAACATCGGCATCTCCCACCACCAGAGAATGGGTCTTGAATGTAGTTCTTAGTGTGTAGGAAGACTCCTGGTTAAACTTTAACCAGCCCCATCCTGTTCCCTTTCCCCTCCATCACCCATCCAGGCCCAGACCCAGGCCCCAGCCCTGCAGCCCTTCACCCCCAGCAACCCCCTCCCTATTAGGGACAGCCGTGATGGATCGCCCCCTGTCATTGTGTCCTGTGTGGGGACCACGGCTAAGAAGGACCAGGGTCTGCTTTTTAATCTGACCCTGCGATCCAGAGTGGACAACGCAACACATTATGACAACCCCCCTCTATAGCCAGCTAACCCCCTGCCCAACAAAAGTAAAGGAGAAAAAAAGAACATATGCCATGTAACTAAACTCAACCGCCTACATAAAAAACCCGGACTTCTCTTCTCTCCTTTTTTTAATCTGTCCATTTTCAGGCCCCTGCCACATTATGATACAATAACCCATTAAAATGATACCTCAGAAGATGGGCTGTTTGGTGAGGAGTAAATAACAATAGAGAAAGTTAGGAAGGAAGAGAAAAATGAGTGGTGGAGGAGGGAAGGCGAGCAGCTGCAGAGAGTGACAGGGTCGGTGCAGATGAGTAATGGGAGTGAAGGAACGCATGAAATTGACGAGTGATCAGTCATCTAGCTGTCCTCTCTCTGTTTCACAGAGCCCGCAAGACATACACTCTTTTGAAGAGTATTGAGGAATTTATTTACATGGAATGCATGCAATCTTACATTCTTATCTTGTTAGATCTATACCGTAAAGGAAGCCCAGCAAACCAAAACCGGTTCTGTGAAGGTTCCCAGAACTTTTGTTAGGTTGCGGCAAATGTTCTCATAACACAAAAACTTTCCAGGTGTGGTGATGATTATAGAATGTTTGTATAAAACATTCACCTGATGTTGCAAGAACGGTCCTAGAACACATTTAATCTGTTCTTTCAAGATTCCCAGAATGTTTAATTTGGTTGTGGGAAGAGTCCGGTGAGAACAATGTGCGGACATCACAAAAGATGTGTTCCCAAAACACAAAAATTGTCCAGTTGTGCGGACAATTCTACAATGTTTCTTTTAGCGTGCAAAAAACACACATGATTTTACAAGAACGTTCCCAGAACACATATAATTGGTTCTTTAAAGTTTCCCAGAATGTTTCATTAGTTTGTGGGAAAAATTTGGGACATGATTGTAACGGTCATCTGTTGAAGAAGGTGTGGACCAAAGCGCAGCGTGGTAAGTGTTCATGCTTTTTATTGAAACTGAACACTAATAACAAAATAACAAAGTGAAAAACCGAAACAGTCCTGTCAGGTGCAAAACACTAAACAGAAAATAACTACCCACAAAACACATGTGGGAAAAAGCTACCTAAGTATGGTTCCCAATCAGAGACAACGATAAACAGCTGTCCCTGATTGAGAACCATGCCTGGCCAAAACAAAGAAATACAAAACATAGATAAAAGAACATAGAATGCCCACCCAAATCACATGACAATGATAGGTGATATGTCCCCAAAACACAAAAACTGTCCATTTGTGCTGATTATTACAATGTTTCTATTAGGTTGCAAAAAATGTTACAAGAATATTCTTGTAATATATGTTCTTTAAAAGTTCCTAAAATATTTATTTAGTTTGTGGGAACATTGTGGTGTCACGATCGTTATAATGAGTGGACCAAAGCGCAGCGTGATCTTGGTTCCACATCTTTTTATTTCTAAGTGAAACTCACAGCAAAACCAAAAATGTTTTATCTCAAAACGAAACGTGAAGCTAACAATAGTGCTAACATGCAACTATCCATAGTCAAGATCCCACAAAGCAAAGGGGAAATGGCTGCCTAAATATGATCCCCAATCAGAGACAACGTCAAACAGCTGCCTCTGATTATGTACCATACCTGGCCAACATAAACACATAATCACCTAGATGACCCACCCTAGTCACACCCCGACCTAACCAACATAGAGAATAAAAAGCTCTCTATGGTCAGGGCGTGACAGTACCCCCCAAAGGTACAGTCAGGGGCGGCTCCGGTGCGGGGCGAAGCACCCACTCCGCTCGAGGACACGTTATCCTCAATGGCGGCTCTGGTGCGGGGATCGTCGCCGGATGCTCCAGACCGTGGATCGTCGCCGGAGGAACCGGACCGTGGATCCTTGCCGGAGGAACCAGACCGTGGATCCTCGCCGGAGGAACCGGACCGTGGATCGTCGCTGGGGACTCCAAACCGTAGATTGGCGCCGGGGAATACCGGACCGTAGATCGTCGCCGGAGGCTCCGGACTGGGAACCCTCGCAGGAGACTCTGAACTGAGAACCCCCGCTGGAGGCTCTGGACCGCAGACTGTCGCTGGAGGCTCTGGACCGCATACCGTCGCTGGAGGCTCTGGACCGCAGACCGTCGCTGGAGGCTCTGGACCGCAGACCGTCGCTGGAGGCTCTGGACCGCAGACCGTCGCTGGAGGCTCTGGACTGCAGACAATCGCTGGCTCATGAGGTTCCGGACCGCGGACCGTCTCAGGAGGTTCCGGACCGTGGACTGTCTCAGGGGGTTCCGGACAGTGGACCGTCTCAGGAGGTTCTGGACCGTGGACCGTCTCAGGGGGTTCCGGACCGTGGACCGTCTCAGGAGGTTCTGGACTGTGGACCGTCTCAGGAGGTTCCGGACTGTGGACCGTCTCAGGAGGTTCCGGACTGTGAACCGTCTCAGGAGGTTCCGGACTGTGGACCGTCTCAGGAGGTTCTGACATAGAAAATTAACCAACATAGAGAATAAAAGCTCTCTATGGTCAGGGCGTGACATGTGGGGATATGCCAAGAGATAGTTTCCCTAAACACTAAAACTGTCCAGTTGTGTTGACATTCAGATAATGTCAAATAAAATTTTATCAAATTGTATTGATCACATACACATGTTTAGCAGATGTTATTGCGGGTGTAGTGAAATGCTTGTAATATCTACCAAGTATATCTAACAATTTCACAACAATACACACAATGCATTGCAATTAAGAATAGAATGGAATTAAGAATATATGGACGAGCAATGTCAGAGTGGCATAGACTATGATACAGTAGAATAGAATAGAATATAGTACAGTATATACATATGAGATGAGTATTGCAAAATATGTAAAGCAAAGTGGAAGTGTTGTTTCCTACCTTCACCACCTGGGGAAATTCCGTCAGGAAGTCCAGGACCCAGTTGCACAGGGCGGGGTTCAGACCAAGGGCCTCAAGCTTAATGATGAGCTTGGAGGGTACTATGGTGTTGAATGCTGAGCTATAGTCAATGAACAGTATTCTTACATAGTTATTCCTCTTGTCCAGATGGGATAGAGCAGTATGCAGTGCGATGGCGATTGCATCGCCGGTTCATCTATTGGGGCGGTAAGCAAATTGAAGTGGGTCTAGGGTGTCAAGTAAGGTAGATGTGATATGAACCTTGACTAGTCTCTCAAAGCACTTCATGATGACAGAAGTGAAAGCCACGGGGCGATAGTCATTTAGTTCAGTTACCTTTGCTTTCTTGGGTACAGGAACAATGGTGGCCATCTTGAAGCATGTGGGGACAGCAGACTGGGATAGGGAGAGATTGAAAACAGTTGAAGTCGGAAGTTTACATACACTTAGGTTGGAGTAATTAAAACTCATTTTTCAACCACTCCACAAATTTCTTGTTAACAAACTATAGTTTGGGCAAGTCGGTAAGGACATCTACTTTGTGCATGACACAAGTAATTCTTCCAACAATTGTTTACAGACAGTTTATTTCACTTATAATTCACTGTATCACAATTCCAGTGGTTCAGAAGTTTACATACACTAAGTTGACTGTGCCTTTAAACAGCATGGAAAATTCCAGAAAAAAATGTCATGGCTTTAGAAGCTTCTGATAGGCTAATTTACATAATTTGAGTCAATTGGAGGTGTACCTGTGGATGTATTTCAAGACCTACCATCAAAATTTGTGCATCTTTGCTTGACATCATGGGAAAATCCAAAGAAATTAGCCAAGACCTCAGACAAACATTGTAGACCTCCACAAGTCTGGTTCATCCTTGGGAGCAATTTCCAAACGCCTGAAGGTACCAAGTTCATCTGTACAAACAATAGTACGCAAGTATAAACACCATGGGACCACGCAACCATCATACTGCTCAGGAAGGAGAAGCATTCTGTCTCCTAGAGATGAACGTACTTTGGTGCGAAAAGTGCAAATCAATCCCAGAACAACAGCAATGGACATTGTGAAGATGATGGAGGAAACAGGTACAAAAGTATCTATATACACAGTAAAATGAGTCCTATATCGACATAACCTGAAAGGCTGCTCAAAAAGGAAGAAGCCACTGCTCCAAAACCGCCATAAAAAAAGCCAGACGACAGTTTTCAACTGCACATGGGGACAAAGATCGTACTTTTTGGAGAAATGTCCTCTGGTCTGATGAAACAAAAATATAGCTGTTTGGCCATATGCCCATCGTCATGTTTGGAGGAAAAAAGGGGATGCTTGCAAGGCAAAGAACACCATCCCAACCGTGAAGCACGGGGGTGACAGCATCGTGTTGTGGGAGTGCTTTGCTGCAAGAGGGACTGGTGCACTTCACAAAATAGATGGCATCATGAGGCAGGAAAATTCTGTGGATATATTGAAGCAACATCTCAAGACATCAGTCAGGATGTTAAATCTTGGTCGCAAATGGGTCTTCCAAATGGACAATGACCCCAACCATACTTCCAAAGTTGTGGCAAAATGGCTTAAGGACAACAAAGTCAAGGTATTGGAGTGGCCATCACAAAGCCCTAACCTCAATCCTATAGAACATTTGTGGGCAGAACTGAAAAAGTGTGTGCGAGCAAGGAGGCCTACAAACCTGACTCAGTTACACCAGCTCTGTCAGGTCGAATGGGCCAAAATTCACCCATCTTATTGTGGGAAGCTTGTGGAAGGCTACCCGAAACATTTGACCCAAGTTAAACAATTTAAAGGCAATGCTACCAAATACTAATTGAGTGTATGTAAACTTCTGACCCACTGGGAATGTGATAAAAGAAATAAAGGCTGAAATAAATCATTCTCCCTACTATTATTCTGACATTTCACATTCTTAAAATAAAGTGGTGATATAACTGACCTAAGACAGGGAATTCTTACTATGATTTAATGTCAGGAATTGTGAAAAACTGAGTTTAAATGTATTTGCCTAAGGTGTATGCAAACTTCCGACTTCAACTGTATGTCCGTAAACACTCCAGCCAGCTGGTCTCTGCATTTTCTGAGTATGCGGCTAGAGATGCCGTCTGGACAGGCAGACTTGCGAGGGTTAACACGCTTAAATGACTTACTCACATCGGCCACGGAGGAGAGCCCACAGTCCTTGGTAGCGGGCCACATCAGTGGTACTGTGTTATCCTCCAAGCGGGCAAAGAAGGTGTTTAGCTTGTCTGGAAGCAGGGCTTCGGTGTCTGTTACGTGGCTGGTTTTCCTTTTGTAGTCCGTAATTGTCTGTAGAACCTGCCACATATGTCTCGTGTCTGAGCCGTTGAATTGGGACTCCACTTTGTCTCTATACTGACGTTTGCCTGTTTGATTGCCTTACAGAGGGAATAACTACATTGTTTAGATTCGGGCATATTGCCCATTACCTTGCCATGGTTAAATGCGGTGTTTTGTGCTTTCAGTTTTGCGCAAATGCTGCCATCTATCCACGGTTTCTGGTTAGGGTAGGTTTTAATAGTCACATTGGGTACAACATCTCCTATACACTTCCTGATAAACTCAGTCACCGTATCAGTGTATTTGTCATTGTTTTTCTCGGAGAATACACAGAACATACTGTATCCCAGCCCGTGTGATCAAAACAATCTTGAAGCGTGGATTCCGATTGGTCAGACCAGCATTGAATAGTCCTTAGCACGGGTTCTTCCTGTTTGAGTTTCTGCCTATAGGAAGGGAGGAGCAAAATGGAGTCGTTGTCAGATTTGCCGAAGGGAGGGCGAGGGAGGGTCTTGTAGACATCTCGGAAGTTGGAGTAGCAGTGATCCAGTGTTTTAGCAGCGCGAGTGCTACAGTCAATGCGTTGATAGAACTTCGGTAAAAGTTTTTCTCAAAATTGCTTTGTTAAAATCTCCAGCAACAATAAATGAGGCCTCACAATATATGTTTTCCAGTTTGCATAAAGTCCAGTGAAGTTCTTTGAGGTCTGTCGTGGTATCGGCTTGAGGGGGAATATACACGGCTGTGACTATAACTGAAGAGAATTCTCCTGGGAGGTGATACGGTCAGCATTTGATTGTGAGGAATTCTAGGTCGGGTGAACAAATGGACTTGAGTTCCTGTATGTTATCACAATCACACCATGAGTAGGTAATAATGAAACGTACACCCCCTCCCTTCTTCTTCCCGGAGAGATATTTCTTCCTGTCTGCGTGATGAACTGAGAACACAACTGGCTGTACAGACTCAGACAGTGTATCCCGAGAGAGCCATGTTTCCGTGAAACAGAGAATGTTACAATCCCTGATGTCCCTCTGGAAGGAAATCCTAGCCCTCAGCTCATCAACTTTATTATTCAGAGACTGAACATTAGCGAGTAATATACAAATATATGTTTGTATCATGGTACAAAAAACATTCCTGTGCAGCGGTGGAAAAAGTACCCAACTCTCATACTTGAGTAAAAGTAAAGATAGCTAAACAGAAAATGACTCAAGTAAAAGTGAAACACTCCCAGTAAAATTTTTTTTGATTAGCGGATAGCAGGGGGCACATTCCAACACTCAGCCATAATTTAGAAATGAAACATGTGTGTTTAGTGAGACCGCCAGATCAGAGGCAGTAGTCATAACCAGGGATGTTCTCTTGATAAGTGTGTGAATTTGACCATTTTTATTTTCTGCTAAGCATTCAAAGTGTAATGAGTACTTTTGGGTTTCAGGGAAACTGTATGGTGTAAAAAGTACATTATTTTCTTTAGAAATGTAGTGAAGTAAAAGTAAAAGTAGTCAAAAATATAAATAGCAAAGTAAAGTACAGATACCCCAAAAAATGACTCAGGTGCTTCTACAACCTGCATTGCTTGCTGTTTGGGGTTTTAGGCTGGGTTTCTGTACAGCACTTTGAGATATCAGCTGATGTACAAAGGGCTATATAAATACATTTGATTTGAAGTAGTACTTTAAAGTATTTTTACTTAAGTACTTTACACCACCGCACATATGTGAGAATGTTGTTCATTGACTACAGCTCAGTGTTCAACACCATAGTGCTCACAAAGCTCATCACCAAGCGAAGGACCCTGGGCCTAAACACCTCCCTCTGCAACTGGATCCTGGACTTCCTGACTGGCCGCCTCCAGGTGGTAAGGGTAGGCAACAACACATCTGCCACGCTGACCTTCAACACGGAGACACCTCAAGGGTGCGTGCTTAGTCCCCTCCTGTACTCCTTGTTGTCCCAGGCCAAGCATGACACCAACACCATCATTAAGGTTCCTGACGGCACAATGGTGGTAGGCCTGATCACAGACAACGATGAGACAGCCTATAAGGAAGAGGTCAGAGACCTGGCAGTGTGGTGCCAGGACAACATCCTCTCCCTCAACGTGAGCAAGATGAAGGAGATGATTGTGGACTACAGGAAAAGGAGGTACGAAAATGCCCCATTCACATTGACAGGGCTGTAGTGGAGTGGGCAGAGATCAAGATTCAAGATCCTTGGTGTCCTCATCACCAACAAACTATTATGATCCAAACACAACAAGAAAGTCATGAAGAGGGCATGAAAATGCCTTTTCCCCCTCAGGAGACTGAAAAAATTTGGAAGCTGCAGCTGCACCATCGAGAGCATCCTGACCGGTTGCATCACCGCCTGGTATGGCAACTGCTAGGCATGCGACCGTAAGGACATACAGAAGTTAGTAATTACATCCCAGTACATCACTGGGGCTTAACTTCCTGCCATCCAGGACCTAAACTAAAAGAAATGTCCTCTCCCTGTCAACTGCGTTTATTTTCAGCAAACTTAACATGTGTAAATATTTGTATTAACATAACAAGATTCAACAACTGAGACATAAACTGAACAAGTTCCACAGACATGTGACTAACAGAAATTGTAATGTGTCCCTGCACAAAGGGGGGGTCAAAATCAAAAGTAACAGTCAGTATCTGGTGTGGCCACCAGCTGCATTAAGTACTGCAGTGCATCTCCTCCTCATGGACTGCACCAGATTTGCCAGTTCTTGCTGTGAGATGTTACCCCACTCTTCCACCAAGGCACCTGCAAGTTCCCGGACATTTCTGGGGGGAATGGCCCTAGCCCTCACCAACCGATCCAACAGGTCCCAGACATGCTCAATGGGATTGAGATCCGGACTCTTCGCTGGCAGAACACTGACATTCCTGTCTTGCAGGAAATCACCCACAGAACGAGCAGTATGGCTGGTGGCATTGTCATGCTGGAGGGTCATGTCAGGATGAGCCTGCAGGAAGGGTACCACATGAGGGAGGAGGATGTCTTCCATGTAACGCACAGCGTTGAGATTGCCTACAATGACAACAAGCTCAGTCCGATGATGCTGTGACACACCGCCCCAGACCATGACGGACCCTCCACCTCCAAATCAATCCCGCTCCAGAGTACAGGCCTCGGTGTAAAGCTCATTCCTTCGACGATAAATGCGAATCCAACCATCACCCCTGGTGAGACAAAACTGCGACTCGTCAGTAAAGAGCACTTTTTGCCAGTCCTGTCTGGTCCAGCGACGGTGGATTTGTGCCCATAGGTGACTTTGTTGCCTGTGATGTCTGGTGAGGAACTGCCTTACAACAGGCCTACAAGCCCTCAGTCCAACCTCGCTCAGCCTATTGCGGACAGTCTGAGCACTGATGGAGGGATTGTGCATTCCTGGTGTAACTCGGGCAGTTGTTGTTGCCATCCTGTACCTGTCCAGCAGGTGTGATGTTCGGATGTACCGATCCTGTGCAGGTGTTGTTACACGTGGTGTGCCACTGCGAGGATGATCAGCTGTCCGTCCTGTCTCCCTGTAGCGCTGTCTCAAAGTACGGACATTGCAATTTATTGCCCTGGCCACATCTGCGGTCCTCATGCCTCCTTGCAGCATGCCTAAGGCACGTTCATGCAGATGAGCAGGGACCCTGGGCATATTTCTTTAGTTGTTTTTCAGAGTCAGTAGAAAGGCCTCCTTAGTGTCCTACGTTTTCAAACTGTGACCTTAATTGCCTACCGTCTGTAAGCTGTTAGTGTCTTAACGACCATTCCACAGGTGCATGTTCATTAACTTCTGTGGAACGGTTGAGCTAATGTAGGCTAATGCGATTAGCATGAGGTTGTAAGTAACAATAACATTTCCCAGGACATAGACATATCTGATATTGGCAGAAAGTTAAAAATGAACTGCACTGTCCAATTTACAGTAGCTATTACAGTGAAAGAATACCATGCAATTGTTTGAGGAGAGTGCACAGTTTTGAACATGAAACAACAAATAACAAATTAGGCACATTTGGGCAGTCTTGATCAAAAACATTTAAAATAAATGAAATTGTTCATCGGATCAGTCTGAAACTTGCACATACCCTGCTGCCATCTAGTAGCCAAAATCTAAATTGCACCTGGGCTGGAATAATACATTATGGCCTTTCTCTTGCATTTCAAAGATGATGGTACATGATAGATCTTTTACAAGATCTAACGTATTATATTCTCAAACATTCCTGTCAAATTTCCACAAACAACTTCAAAGTGTTTCCTTTCAAATTGTACCAAGAATATGCATATCCTTGCTTTAGGCCCTGAGCTACAGGCAGTTAGATTTGGGTATGTCATGTTAGGGGAAAATTGGGGTCGGGTTCTTAAGAGTCAGCTGAGGTTAATTGTTTATGGTTCATTGAACAAGCATGGGAAACCCTTTACAATGAAGATCTGTGAAGTTATTTGGATTTTTACAAATTATCTTTGAAAGACAGGGTCTTGAAAAAGGGACGTTTCTTTTTTTGCTGAATTTATATACTAGACAGTGTCAGAGGAAGGCTCAAAAAATGGTCAAAGACTCCAGTCACCCAAGTCATAGACTGTTCACTCTGCTACTGCACGGCAAGCGGTACCAGAGCGCTAAGTCTAGGTCCAAAAGGCTCCTTAACAGCTTCTACCCCCAAGCCGTAAGACTGCTGAACAATTCATCAAGTGGCCACACTGACTATTTACATTGACCCCCCGCCCCCTTTGTTTTTACACTGCTGCTACTCACTGTTTATTATCTATGCATAGTCAGTTTACCCTTACTTGTATGTACAAATTACCTAGACTAACCTGTACCCCCTACATTGATTCGTTACCGGTACCCCCTGTAAACAGCCTCATTATAGTTATTTTATTGTGTTACTTTATGATTTTTTTTTACTTTAGTTTATTAGTAAATATTTTCTATTTTCTGTTGGTTAAGGGCTTGTAAGTAAGCATTTCACGCTAAGGTCTACACCTGCTGTATTTGGCAAATACATTTGATTTGACTTGAGATCCTCTCAAGCTCTGGTTGGATGGGGAGCGTCGCTGCACAGCTATTTTCAGATCTCTCCAGAGATGTTAGATCGGGTTCAAGTCCGGGCTCTGGCTGGGCCACTCAAGGACATTCATGGACTTGTCCCGAAGCCACTCCTACATTGTTTTTGCTGTGTGCTTAGTGTCGTTGTCCTGTTGGAAGGTGAACCTCCGCCCCAGTCTGAGGTCCTGAGTGCTCTGGAGCAAGTTTTCATCAAGGATCTCTGTACTTTGCTCAGTTCATCTTTCCCTCGATCCTGACTAGTCTCCCAGTCCCTGTCGCTGAAAAACACCCCCACAGCATGATGCTGCCACCACAATGCTTCACTGTAGGGTTGGTATTGGCCAGGTGATGAACGGTGCCTGGTTTCCTCCAGACGTGACTCTTGGCATTCAGGCCAAAGATTTCAGTCTTGGTTTCATCAGACCAGAGAATCTTGTTTCTCATGGTCTGGGAGTCCTTTAGGTGCCTTTTGGCAAACTCCAAGCGGGGTGTCATGTGCCTTTTACTGAGGAGTGGCTTCCTTCTGGCCACTCTACCATAAAGGCCTGATTGGTGGAGTGCCTCAGAGATGGTTGTCCTTCTGGAAGGTTCTCCAATCTCCACAGAGGAGCTCTGTTGGAGTTACCATCGGATGCTTGGACACCTTTCTTATCAAGGCCCTTCTCCTCAAATTGCTCAGTTCTGCCGGGTGGCCTGCTCTAAGAAATATAGGTGATTAAAGACTTCTTCAATTTAAGAATGATGGAGGCAACTGTGTTCCTGGAGGCCTTCAATGCTGCAGAAATGTTTTGGTTCCCTTCCCCAGATCTGTTCCTCAACACAATCCTGTCTCAGAGCTCTGCAAACAATTCAAATCATGTTCAATTAATTGAATTTACCACATGTGGACTCAAATCAAGTTGTAGAATCTCAAGGATGAGTCCAGTGAGTGTGCATAAAGCCAGTACAAAAAAGGTGGTCAATGCAAATAGTCTGCGTAACCATTTGATTACCTGTTCAGCAGTCTTATTACTTGGGAGTAGAAGCTGTTGAGGAGCCTTTTGGACCTAGACCTGGTGCTCCAGTACCGTTTGCTGTGCAGTAGCAGAGAGAACAGTCTATGACTTGGATGCCTGGAGACTTTGACAATTTTTAGGGCCTTCCTCTGACACCGCATTTGTATAGAGGTCCTGGATGGCAGGGAGCTCGAACCCAGTGATGTACTGGGTCATACTCAGTTCCCTCTGTAGCATTTGCCAAGCAGTTGCCATACCAAGCGGTGATGCAGCCATTCAAGATGCTCTCAGTGGTTGAGCTGTATAACTTTTTGAGAATCTCAGGGCCTATGCCAAAATGTTTCATCCTTCTGAGGGGGTAGAGGCGCTGCCGTGCCCTCTTCACGACTGAGTTGGTGTGTTTGGACCATGATAGGTCCTTAATGATGTGGACAATGAGGAACTTAAAGCTCTCAACCCGCTCCACCACAGCCCCGTCGATGTGAAAGATGGTTGTGCTTGGCCCTCTGTTTCCTGTAGTCTACGATCAGCTCCTTTGTCTTGCTGACGTTGAGGAAGAGGTTATTATCCTTGCACCACTCTGCCAGGTCTCTGACCTCCTCCCTGTAGACTGTCTCATCGCCGTCTGTGATCAGGCCTACCACCATTGTGTCGTCGGCAAACTTAAGAATGGTGTTGTAGTCGTGCAAGGCCAAGCAGTCATGGGTGAACAGGGGGTACAGAAGGGGGCTAAGCACACACCCCCGAGGGGCCGCAGTGTTGAGGGTCAGCGTGGAGGATGTGTTGTTGTGAAGTCCAGGATCCCATTGCAGAGGGAGGTGTTTAATCCCAGGTTCCTTAGCTTTGTGATTAGCTTGGAGGGAACTATGGTGTTGAACGCTGAGCTGTAGTCAATAAACAACATTCTCACGTAGGTGTTCCTTTTTTTACACCCTAAAAGAAACGTTGTATATGCACGACTGGACAGTTGTTGGGATCATTATTTTTTGTTATGTCCCCAAAATATTCCCACCAGACTGTTCTCACAACCTAGTGAAACATTCTGTGAACCTTTATGAAAGAATAGATTAAAAGGTTTATAGAAAAGTTATTGCAACATCAGGCAAATGTTTCATACAAACATAAAAACTTTTGTGGAATGTAACAGATGTTTTGCACAACATTTCAGTGAATGTTAGAACATTGCAAGGATATTTCATATAAAACATTTTTGTTAAATAAATAGATTTTGTTAGATGTTAGATCCCTAACTAGAAGTTAATGGGAATTTTAGCTAATGTTCTGGGAATGTTCCCGGTTTGCTGGGAGGTACCTTCTTTTGAAAATATATATTGTGACACATTGGATCTAATACAGCTGAAGTCGGAAGTTTACATACATCTTAGCCAAATACATTTCAACTCAGTTTTTCACAATTCCTGACATTTAATCCTAGTAAAAATTCCCTGTCAGTTAGGATCACCAATTATTTTTAAGAATGTGAAATGTCAGAATAATAGTAGAGAGTTGTAACGGTTTTCTTCGGTGGAAGAAGGAGAGGACCAAAGCGCAGCGTGGTAAGTGTCCATAATGTTTAATTAAAGACAATAAACTGAACACTTCCAAATACAAAACAACAAACGTGAAAACCGAAAACAGTCCTATCTGGTGCAGAGACACAAAGACAGAAAACAAAGGAAATAAAGGTCAGAACGTGACAAGAGTGATTTATTTCAGCTTATATTTCTTTCATCACTTTCCCAGTGGTTCAAAAGTTTACATACACTCAATAAGTATTTGGTAGCATTGCCTTTAAATTGTTTAACTTGGGACAAACGTTTCGGGTAGCCTTGCACAAGCTTCCCATAATAAGATGGGTGAATTTTGGCCCATTCCTCCTGACAGAGCTGGTGTAACTGAGTCAGGTTTGTAGGCCTCCTTGCTCGCACATGCTTTTTCAGTTTTGCCCACAAATGTTCTATAGGACTGAGGTCAGGGCTTTGTGATGGCCACTCCAATAGGTTGACATTGTTGTCCTTAAGCCATTTTGCCACAACTTTGGAAGTATGGTTGGGGTCATTGTCCATTTGGAAGACCCATTTGCGAACAAGCTTTAACTTCCTGACTGATGTCTTGAGATGTTGCTTCAATATATCCACAGAATTTTCCTGCCTCATGATGCCATCTATTTTGTGAAGTGCACCAGTCCCTCCTGCAGCAAAGCACCCCCACAACATGATGCTGCCACCCCCGTGCATCACGTTTGGGATGGTGTTTTTCAGCTTGCAAGCCTCCCCCTTTTTACTCCAAACATAACGATGGTCATTATGGCCAAACAGTTCTATTTATGTTTCATCAGACCAGAGGACATTTCTCCAAAAAGTACGATCTTTGTCCCCATGTGCAGTTGAAAACCTTAGTCTGTTTTTTTTATGGCGGTTTTGGAGCAGTAGTTTCTTCCTTGCTGAGTGTCCTTTCAGGTTATGTCGATATAGGACTCGCTTTACTGTAGATATAGATACTTTGTACCTGATTCCTCCAGCATATTCACAAGGTCCTTTGCTGTTGTTCTGGGATTGATTTGCACTTTTCGCACCAAAGTACGTTCATCTCTAGGAGACAGAACGCATCTACTTCCTGAGCGGTATGACGGCTGCGTGGTCCCATTGTGTTTATACTTGTGTACTATTGTTTGTACAGATGAACGTGGTACCTTCAGGCGTTTGGAAATTGCTCCCAAGGATGAACCCGACTTGTGGAGGTCTACAATTTTTTTTCTGAGGTCTTAGCTGATTTCTTTTGATTTTCCCATGATGTCAAGCAAAGAGAAACTGACTTTGAAGGTAGGCCTTGAAATACATCCACAGGTACACCTCCAGTTGACTCAAATTATGTCAATTAGCTTATCAGAAGCTTCTAAAGCATGATGACATATTCTGGTATTTCCCATGCTGTTTAAAGGCACAGTCAACTTAGTGTATGTAAACTTCTGACTCACTGGAATTGTGATAAAGTGAATTATAAGTGAAATAATCTGTCTGTAAACAATTGCTGCAAAAATGATTTGTGTCATACACAAAGTAGATGTCTTAACCGACTTGCCCAAACTATAGCTTGTTAACAAGAAATTTGTGGAGTGATTGAAAAACAAGTTTTAATGACTCCAACCTAGGTGTATGTAAACTTCCGACTTCAACTGTACATAAGAAAATCAAAGAAAATATCACTTCAAGCAGGGGGAAATGCCATGACTTTCAAAAGATACAATCCTTTCTATTAAAGAGCAACAAAACCTTGCCCTTACCAAAGATACCTGCTCCTGATAACATGTTGTTCTAGGAAATCCAGATCCAGAATGCTCTTAGATCCTGCAAACTGGACTAAAACCAACATATCTCTATAATCTTTTATGACGGTTTTCATTTTCTTCGAGACAGAAACATGTTCTTGCCTATAGCTAGAAGATTTAAGACATTCCTACTTGTACAGACTCTGTCCTCTGTGCTCTACGGGAGTCCCTGAATATGAAAAGAAGACTAATGAAAAACAGAGCATCACCTCAGTGAGCCAAGATGGACGTGTTTTCCCTTTAGGTTCAAGCCGGTTCTCACATTTTGACAAAAGACAGAAAATCATACTCATTTGTAAAAACCCTGCAATTCATCATTACATGTTTCCCTGGGGGAGTGTTGACTAAATTCATTTTTACTGGTTCATTAAGAGAACCAAGATGTCAAGCCCTCACATAATCGGGCCAAGGAGAGGGATCGATTTTAGCATTTAAAAAATACGAAAATCTAAATTATTTTCTGTGTCTGTGACAGTGGGGTCAGACCCAACCATCTGGGTTTGGAGGGGGACATGAGGTGTTGGTGGGCGAGCGAGAGAGGGGCCCCTGTAGACCGTGTACAGGAATATGATTGGGGGTAGATACACGTGTGTGTGTGTGTGTGTGTGTGTGTGTGTGTGTGTGTGTGTGTGTGTGTGTGTGTGTGTGTGTGTGTGTGTGTGTGTGTGTGTGTGCATGTGTGTGAGACACACACGTGCTGCACCTCTCTCAGCTGACTCTGAGAATATGTTTGCGTGGGACAAGTCCATGAAGACCCATCCATCACGGAGGCCCAAATACGGCCTGGGCTTCTGGTGACATGGGGTTAACAACTTGACACTAACTGAGCTGGGCGTAGCCTAGTGAACTGGGGAGGACAGCACTTAGGGAGGAAACCTACAATACTCTACATTTCCGTCTAAATCATCTATTGATGTCAATGGATGATACAAATGTGGGTTCTGGTGTAATTCTGTCTAGATGGAGTTGAGATTGTAATGAGGGAAAACTGAAAACAAACATCTTGGTATCTTCACATGGCCTTTTGTGTCCAGTTCTCAGGACAGAACAGAACTGGGGACTGTGGGATGTCACTGTGGGACTACACAGACACTGTGTGGGATGTCACTGTGGGACTACACAGACACACTGGGCAACTGGAGCATCAGATGTAGTCTCAATGGGCCTCTTCATAACTGGTAATACGGTACAGTGCTGTAGTGTAATCTAAGCCTGGGTTATGTTATTGGGTGGGCTTTTTAACACAGGCCCCATTTTAATTGCACTTAAAGCAGAATGGCAGAACATCAATCTTGATGAGTAGATCTGCATAGCCGTCCTCCCCAGACCAATCTATCACCATCCACGCCGGCAGGGTAACCCCCCCCCCCCCCCCCAGCACACACACACACACACACATACATACATACTCTCTCCCCCCACCTCTTGCCCCTTCCATCATTCCATCTGCGCCTTTCCCATTGAGGACTCTTCTAATACAGTCATAGGCGCACACAAACGCACACACACACAGTATAAAAATCAAAATAAATGGATAGTGGTCTCTTGTGTGTATGTAAGGTAAATCAAAGTGTACGGTTAATGCTCTCCTTGTGGTTGGCAGAGCTCTGGACAGACCAGGTGATGATGTCACTGAGTAGAGATGGAACTGTCACACCTTACCCCGTAATTCCACAGCATTGTGTGAAAACCTATCCAGAAATATCTCTCCTTCTGTGTAACAGCTAGTTGCTCTGCCAAAGTCAACACACCTATAGCTGGGATGTTTGTTTAAGGTAACACACACTTCTGCTGGACACAACTGAGCAGCATTATGGAGTTTGTTCACACTCCAGGCCTTAATGCTCAAATCAGTTTTGTTTTTACAATTTGTTTTGGAATACTGACTGTCCAAACAGCAAATTACATGTGACCAAATTGGATTGTTGTATGTTAAGACAGCAGTCATTATGCTGCCATGGCTACGCCAGTTGTCATAATAAACTAGGGGTGTGTGCGTAGTGGTGTAGGTTGATTGGTGGTGGTGCTCGAGCTTCCTATCACTCAGAAGTTAATGAAGCAATCTAAGGTGACAACAATGCCTGCCATGGACGTTTCCCAGTTGCTTTGAATGTTCAAAATCATAGTGTAAGAACACTTTTAAAGCCTTGAAGGATAAAATGATCCAACTTTCAAAACAAGTCCTTTTTTGAAAGCCACAGCAGTCAACTAGCTGGCCAGGTAGCTGTGTAGCTTTCTAGCACATTCACTCATTTGTAAACGATTAACAAGCCAGTTAGCTACCACAAGTTATTGTCAAACTGTCAACAGAGTACCTAGCAAGCAGCAAGATATGTCAAATAAATGTCTAAAAACCACTTGAGGGAAAATAAATCACATTTGACTATTTAGACACAAGTCAAATGTGTATCTGATTTCAAACCACGTACTGTAGGAAGGTGGTTTGAAATGTGGCTTGAAATATCAAATTCCATGTGCTTCTTGGCTGTTCAGACTACAGGAAAAATAACAGATTCCAATCAGATATGCAAAAAAAAATGGATTTGAGTCACTTCAAACTGCCAATGTGAACAAGGCTTTAGAGGACCTGTCAAGTTATTCAATACTTGGAACTGGAAGGAACTCAAAATCCAGAGATACAAAATGAACGAACAGAGGGGCTTCAACCGGGGCTTAACTTTCTGTGCCATACAGGTCCAGACCTCTTTTCAGACGCTGTATATAGTTATAGTTATACTTATATACAGGGAGCCTTCATCAATACAATTAAGTATGTAAAGGGAATAATGATACCTTATTAATGTGGCCATAGCCTGTCCTCCCACTCCTGTCTGGCTGGAGAGACATTAGCAGGGATCTCAATCTGGACTGTTTCACACATATCAAGATTTAATGACCCAGCTAATCAAATGTGGATGGGCTTGAGATTGCAGGTGACAGAGAGGAGAAGAGGTAGAGTGAGGGAGGTGGGGTGTGGAATGTATGTGCGCCTACATAACAGCATTAAGGAATTTAACATGGAAAACATGAGCAAAAGTCTAAAATCTCAATTTAAAGGAAGCAAAATGGTAACAAAATTAAAATTAGGAAAGGTGGTAAGAAAGGAGAGTGGGAGGGGATGAAAAATGAGAGTAGTATGAGGTAGGTGAGGAGTGGGAGGGTGGGAGGGGCCTTGGTCCTGCTGCTGTAAGCCTGTGTGAATGGCCCAGTAAGATGGAGTGGACAGGCTGTATGGGAGCAGCTGAAAGGACCCTCTTTCCTCTACATGATAACTTTGATCCCCTGGCTCCTCACACCAGTCAGCAATATTGTTAAACGGTGCTGGGTTAATACTTTAACCAACTCTCAGCATGAGGACGAGAGGGAGGGGCCACTGGGCCACTGTGCCACCCCCCACACACAGGCACGCACACACACACACACACACACACACACACACACACACACACACACACACACACACACACACACACACACACACACACACACACACACACACACACACACACACACACACACACACACACACACACACACACACACACACACACACACACACACACTCTCTCTCTTTATAAAAAACATACTTTCATATAAAAAACATGCTAATGCTGTGTGTTTCCTAATATTATACTCTGCAGAGTAACCTGTATAGGCTGTAAGCATACCATAGTAACACACTACATTATGTACACTATAATAAAAAAACTGCTTATTCAGCTAGAGGGTGAGATAGAAAGAGACAATGAAATAGAAGAGATACAAAGTTGAAAATAATACAAAAAAATGAACAACAAAGAGAGATATAGGGAATAGCTCATCACTCTGTGGCCCTGGTCCTCGACAGAGAGGGAAACCATGACTTCCTGAAGATGACAGGAAACACAAAGGCAGAATGTTCTGTCAGCACATCCCACTCACACAGACAGGTTAATGATTCTGTACCTAATACTGAGACACAAGCGGGGGGGGGGGGGGGGGGGTAAGGAGGAGAGGGAGAGAAAGAGGTAAGGAGAGGGATAGATAAATAGATAGAGAATGGAAAGAGTAAAAGAGATGGAGGGAGGGAAATCATCTACACTAAGGCCCTGATTACAGGTGTATTAGGAATGATGGGCTGTTTTTGTCTTTTTAATCCCCCCTAATATGACCCGGCCCATTCCATAATGAGGCAACACAAAAGGTACATGTCAAACACGGTTAACACACAACTCCGATTTCCCTTATATGGCACCTGTGTATTTATGTATAGAAATCTTCCATTTAATATAAAACAAGGTTAATTGTGACAAAGCAAACTTGCTCATCTTAATTTTACATGTTAGACTGGATTGTTGAATCAGATACCATGGGAAACGAAATATGGAAACTGAAAAGTCCCCTTCCATCTACTGCTTTGCCATGAGAACATTCCTCTCCTCTCTCCAAGACATCTATCTTTATTTGTGTACACTGCTGGATGTTCATGTTACCACCCACGCGTGCATCTGTATATATGTGTGTGTGTTTGTGTGTGTGTGGGTGGGTGCGTCCGTGCATGCGTGAATACGTGTGTGACAGAGTGGACGTGCTCTGTCACCAGCAGCATAGAGTTGACGCTTCCTTTACATGGCAGCTGCAAGGTTCCAGTGACGTATCAGTCAGCAGAACCATTGATCAGCACCAGGGTTAATCATTGCTGGTGCAGCCCAGAGGAGAGGGCCTTCCTGGGGAGAGCCTGGCTAGGCGAGGGGGAGGCTTCACCACAGGAGGCTCAGAGCTCCAACACTACAGTTTAGAGGAATGCCAATGGGGAAAACTGTATTTCTGTACTCTCTATATGCTTATGTATTTTTATATACATATCTGACATGTATATTGCTGGTCAGTAAAACACCCCTTTGTGATGGTGAGGTTGCACCTCATATGTGTGTGCCTGTGTGGGCGTGGGCGTGGGAGAGAGAGAGAGGGGGGAGAGAGAAAGTGCATAATGTGTGTATAGTGTGTGGTTGGGGGCTGATAGGGAGCAGCTATATAATCCCCCACCAAATGGACGGACTTCCGAAATGCGTGCAATGTGAAGCCGGATCTGTGCTGTGTCTACTCAGCACAACCTATTCACTCCCCTGAGCTAGAGAGTTAATAATTCAAAAGAGATCAGGAGAAAGAAGGGATATGCCTGAGTGACAACATAAAGAGAGGGATAGGAGAGAGAGTGTGTGTGTGAGAGAGAGAGAGAGAGAGAGAGAGAGAGAGAGATGAAGGGGTGGAGGGAGAGATTGAGAGATGGAGGCAGAGAGATGAGCAAGCGAGATGGAGAGATGGAGAGAGAGAGATGAGGAAGTGAGATGGGGAGACGGAGAGAGAAGAAAACAGGAAGATTGAGAATTAGAGAAAAAAAGAGAGCTCATTTATATCACTTTAAACCAGTGTTCTGCAGTGTTCTTCTGACTCAAGCGGTTACCCTTTTATGAAAAATAATTGAACGATTCAAAATAATGTCCACGTGTCACGTGTGTTGATGACATAGTGTTATCTCTACTACACCTTAAGTCTGGTCATATAAGACCTGTAGAGAATTTTCCATTCATTGTACAGAATGACGGCCTGTCTACATAGGACAGTAGCCCCGACAACGTGTCCTCAGGTCCAAGTCTTCAGAGTGGAGGAAAAACAGAAGCATAAAACCTTTACTTCAAGCCAGGAATCTGCTGATGGCACAGATACACAAACACAGGTTGAGAAAAGACAAAGGATAATCTGTCAGGCACATTGCGACATCACTCCTTCTTTTCATCACTCGTTTTGTCTGAGGGCCATCCCCGTTTCACCTCCCCTCTGCCCCCTACACTTGGCAGGCAGAGGAGACGTTAATGTTTAGCTGGGCAGCGGTGACAAGACTGACAGCACTCTTCTTTCATGGAAGACAGGATGAGAGAGAGTGAGAACTAGGGAAAGAGAGAGCATCAAAGCAGGACAAAGAGAGGAAGGAAGAGAGTGGGAGAGTGGAGAGAGAAAAGAGAGAGTGAGAGTGAAAGGACAGAACTTTTCCCCATCTCTCCATTCACAGTGAAAGGTTACATCACCAAGGTGGGCTGTGAAATGATGAAATTATGCTATTGTCATCTCTGGACCACCCCTCCCCCAACACACACAAAAACTCTACCTCCTTTCCTCCATCATCCACCCACACACACATCCCTCTCCCTTTCCTCCTCCTCCTCCTCCTCCACCATCTCGTCAGCAGTTTGATTCAGTACCTGCTGGGTGGTTACTCATTGAGCCGTTGAGACTCCAAGCAGCCGTGGAGGTGTATGGGTGTATGGGCAGCCACTGGGCAGGACCAAGGGGGGGCAACGCCACTTTGATTGACAGATGTGCCTGCGTCGTCCCAGTGCCTATTATCACAAAGCACAGGAAGTGGAGGGAGGGATTGGCTCGAATGCGAAAGGCGCTCTGCAGGGGCGGTTAATAATTGGGAAGCGTTGTACTATTAATGTGATGGAGAAAAAGGGCTTTGGAGGTGGACTGAAACTAGGGAGAGTTGAGTGTTGTTTTGGTTGTCAGATTGTGATGATGGTATTCAGTTAGTGGTGATCTGAAAGACAACAGCAGTACAAGTGGTTCAATTAGTTCATAGTGTGCTACATCAAATCAAAGCATATTGGTAGCATACACATATTTGCAGTTATTGCAGGTGCAGTGAAATGCTTGTGTTTCTAGCTCCAACAGGGCAGTAATACCTATCAATAATTAAAAACTATACATAACCCAGAAAAATCTAACAAAAACTTAAGAAATTAAGAAATATCAGAACGAGCAATGTCAAAGACCGAAATATAAACAAAAATATAAATGCAGCCTGCAAAAATGTCAATGATTTTACTGAGTTCCAGTTCATAGAAGGACAAGGTGCACATATGTAATGATCATGCTGTTAAATCAGCTTCTTGATATACCACACCTGTCAGGTGGATGGATTATCTTGGCAAAGGATAAATGTTCACTAACAAGGGATGTAAACAAATTTGTCCACAAAATGTGAGAAAAATAAGCTTTTTTCTGGGACCTTTTATTTCAGCTCATGAAACATAGAACAAACACTGTACATGTTGCAGTTATATTTTTGTTCAGTGTATATGCATATAATGTAATAATAATAAAAATAACAAATAAATAGATATACATATAATGGTGTGTAAAGACAGTATGGACAGTATATGAATAGAAAAGGTGTGTACACCAGTAGTTATTTAGGATGAGCCTTGATTAGAATACAGTATGTACAGTGCATTCGGAAAGTATTCAGACCACTTGAGTTTTTCCACATTTTGTTACGTTACAGCCTTATTCTAAAATTGATTAAATATTTTTTTGGGTCAACATCCTACACACCCCATAATGACAAAGCAAAAACAGGTTTTATACATTTTCGCAAAAAATAAATAAATACGGAAACATAACATTTACATAAGTATTCAGACCATTTACTCTGTACTTTGTTGAAGCACCTTTGGCAGCGATTACAGCCTCGCGTCTTCTTGGGTATGACACTACAAACTTGGCACACTTGTATTTGGGGAGTTTCTCCCATTCTTCTCTGCAGATCCTCTGCAGATCTTGACAGATCCGCTCTGTCAGGTTGAATGGGGAGCGTCGCTGCACAGCAATTGTCAGGTCTCTCCAGAGATGTTCAATCGAGTTCAAGTCCGGGCTGGGCCACTCAACGACATTCAGAGACTTGTCCCGAAGTCACTCCTGCGTTGTCTTGGCTGTGTGCTTCGGGTCGTTGTCCTGTTGGAAGGTGAACCTTCAGCAGCAGGTTTTCATCAAGGATCTCTCTGTACTTTGCTCCATTCATCTTTCCCTCGATCCTGACTAGTCTCCCAGTCCCTGCAGCTGAAAAACATCACCACAGCATGATGCTGCCACCACCATGCTTCACCGTGGGGATGGTGCCAGGTTTCCTCCAGACGTGATTCTGGGCATTCAGGCCAAAGAGTTAAATCTTGTTGTCATCAGACCAGAGAACCTTGTTTCTCATGGTCTGAGAGTCCAAGCGGGCTGTCGTGTGTTTTTAACTGAGGAGTGGCTAATTGGTGCAATGCTATAGAGATGGTTATCCTTCTGGAAGGTTCTCCCATCTCCACAGAGGAACTTTTAAGCTCTGTCAGAGTGACCATCGGGTTCTTGGTCACCTCCCTGACCAAGGCCCTTCTCCCCTGATTGCTCAGTTTGCCCAGACGGCCAGCTCTAGGAAGAGTCTTGGTGGTTCCAAACTTCTTCCATTTAAGAATGATGGAGGCTAACGTGTTCTTGGGGACCTTCAATGGTGCAGACATGTTTTGGTACCCTTCCCCAAATCTGTGCCTCAACACAAACCTCATGGCTTGGTTTTTGCTTTGACATGCACGGTTAACTGTGGGACCTTATATAGACAGGTGTGTACCTTTCCAATTCAAGTCCAATCAATTGAATTTAATACAGGTGGACTCCAATCAAGTTGTAGAAACATCTCAAGTATGATCAATGGAACCAGGAATCACCTGAGCTCAATTTCAAGTCTCATAGCAAAGGGTCTGAATACTTATGTAAATAAGACATTTGCTAAAATGTCTAAAAATCTGTTTTCACTTTGTCATTATGGGGTATTGTGTGTAGATTGATGAGGAAAATGTTTTATTTAATCCATTTCAGAATAAGGCTGGGGCGGCAGGTAGCCTAGTAGCTAGAGCATTGGGTCAGTGACTGAAAGGTTCCTAGATCGAATCCCCGAGCTGACAAGGTAAAAATCTGTCGTTCTGCCCCTTAACAAGGCAGTTAACCCACTGTTCTTTGGCCGTCATTGTAAATAAGAATTTGTTCTTAACTGACTTGCCTAGTAAAATATTTTTTTTTAATAAAAGGCTGTAACGTAACAAAATGTGGAAAAAGGGAAGGGGTCTGAATACTTTCCGAATGTACAGTACATACTGCAAAAAGTGGGTAAAATAGCATGTAAATATAATTAAAGTGAGCAGTGTTTAATGACTCTATATACTGTACATAGGGTAGAAGTCTACCTACTCGGTGAACATTTACAGAAGTTTGACAATTCTGTAGTTAAACTTAGAGTTCAACTCTATTACACTTACAAATCATTGCAGGTATATCATATTGATCTAAAACCCTACTAATCTAAAATGCTAATATTGGGAAACAGATATTCATATTCAACACACTATCCACAAAAATCTCCAGTATTCCTTCTATATTCTTTCTAGCCAGAGGGCCTCCATTTAGGCTACCCCCATCACTAATAGCTCAATATAGCACCATAATACTTGTCACACAGTGTGGGGGACGAGATGGTATGTGTGTGTATGTATGTGCAGATGGGGGGTCGTTTCCCTCCAGATCTGTCTGAAGTTAATGGAGAAGGTGCTTTGACTGGCGTGACAAGTTAAGTAGAGGGAACGGGGCCATTGTCTTTCAAATCAGCTGTCACTGGGCTCGCCTTTCAGCAGTTTGACTCACTACCTGCCTGGTTAATGATCGAGCCGCTCACCGCTGCTGGAGGTGTAGGGCCCACCAACCCGCCACTCACAAGCACGCACACACAAACACACACACACAAACACACACACACACACAACTCCTTTAGGACACACAACAGGACAACAGCTGATTGACAGATCAGCTAACTGTGGTGCTTTTTCAAAGAAAGAGAGGAAGGTGATTTAAATTAAAGGGAAGAATAAGAGGGAGAGGAGGTGTGTTTGTGTGGGTGGATGGGAGGGAGGGAGGGAGGGAGGGAGGGAGGGAGGGAGGGAGGGAGGGAGGGAGGGAGGGAGGGAGGGAGGGAGGTTATGTGTGTGTGTTGGGGGACAGAAGGAATAAGGGAGAGGGGGAAGAACAAATAAAGATGCAAAAGGTCCATTACTTATTGTTCTGTATGTTCTTAGCAGTCTCTCCGTGAGTAGCTTCCTCCCTCCGAACTTGCCGCATCCGACCGGCCGGCCGAACATATCCTATCTGGCCATCTGGCCTATCTTGTCCTGTCTCTGGACGAATTCATGCTATCGGGCTAACTTGTCCTATTTGCCTGACTTATCCTTTCTGGGTGGCTGGCCCAACTTATCCTATCTGGCCGGCCAAACTTATCCTATTTGGCCAACTTTAGCTACCTGTCCGGATGGCCGAATGTATCCTAATCTGGCCAGCCGGCCAAACTTTTGCTACCCGCTGACTTGTCCAACCAACTTAGCATAAGTTCGGCCTGAAGGCCAGATAAGTTATCTGAAACCTGTCTTTCTGGCCAACTTTGCCTATCTGGCCAGCTGACCAACCTTATCCTATCTGTCCGGCTGGTCGAACATATGCCATCTTGACGAATTTATCCTCTCCGCCCATCCGGCCAAACTTATGCTATCTGTCCGAGTTGTCCGATCTGGCCGGCTTGAGCTTTCTGGCCAAATTTCCCTGTCTGTGCAGGCGGCCAAACGTATCATATCTGTCCATCCGGCCGACCTCAGCCTATCTGTCCGGCTTGTCCTATTTGGCTGACTTGTCCTATCTGGCCTACTTTACATAACTGGCTGACTAACCCTATCTGTCCGGGTAGTCAAATGATCCTATCTGACCGGCTGGCAGAACATATCCTATCTGGTCAGCCGGCCAAACTTATCCATTCTGGCCGGCAGAACATATGCAATCTGGTCAACATATCCTATTTGGCAAACTTGTACTATTTGACCGGCCGTCCGAACTTATCCTATCTGGCCAGCTCGCCTATCTTATCTGGCCGACATATCCTATTTGGCCGACTTATCCAATCTCGCTGGCCGTCCAAACTTATCCTATCTGGTCAGCTGGCCAAACTCATCTTATCTGGGCTACTTGTCCTATTTGTTAGGCTTGTACTATCTGACTGGCCACCTAAACTTGTCCTATCTGTCTGTCCGGCTGAAGATATGCTATCTGGCCAACTTCTCCTATTTTTTACATATCTGTCTGGGCAGCCAAACTGATCGTATCCGTCCGTCCGACAGACATTATCCTATCTGTCCGGCTTGTCCTATCTGGCCAACTGTCTCTATCTGGCCAGCCGACTGAACTTATGCCACCTGCCAACTTAATTTATCTGGCCTGACGCTGATGTTATGCTATCTCAACCTATCTAGCCTGCCTGCCGAACTTATGCTACCTGCCTGCTTGTCCTATCTGGCCAATAGACGTATCTGTCCGGACTTATTCTGTCTGGCTGACTAGGCGTATCTGACCAGCCGGCCAACATTATCCTATCTGTCTGGACGGCGAACTTATGCCATCTGGCCGAACTTATCCTCTCCGTCCGGCCGAAATAATGCTATCTGTACGAATTGTCCTTTCTGTCCGGCTTGTCCTATCTGGCTGACATAAATGTTCTGATTGACTTTCCCTGTCTGTCTGGGCGGCTGACCTTATCCTATCTGTCCGGCTTGTCCTCTCTGGCCAATTTTTTTTTTTTGTCCAACTTTCCCTATCTGTCCGGGTGGCTGAACTTACAGTATCCTATCCGTCTGTCCGTCCGGCCGACCTTATTCACTCTGGCCTGCCGGCCAAACTTATGCTACCTGCCGACTTGTCATATCTGGCCAACTTAACCTATCTGGCCGGCCGAAACTATTCTATCTGACCGACTTGACCTATTTGGCCAGCCAGCCAAACTTATCCTATCTGTCCGGCTGGTCGAACTTATGCCACCTGTCCGACTTGTCCTATCTGAACATACACACAGTATGAACGTACACACTTACATGCTGACCACACCGCTCCTGTCGAGTGCGCAAATGTTGCAAAATACATTTACACATGCATGTTATTCAATCAATGCACCCACACTGCTCGCGTGCGTCAACAACTTCTGCGTAGCCAGGCGTTAAAATCGAACTTGGTTTTATTTGTGACGCTTGACGCGCTGCAAGTCCCGCCTCTCCCATCTTCTCATTGGTTTTTAGGAGCATATACCCACATGGGTGATTGAAAGAGGAACTGAGGTTCACACTCCAGTCCAGTTGGTGGTGGTAATGCACCTTAAAGTTGGTTACCAACCTCCATATGAAGTCCAAAGAAGAAGAAGAAGCCTGAAGTAGGAGAGATTACTATTACCACCTTTTATCTGTGGATTAATTGTCTGAGTAGAGGACCTTGTGCACTTCAGGTAAAATAACCCAGGACAAATTAGCTAGCAACAGCAAGCTGAATTGCCATAAATGTTTAATGCTTTTCGACCGGCCCCCAAATTAATATAGTTGGTTCAGAGTTTGTTTTGGTATTTCAGCCTGCGTGTCCTGATCACATCTGGTGTGGGTGGACAAAATCAACATGCACGCGATGGCACACACACGAACGGTCTGGTCAGCATGTTAGAAAAAGAGGGTTTTGCAGCTGTCAAGTGCCTTGCTCAAGGGCAAATCGACAGATGTATCACATAGTCAGCTCGGGATTCGAACCAGCAACCTTTTGTATACTGACCCTTGAGGTTAACTACTAGGCTGACCTCTGTGGAAAGGGTTCTACGTGGAACCCAAAAGGGTTCTACCTGGAACCAAAAGGGTTCAACTTGGAACCAAAAGGGAACCTTCAAAGGTTCTTCCATGGGGACAGCCAAATAACCCTTTTTTGTTCTAGATAGCACCTTGTTTTGTAAGAGTGTAGCATCTCCTTTTTACACTGAACACTTTTTTCCCTTTATTCTCTGATGACATGGATATTCATCACTGCGGCTGCTGAAACTTATCAAAGCCAGGCCAGACCAAATCGTGCCAAGCCACAACAGACCAGGCCACAATTAACGTGAGCGTACACTCATCTTTGCTATTGTATGTGTATGTTTCTGTGGAGAAAACAAAAACAGACAACAGACAAACAATACAATTGAAGTGCAAATATTTTGTGAGCGTGTGTGTATGTGTGTGTGTGTGTGTGCATGCACATGTGTGTTTGTGTGTGGGTGCTTGCTTTCACATGTATGAATGTGTGTTTGAGTTTGTGTGTGTGTCACAATCAAACAGAGCGTTAATGGCGGTAGAGCTCTCCCTTGGGCTGTAGTTTTACAGTAAAGAGCAATAGAAGGGAAAAGAGAGGGAGAAAGAAATGAAAGACATTCCGACGCATAATGAGCAACTCTTATGAAAGTGAAATTGCCTCCCCTGTTGGACATTAAAGCAGTTGCAGCCCCCATTTGGGTCCCCCCAATCCCAGCTCACCCACCCCCTGGTTCCCCCTTGCATGCCCATGGAGACTTGATTTCAAATGGAAAAATTAATGGGAGAATAATAGCCCAGGGCCTAGCTCCTTCCCTAGGCTGGCGTCTTACTTCGTCTACTGAGGCAAGGGAGGGGGGAACAACATTTTGCTCCATTCCGCCCACTTGGCCTGGTATTCCACAGTGACACACACACACACACAAACACAAACACACACACAGAGACACACACACTCCTGGGATCATACCCCCCTACACTTACACCTCAGAGGGCTTAACTCTCAAATATTGGTAAAGGGGCTGTGCGGATTTCAAATAAATAAATAAATGGAGCAATGATTAGCAATTCCCCCAACAGTCCTATCAATGCGTTTTATATTCATTTTCACTTCCAGGAGAATATTTCTGCTGCTACAGTGATTCTGTGCACTTTCCAAGCTTTTAACGCGACCCCCAGACTTTGGGATGACTTAGTTTATAGAATGTGTGAAGTGTGATTCATAGGAAAAGCTCTGAGAAAGAGTGATATCTCTGAATTATTTTTTTTATTTTTTTATTTAACTAAGCAAGTCAGTTAAGAACAACTTCTTATTAACAATGATGGCCTACCCCGCCCAAACCCAGACAACGCTGGGCCAATTGTGCACCGCTCTATGGGACTCCCAATCACGGCCGGATGTGATACAGCCTCTGAAAGGGACATGATATTAGCTAAACACCATTTTTCACTGGGCCACTGGTTACTAACCACTAATAATGTTAAAGCTCTTTGTTTACAAACTACTGGCCACATACACATTGTTACTCTGAAAACCTGGGGACCCTACCTGCTAAGAAAGTAGCCCTGGAAACACACAGTACGTTGAAGCAGATTCAGAGTTGGTTCCAGGCATTATTAAATCAAAGACATTATTGCTTTCAGCCTTATAACAGGAGCCTGTGTGTGTGCTCCTGAGTGTGTATGTAGGTACGCATATTGCAGTGTCTGTGTAGGTACACATACCGTAGTGTGTGTGTGTTTGCATGTGAATGTGTGTGTGGTTGGGGTAGGGGGTCGGTAGTTGGGAGTTTAAGAGCGGAAGAGGAATCGGTGTAGAACTAGTCTTGATGTTGGGGAAGCCCGCAAGCGTTTTCTGTTCAAACATTTGAGAGGACTAACCTGCCAAGCCGAAGCCGAGAACGAGGAGGTGGTGCCTGGGCGGCAGGATTCCCGCGCTTCCTGTTTCTCCTGACTTTGAGGAATTTTTACGGTGAACAAACTCCCAAAGCTCCACTCACACACCCCGCCACATATACCTGGCTCAGCAAAACTAGAAAAGAGAGAGAGAGTGAGATGGAGAGAGATGGAGAGAGGAAAAGAGGGAGAGAAAGACAGAGATAACTTTCCAGGCACAGAGGTACAGAAAGAGAAACCTTGAAGTCACCTTGAGTTCGTTGGTACCACACAGATCTTGAGAAATCTTTCCAGACTGGTAGAGAAAGAGAGAGCTTTTTCTATGACTCACACTTCACACATTCTATAAACTAAGTCATTTCAAAGTCTGGAGGTCGCGGTAAAAGGGGGGATAACTTTAATTTGCATGCATTTTTAAATGATTTTTGAACATTTCAACATATACAGACTTGACCCAATGGCCATGGAATTAAAGTGCAAGCGCACTACCACCTTTGCCATAAAGATCCAGGCCACTTGACAGAAGCCGTTGTATGCTCATGTACATAAAGGCTTCACAAGTACACACAAAGTACTGGACATAAAGATGAGTCCAGGGTGGTGATGCTGCTACTCCTTCAGCCTAGTGCTATAAACACACAGGTCAACCCATTTGATGACATAAAGGTCCAGTGAACCTGAACACGATGAAACCAAAGACCATCTTTGACACTGGTCCTGCTTGCCAAACCACCCTCTTGACGCGGCCTACACACTACACAGTAGTGCCAGAGACAGAGATGAGACACCTCAGGTGAACACTGTGCTGTTCAAGTCTCCGTTCACAGGTTGAGATAATTTGAGAGAACCCAAGAACGAGAGAACAAAAGAGAAAGAGGTAAAACAAAAGAAAAGTGGGTGGAAGTGTGTCTGGGGTAGCATCACATGCCGATGCTGTGACACACATCTGAAACAAATCGACGCCCTCTCTCCTCCCCTCTCGCAGTGTGCCCGCGGGGCCGTGTAGCGTTAATTGCTGCCTCTACACAGCCCCGAGTCTGCCACACACTATCTAATGCTTGCATCAAAGAAATCACGAGCTCAACTTTATGAAATTTTTATTCAATATGTTCACTTCTCTTCCCTTTTCCCTCTTTCTTCCTATTCCCCACCTTGGCCCTCCTCTCCCTTTCCACCGCCGCCACCAAACAGACAAGAGTCTCCCTACCATGTTTTCAGCTTTACTTCCTTCCTGCCCAGAAGCACTGCTGGTGAATCTCGTTAGTTCTCACACAGTCAACTTCTCCTCTCCGCTCTGCCAGGAGCTAAAAACCTGATCGGGGAGAAAAAGGGAGAAAACGAGAGAAAGGAAATAAAAGAAGAGGGGAGGAGAAAGGGGGGCAGAGATGAAGAAGTTTGGCTGCTGAGGTATTCCACAGAGCTAAGTGGGAGATGGTTGATATCACTTAACTAATGAGAAACAAGATGCAGAGAACGACACAAAGGAAAGAGCAGATAGCAGAGGGTTATTCTCTCCTCTCCCTATGGACATAGTCAATACACACTGTGCTACAAGGCTCTTTCATCATTCTGACTGTTTTATTTGGATCCACAATGGAACATTGTGACTCTTAAAGAACCTATTTTCATCATATATTTATGCATTTGCAGGACATGAATCCATAAGAGTACTTGATCCAACAATCTATTCAGTGTTCTTCATCTTCACATACATCAGCCTAGATTCTAAGCAATCCTAGCTTTTCTCTTAAACCATCCAGATGTGCTCATCATCCCTATTCCCTTTGTAGATGAGTTACAAGTTAACATTTTACTTAGTCTGATCTCCTACCTTGCCCCCAAGTAGACAGTCAGGCATAATCATGGTTGGCTTAAGATTGATGTACCTTACACATTACCAACTCTTTCTCTCACTCACACACACACATTTGGTCATCCATCAGAGCACGGAGTGTTGTTTTTGCCCCCACATAGCTCACTCTCAGGTATAAATCACATAAGCTGATTTCAAGGTTCAATGTTTAAATAATTAAAGAGCTTTAATTTATCAGGATTTAGCACCTTCAGACAACAGAGAGAAATAAAAAAAACTAATGAAAAGGGGTAGAGGGATATAGAAGAGATTCTTAAATAGAGTATTTGGAGAGAAAAAAAACAAGACATGAACACATTTATCACACGTATAAAGATTTTTATTGGAGAAAAAAAACAAAACAAAAAAATCCTGGTATAAAGTACAATTATGCAAAACCAGATTCAGCCTCCGAACCAGTGCTACTTCAGCTGAGCGTGATTTATCCTATAGGTACCACAGGTTCGTAGATTTTAAACGCAAGGCTTACTTAAGAAAATGTACACAATGAACATTTCTCAAATTATAAACAAAAACCTTCATTAACCTAGCTATTTATTGATTGATCGTAAGGAAACTTATGCATTTCAATATTATTTTCAACCCCCACTTATGAAAATCAGGCAAAAATGTAAATCATTCAATTTCAATGTTATTTTTTCCCATCATACACATTCCAGGCATAGAAAGGCCTCACCCTTTGAAGTTCCATCATTTCCTTGACCACACATAACTGATCAATGTATTAAAACTTAGTCGATGTATGTTTTATGAACTTGTGGCAGAAACTCTGGCATAATGTGAAAGCTCTGTAAAAGAGATCCAGTAGCTCTACAAAGCCAGAACAAATCATTTATTAAATAGGATACGCTTTCACAAATAAAAACACTTTACTGAAGCATCTGAAGTTCTCATCCAAATGCTCACCATCAACATTAGGGCCATGTTCCAGAGGAACGGGTAGCAGAAAATGTTTTGAAATAGAAAACAAAATGTTTTCTAATTGAATAAGTTCGTACCCTAAATATGTTTTCTTATTCCGCTGCTATTGAAAGCCACCCAGCTATGGCAGAGCAAGGGTGTCACCCAGGAGTTAAGGTAAGCAGGCTTTTGATGCAGCCCAGTACTTGATCCATCTTATCGTGGTTCATATTGAAGACTATGAGTAGTTGATTATTCGAAACAGGCGTGTGTGTGTGTGTGTGTGTGTGTGTGTGTGTAAGTAGGCTAGTGCTGGACCGGAACGAAAGCCTGCACTCCTAATAGCAAGTCTAGAGATGATGCTGGAAATGGAACAGTGCCTCTAATGTTAGATGGAGAGTGATGGAGCTCTACTGCCCTCCTTTGGCCAAACATGGGAAACTACAGCCTACAGGGGGCCCATACCAGTGCATCAAATCCAATTGTCCAATGATAAACTATTTAAACGACAGATACTGCCTGATTGTATGAGGCTCATACTTAATATCTTAACCAATCAATACCAAATAACTTACAGATGTCTTAAATGAAGGCCATCTACCAGCAAGAAGGTCTAGCATGCACCTCGAAAGCCGTGAGAGGTTACACGGAGGAATGCCACATTCAAGGAATATGGCTCTTATGTCACATGCATAGAAGTCCTACTCTCAGAATGCAGCCTCTATCACCATATTCAGTAGTCTAGGCTCCGAAGCAACACACTGACCCATGTCTCTACTTGGGAGAAAATCAAAAAGGATACAGTAAAAGACAAAAACACTACTTAAGTTTCTTGTGTGAACAAGTGTACACCACAGGGAGAAGGTTTGACACTCAGACATCTATTCTCATCAGGAAAAGTATTTAGAGTACACATTATATAAAGACATTCCTCCTGGAATAAGAGTTACTGGCAGTTTACACGTTACAATGCTTTCTCGCATTGAAGAACAAAGTCTCATTGCATTTTGTTGGCAAAGGGTAGCCACCTAGTGGTCAAAGCCTCTTATTGCAGAATCAACAGTAGCAAACTAACATAACTTTGGGAGTCAGGTACATTAGGCCTACATGACAATGTTATCAATGAACAGATCAAATCATAATGACTCAGTGGATTATGACTGATCTTACAACACGCTTCTCTGGAGAGATACAGGGACATCACTCTTCTACCAGTCCTACACCAGAAAGCACATTAACTGTGTTCAACTTGTATTGGTTTATTTATGTTTGAATGATTATTGTCTAATATTAAAGTGATAAGAGGAGTTGTTCGGTAGGGCTCAAAGCTTCCTGGTTATGCAGGCAGGAAGTTGCACCCACCCTTAATATTATGTTGCCTATGGTTACACCACTAGCCCAGCTCAAGGAGGGTGCAGTGCAATTCCCCCCCACCCAAATCCCCTTTTCCTCCAGACATACACCACCTCAGTTCTCCATGAGGGAGCGCTGTAGAGCCTCCTGGATCATAGTGTGTTCGTCTGTGGAGTAGTCCTGGAGAGAAAGGAGGAGAGAAGGGGAATAATTAAATAACAAAAACAGATATGTACAATAACTGAATTGTGGCCACTGCGTCTTAAGATCCACTTACGACAAAGGTGTCATAAGAGAAGGTGTGTCTAATCTTGAGGTGCTGGAAGAAGTCAGCGCTCCTGTAGTTAGGGTCTCCCCAAGGCATAGAGGCACAGATAGGACACACCTGCAACAGAATAAAACATTATTCATCTGGACACAAGTCTTTAGCGCACCCTCACAAGTAACATTACAAACACAGTGTGTTAAAGCAGCAATAGACATGCACACTCACACACCAGCCTTTCCGTCAAATGTACGTCCAGATTTTTACAGGCTTTATCAAATAGACACCCAATTGAATGCCGTCTCACGTAGGCTAATGCTTCTTTAGGAGTGCCCACTGCCGATTTACACCACATGAAAGTGACTGCAATGATTATTGAGCTGAGTCTCAAAGAGCCGCCAGTCCCTTTAAACAGCGACACACATTTCAACAAATAAACACCCGTTTCAAATAAACGTCTGGTCTAAATGAATCGTTTGAGTGAACTTCAGCGAGTACTGTAAATATTGAGCAAAATAAGAGAAAGGAGAGCAGCATTGCTATGGATGAAACAGCACAGTGATCAGACATGGTCACAGTGATCAGACATGGTCACAGTGATCAGACATGGTCACAGTGATCAGACATGGTCACAGTGATCAGACATGGTCACAGTGATCAGACATGGTCACAGTGATCAGACATGGTCACAGTGATCAGACATGGTCACCCCAAATAGCAACAAGATCTCAGTCTCACTTTAGTATTTAACATTATGCACCGTTTTTTTTTTGGGCTACTAAACCAGATTAAAAGACGGAGGTAAGCTGCATCATTCACCTAAATACTCCTTGTTGGTCGAGTAGTATGACATTTCTGAAAATTATATTTTAGGAAGATTAATCTAGCAAAATATAATTAATGGTGAAGGGCACTGATATGGAAAATCTATATAGCATTTTTTCAACACTTCTCCCCTGTATGCACACAGCGGAGTCTTTCACGGACTGACTGGCGTGGCCTGGTACCAGTTGAGACAATTGCAAGTCTATAATTGTTTTACCAGCCAAAAGTCGTCAATTACCGGCTAACGTAAATGCTGTGACACACCTAGACATTCTCATGCCCCCCCACCCTCCACCACACCCTGCTTCTAGAAAGGCACAAGCTATGACTATACACCTTGGCAGGTATTATTTCCTTTTCCCCCGCTATAACACTAAAGTGTGTGTGACCGTCAGCGGCTAGGAGGGGACTCTGGTACGGTAGTAAGTCATACAGGCTCCTGGCAGATAGCTGTGTGTGCGATGATTTAGGACCTGCTCTGCAGAATGATTGAGGAGCACAGTGGAGCGGCTCCAAAAGACTCACACCATACGCACACATCCCAAAGCACCTGGTTTTACAAGCCATCCCTATTCCATACTCCCCCCCCCCCCTTCCATCTTTCTGTCATCTTGTTTTCCTCTCTTGGCTTTCTGTCAAGCTCTGACTTATTCTCTCCCTCCATCATTCTCACTCTTTCTATGCAACATCTCATGTTACACCCGTGCCTGAAGCAATGAACAAAAAAATGCTGGAGGGGAGCCAATTATCAGGTGGGTCACATTTCAGTGAGGACCCCTTACCACGTGGCGCGTGTCCCGGGCATGCTGGGAAGTGCAGTGCTCCACCAGGCCGTCCTGGTCAAGGTTCTGGCAGTTACAGTACGGGCAGGAGAAGGTGAAGCGATTCGGCAAAGGGCTGGAGACAGAGGGGGAGAGTTACAGTAGGGGCAGAAGGTGAAGGGGTTGGGCACAGAGCTGGAGAGACAGAGGGGAAGGGGAATGAGGACATGTTGGATATGCTAAAGCAGTGCTTCCTTTGTTTGTATTATACATGACCATGGTCTCTATAGACGAGCTAGCTGACAAATCTGGAAAAAAATGTGAACGCTTCAATGGGACAGAAGGCGGTGTGTTGTGAATATGGATGGCCAGATTGCTAGCAACAGAGGTAGCTCGTTTCAGCTAGTTCTCCTGTTCTTCATACTATGTCTTGTTTTGAAATGTGACTGATGTTATGTCTATGCTACTATAGCAAAAAAAATACAAAAATCACTAGCTAACCAACAACTGTAACAATGTATTTGAGAGACTACAAGTCCTCATAGTTCAAATGTATTTATGTTTTCAATAAACATTGGAGACGACATGTAAACTATCCCCCCCCCCCCCATCTGTGTTGTTGCAAAACAACCAGCACGTCTATGGGTCTGTGCCCTTCACTATGAAACTCAGTGTTTATGCAATAGTCAATAAAAAAAATAAAAAAAAGTGGATATTTAGAGCCAATACAAGTTGAGAACCTATAAAGATGGGTTGATCATCAATACATATATGAATTACTTAGTATAATATTCTCTTTCTAAGTCCATTAGTGGACGATTGAACAGCATTTCAAAGCTGCTGTGCCACCACAGGCTACACCCTCCCCGTCTCACCCGATAATGTTAGGCTGGGTCTGGGCAGTGGTTCTGACCCCCTCCTCAATGTACTCCTGGTACTTGGAGCAGGCTGCCGTGTGGCCTCTCATTTGGGACAGGCCAACCTGAGAGAGACAAGGAGGAACCAGGCCTCAGTGCTAATGGTAGTGCAGAATATTCAGAAACATAGACTTTTGTGCACATATACTAATACAGTGCATTCAGAAAGTATTCAGACCCATTCCTTTTTTCCACATTTTGTTACGTTACATCCTTATCCTAAAATGTATTAAATACAAAATTCCTCATCAATACACACACACAACCCCCCATAATGACAAAGCAAAAGCAGGTTAAGAAATGCACATTTATTAAAAATGAAAACAGAAATACCTCATTTACATAAGAATTCAGACCCTTTGGTATGAGACTCAAAATTGAGCTCAGGCGCATCCTGTTTCCATTGATCATACTTCAGATATTTTTACAACTTGATTAGAGTCCACCTGTGTTAAATTCAATTGATTTGGACATGATTTGGAAAGGCACACACCTGTCTATATAAAAAGGTCCCACAGTTGACCGTGCAAACTGAGCAATCGGGGGAGCAGGGCCTTGGTCAGGGAGGTGACCAAGAACCCGGTGACCAAGAACCCGATGGTCACTGACAGTTCTTCTGTGGAAATGGGAGAACCTTCCAGAAGGACAACCATCTTAGCAGCACTCCACCAATCAGGCCTTTATGGTAGTGCCCAGACAGAAGCCACTCCTCAGTAAAAGGCACGACAGCCCGCTTGGAGTTTGCCAAGAGGTATCTAAAGGACTCTATGAGAAACAAGATTCTCTGGTCTGATGAAACCATTCTTCGGGCCTGAATGCCAATCGTCACATCTGGAGGAAACCTGGCACCATCCCTTCGGTGAAGCATGGTGGTGGCAGCATCATAATGTGGGGATGTTTTTCAGAGGCAGGGACTGGGAGACTAGTCAGGATTCGAGGGAAAGATGAACAGATTTAAGTACAGAGAGATCCTTAATGAAACCTTACTTCAGAGCACTCAGGACCTCAGACTGGGGTGAAGGTTCACCTTCCAACAGGACAACGACCCTAAGCATATAGCCAAGACGACGCAGGAGTGGCTTCGGGTCAAATCTCTGAATGTCCGTGAGTGGCCCAGCCATCTCTGGAGAGACCTGAAAATAGCTGTGCAGCGACACTCCCCATCCAACCTGACAGAGCTTGAGAAGATCTGCAGAGAAGAATGGGAGAAACTCCCCAAATACAGGTGTGCCAAGGTTGTAGCGTCATACCCAAGAAGACTCAAGGCTGTAATCGCTGCCAAAGGTGCTACAACAAAGTACTGAGTAAAGGGTCTGAATACTTATGTAAATGTTACATTTCAGTTCCTTTTTAATACATTTGCAACAATTGTCATTATGGGGTATTGTGTATAGATTGAGGGGGGAAAATAATACATTTTAGATTAAGGCTGTAATGTAACAATGTGGGAAAAGTCAAGTGGTCTGAATACACTGTATATAAAATTCACTCCCTCGTCCTAATTCCCGTGACTATTCAGTGTTTTACAAAATGACAGCATGCTATACACACAGACACACCTGTGCTCCACAGCCCTTGCAGGCCGCCACAGAGGTGTGTATGAGGGCATCTAGGTCAGTGGCTTTGGCCCAGTGACCCAGTGCTGCCCTGCACACGGCACACACTGGCTTTTGGGGCCGCAGGCACGCCTGCAGACAACTTTGACAAAACCTGGAGGGTGGAGGGAGAGAATGGAAAGGAGAGTGGAAGTGTAGAAAATCATTAATTGGCTAAAATGCAAGTAGCGGACTGAACTCCACGGTGAAGGAAGTTTCTGATGAATTTCAATGGCGTGGTCGAGACCAGGCTTGGTGGAATCTAGGTCTGGCTACACCAATTTGCCAAGGTCAATACTTACAATAATGTAATATTATGAAACGCCCGCCTTATAGCCATGTTTGTCCTCTGTAGTGTGCTTTTCTTTGCTGAAATCCATACTTTTTATTTAAATAAACGTTAATCAAATACCACCACCGACTGTTTCCTTGTTGAGATTCAACGGACACATGCGCCGAGTTGCCGTCTTTGAGCAACAGCAATTAGCAAACAGTCATTGGCAGTATTAGATTAACGTTTATTGAAAAAGTATGGGTTTCAGCAGACAAAGAATGGCACGCAACTAAAGAAGGCAAACATAGACAAGCTGGGCGTTTCATAATAAAATGTTTTTGAAGTATTAACCTTGAGCGAATCGATTTAGTCGGGGCTAGACATTGGTTTAGTTAATCAGAAACTTCCTTCACCATGGAATGGAGTTTAGTCCGCTAAAATGATAGCACACATCTATTTATAGGTAATGTAATACCAACGAATTGTTCAATACAGAAGGAAAACGAAACTGAATGTTATACGTCTGGCATCACACAAATAAACAATGATGCAGATGATTAACGTTAGACCTCTATGTTCATCACCGATAGTTTCATACTTTACTTTATGAAATTTAATGACGGTGCGAATGTTTTATTACTAAATGCACTTCCGTCACCGAGGAAAAGTCCTGTCATGAGGACATTGGGTTTTGTAGTTCTTTAAAGATCTACATGAATGAATTTCACAAATCATTCGACTACAAAACCCACGATTCTTGAACCCCATTTCTTGACGTAAACAAAACTGAACGTAAAGCAGATTTATGAACTTACAAATATCTTACAAACATTACATTGAATGCCAAAATAAACATTAATGGATAGCTAATTATTCATTCCTGTCAGAAGTAGTTAGGTTATGGGTGTACATACATGTTCAATCGTTTAGCTAGCCAGCTCACAACAGATCTTGCTGGTGGGCTGGCTAGTTTTGCCAAATAGCTAACGTTAGACAGCTCGTTAGCTTGAACTTGGACGATGTCTAGCCAGCTACGTTAATAATAGACAAAAATATATATTTGTGTAAAGATACTCACGTATGTCCACAGTGTGTTGTGACAGGGCTATCAAAAATCTCTAGACAAACCGGGCAGAGGAACTCTGTCACGTCCCTGTCGCCTCCAGAAACATTTTTCTTCTGCTGTGCAGAGCTAAAGGATCCTAGCATCGCCATTTCTTCTCTCTCAGCTGTCAATTTGGGGGACCTATTGTTGCCTTCAATACAACTGGGTGTATTCATTAGTCGAATTCCGTAGCGAAACATTTAATCTGTTGCAAAACGTTTTGCAACAGATGAAAGCGGGTTTCCAATAGATAACACAAACACAGTCAAAATTGTTAAAAAATCCTGAAAACAAAACTTAGCTTTTTGGTCGTAATTGAAAGTTAGGTTTAGGCCACCCGTAGCAGCTTTGGCAGTAAGATGATGTTTTCAGAGATACAGTATTATATAAATGTACACATTTCCTGTTGAAAACGGATGTGAGGACTCGGCTCAGGTGTATTTTTACACCTGCTATGCTAGTTTAGGGTTAGCAGTGTGGTGAAGGTTAGGGTTAAAATCTGATTTTAAGAAGATACATTGTAGAAATGGGCGGAGCTTACCGTTTATTCTAGGAACCAAACGGAAGCATATAACATAGAATGGAACCAAACAGGGAGTGACATACCTGAATTTGTCCAATATTAACTCTCGTTTTCTTTGCAAAAACGGTTACCGTTTTGAGTAAACGAGTTCTGATGCAAAACGTTTTGCAACAGATTAAACGTTTTGCAACATAATCCGTCTAATGAATACACCCCTGAAAACAAAACGAAAAACGAGCTCATGCTGCGTTGATAAACAAGTGGAAAGGTGGTAATTACCAGTGTTGGGGAGTAACGATTACACGTAATCATTTACATTTAAGTCATTTAGCAGACGCTCTTATCCAGAGCGACTTACAAATTGGAAAGTTCATACATATTCATCCTGGTCCCCCCGTGGGGAATGAACCCACAACCCTGATGTTGCAAGCGCCATGCTCTACCAACTGAGCCACACGGGACCGTTACATGTAAGGGATTACAAAAAACTGGCAACTGTAATCCGTTACCAGCTAAAATGTTGTAATCAGATTAATTTTGAACAACTAGATGATTACTTTGAGGATTACTTTTCAATTCAGAAAGGATGTTTGCGGAAAAAAAACGGACACTTCTGTTTTTTTCAATGACATTCAAATCAGCATTGAAAAAAGGATCAAGTTTAAATTTGTTCCACCTGAGCGAGTCTGACCACAAGTCAGAGACCACTATGATGACACACCAAATGTGTTTTATGGATCATGGGAAAAGAGCAGGAATAGGCTTTTGTACAGTAGGCTACAGTACTAGCTATGTCTTCCAATGGTGCGACTGCTATCGGCATCCAAAGATTATCCAAGTTGAATAAACGCTTGCAGGTAAGGATGACAGCAGTGGTGTAGTCTACGGCGAACCGGATATCACTTATTATTTATATCTACATATTGCATTTAGCTTTTTGCGCCTTACGGGTTGTGGTTGCTGTGAATGGCTAATCTCAGACCTAAATGTGTATATGAACCCAATAATGGTTGAATTCAATTTGTTTAAGCTGCCTATCAATCATTGTTTTTTAAATCAGTGGACAGCCAGTGAAAAATGCGCTCTTGCAACAGATGCATAGTGTGGATCCCAGCCTATGGAATAAAATTGAGGCTTTTATTGCTCAATCTAATTCATTCTGATAAAAAAATCCATAGGCCTAATGGACACATGCTCAAACTCGCACACTTTTGATAGACTTAAAGGGGCAATCTAGTTGCAACACACATTTTTGGATTTATAAATTATATGTATTAATGTAAAGATATAATTTAACCGTATAATTATATGTAGTAGAAAGCGATAGGTTAGAAGAAGCCTACTTAAACAACCCATAAAGTAAAATGTAACATCCATATATGGCCAGATATGTAAACTTGAACATTGATTTATCCTGCAATATATATCATTCAATTGGTAACATACATTTTTGTCTTCTTCTAATGCCTCTTAAGAGGAAAGTAATCTAAAAGTAACTGAATGTAATCAGATTACGTTACTGAGTTTGGGTAATCCAAAAGTTACGTTAATGATTACAATTTTGGACAGGTAACTAGTAACTGTAACGATTACATTTAGATGATTAGTGATGGCACCTGAGGGTAGGGCTGCTGTCTTATCAGCTCTTAACCAACCATGCTATTTTATTTGTTTTTTTAGGTATTTTCTGAAAACTGCATTGTTGGTTAAGATCGGATCCAAAGATACCTGCGTCTTCATCCTCTGTTCTGTCTCCCTCTCCAGTAACTTATATCTCGGGTTCAGATCCTCGGAGCTCCCATCCTCATCAGACCGTGAGGCTGAGACCGGCCCATTCAACATCACCAGCTGGCACCATAGGCAGCTCTATGGTGAGAAACATCTCAGTTCCCAAGGCTAAAACCCTGTGCTACCCAGGAGCACGAGTACAGGACACCACAAGGTTACTTCAACTGTTCTATGACAGATCCCGGGTGCTGACACTGTCGTAGTCCATGTGGGGTCAAACGACATCAGGAGGGCCAGCTCGGAACATATGAAAATGTATTTTAAATAACAGATTTTAGCATTAAAAGACTCCAGAAAATGGCCAATCATTTCAGGTCCACTACCATCGTTGGGTGTGAAAAATTCAGAAGGCTACCGGCATTACACATCTGGCTAAAATACTACTGTAGCTCTGCTGGAGTCACTTTTATTGATAACTTTGACACCTTCTGGAAACAGAAGATACTCTACAGGAATGATTGAGTCCATCCAAATCATCTTGGCTCCTGGACTCTGTCGACACATTTCAAGGCTGCGTTGAAACAATGACTTATCAATGACCCAAGACCAGCTCAGTTAATCCCTACCATTGTGACAATGAGTCGTCATAATGCTGCATCAAATGTACATTATCCTAGGGGCGTTTGCAGACACAATGTAAGTAACTTAATTTATGTCCCGGTAATTGCCCTGAATACCTTTGTTGATCCTACAGCTATTGTATGCAGTAATCATGAGCCTATGAACCAGAGTTACACTGTTAGCACTGAGGTGGTGTGCCCTAGTAGGAAGATCACTTTGTGCAGCTCACCCTGCACTATCAGCTCCAATATAAATAACATGAGCAAGTCTGCCTCTGATAGTCTACCCAGTAAAGCATTAAAAGCAATCAAGCAACTCAGAAAAGTGCTAAAAAATAGACAATATTAACATATGCAGCCTGAGAAACAAGGTCCATGAAGTCAATAACTTGCTTGTAACAAATGACATTCATATTCTGACTATCTCTGAAACTCACTTAGATAATACCTTTGATGATACAGTGGTAGCAATACACGGTTATAACATCTTCCGAAAATACAGAAATGCCAACGGGGGTGGTGATGCGGTCTATATTCAGAACCACATTCCTGTAAAGCTTAGAGACAATCTAATGTTACATACTGTTGAAGTAATATGGCTACAGGTTCATCTGCCTCACCTAAAGCCCATTCTTGTCGGAAGCTACTATAGACCATCAAGTGCTAACAGTCAGTATCTGGATAATATGTGTGAAATGCTTGATAATGTATGTGATATCAACAGAGAAGTATATTTTATGGGTGATTTAAATATTAACTGGCTCTCATCAAGCTACACACTCAAGAAAAAACGTCAAACTGTAACCAGTGCCCGCAACCTGATTCAGGTTGTCAGTCAACCTACCAGGATATTTACAAACAGCACATCTTTATGAATTCTGCAGAAATTTGCTTTAAAGCAGTATTCAAATCCATAGGATGTAGTGATCACAATTTAATAGCTATATCTAGGAAAACCAAAGGTCCAAAGGCTGGGTCTAGTATAGGTTATACAATAAGTTTTGTAGTGATTCATATGTTGATGATGTAAAGAATATTTACTGGTCTGTGGTTTATAATGAGGAGCAACCAGATGCTGCACTTGACACATTTATGAAATTGCTTATTCCAGTTACTAATAAGCACACACCCATTTAAGAAAATTACTGTAAAAACGGTTAAATCCCCTTGGATTGATGAGGAATTGAAAAATTGTATGGTTGAGAGGGATGAGGCAAAAGGTATGGCAAATAAGTCTGGCAGCCCAACTGATTGGCAAATGTACTGCAAATTAAGAAATCATGTGACTAAGATAAATACAAATAAACTATACTATGAAACAAAGATACATGATATAAAGAATGATAGTAAAAAGCTTCGGAAAAAACTACTCGGCTACATCATTCATTGAATACATCATTCATGGGTCATTCATCACAAAACCCACTGATATTGCCAACTACTTTAATGACTTTTTCATTGGCAAGATAAGCAAACTTAGGGATGACATGCCAGCAACAAACGCTGACACTATGATGAATACACTGATGTGGGAGGTAAACACATCACACATATTTGGACACCCCTCCTTGTACAGTAAGTAACCCTAATATAAGTAATTAGCAGCAGCTAATGGGGATCGCTAATAAATACAATACAATACAATAATAATGTAATTTGATGTGCAAGTAATATTTATTTAATGGATGAATTAAATTCTAATTAAAATATACACACGTGGGGCTATAGGATATATACATATTTTACATTGTAATACAATACCCACATTGTGTGCTGGAGCTATGGGTTTATTTTTCCTCTGTCACTAGGCCTACAAATTGAAACTCGGACTGAATTGAATGGGGGATGCTAAACTACTTTTCACTGAAGAAGGGAAACGAGGTACAACATACAACTTCGATCGAAGACCTAAAATCATGCCTGACAAGACCAATGAAATCATAATGGTATCCTAATATAGTGTGGATACAGGAGTAGCCTATTCCACAATAATGTAACTATGTGCTACTATAATTTATCTAATTGATCAATTAAATTGTAAATCTGCATGGGTAGGCTACTTCATTTGATGATTACAGTATTGTACAAGGTAGATACAGGAGTAGCCTATAGTCTACAATAATAACGTAATTGAATGTGCTATGGTATAATTTATTTCATTGATGAATGAAATTGTAAATGGGGATGGTAGGCTACTTCATTCAGTGAATACTGAATGTCTTGCTATCTCTGGGAGTATGCTAATGAAGGCTTTTCAGCTGTTGAACTATGGCAATGTCAAACTCATTTCTAAATCGATCTTTCTTTTTGTCAAGAAGTGATGAGCCAGAGCAACCAATAAGCATCACTGCAGCTGTTGTACCCACCACCCCCACTGCTCTCCCACAAGCAACCACCTCCTCTTCTCCTGTTCAACTAATTTTACGTCAGACTGAAAAGGACTGTACATACAGCCCTGTGCTCATCTCATTGCAACATGATCCATCCAAGGCCTCAGCTGGATGCCTAAAATGTGAGAAATGTAAACAAGATGCTACAGTATTCTGTGTGTGTATGGATGGAGTTACAAGAAAATACACGAGTTTGATGTGCCTCTCTGTGTCAATCTTGAAATGCCATAAATGGAAGATGGCTAAGGAGATAGTGATGAGAGTGAGAACATACAGTATAAAAATAAAGACCCCTTGGGATCTAAAATTAGTGTGGGGTGCCCTCTGTCTCCTTTTTGTCCGTTTGAGGATACTACAGTCATCCCTGGTGGAGGTTCTTGGAACACCGCTATTTACGTCTGAGCAGAGGTTGTTGCGTGTTATCTTGTGTACCAGGCAGATTTTTGAGTACAGAATGAAATGGTGTAAACTTAACAGGTTGAACTTGTTGAGTACACTCTTCGAAAAAGGGGTTCCAACACGGTTCTTTGGCTGTCACCAAAAGAGAACCCTTTTTGGTTCCAGGTAGAACCCTCTGTGGAATGGAGCCCAAAAGTGATCTACCTACGTGCAGAAAGGGTTCTACCTGGAACCAAAAAGGGTTCTCCTATGGGGACAGAGGAAGAATCCTTTTAGGTTGTTGATAGCACCTTTTTTGTGAGTGTAGGCCTATATTGCAGTGGTGGTTGCGTTGTTTTCTGTAAAAAAGAATTGGCTCATTGGTGATGGGGAGTTAAGATAATCAGAAATACTGTGAAACATTCCCACTTTTAGCATAGATTTGGCAGCAGGCAAAGTGACCTATGCGTGTTGAGGCATGTGTGATTTTTTTTATTTTACTAGGCAAGTCAGTTAAGAACACATTCATATTTTACAATGACGGCCTACCCCTCCCCTAACCCGGACAACGCTGGGCCAATTGTGCGCTGCCCTATTGGACTCACGGCCGTTTGTGATCCAGCCCTGGATTGAACCAGGGTCTGTAGTGACGCTTCTAGCACTGAGATGCAGTGCCTTAGACCGCTGCGCCACTCGGGAGCCTCAACATTGACAGGACTGACAAAAAAAGACATGCTCACATGTAAACAAAAGAAAATGTGTCTAACTTGCACCGTTGTGCAATTATTAAGAGATACAAATAGCTAATCCTGGCAACCAATGTTCTAGCATTAATTTATTGAGGCAAGCAGATCAGAGATGTCAAGGTGGTACCCATATGCCATGTGTATATGTGACACATAAATATGTATTGGTCATTTTTTGATGTTTTAATTTCTTTGTTCTTTTATGGAGCTATCCCTTGTATCATTTTCTAGGCCTCCTAGGTATTTGCATTTATAGGGGGAGCTGTGACTTGGAGTTTTTTTCCATATTTTATTTATTTATTTAACCTTTATTTAACCAGGAAAAGCCCATTGAGACCCTGAGTCTCTTTTTCAAAGGAGACCTGGTCAAGAAGGGAGCAACAATCAATCCATTACATAATTAAAACATACAACACTACAATACAACAACATGATCCAGCCTAAAAAAAGCATCTACACTCCTCTGTAAACAGAGTCTCCCATCAATATTTTAAATTAATACAGTGGCACTGACATATCTAGATGAAGCATGAATTGTAGATTATTCCATGCATATGTAGCACAAAAAGAGAAGGCAGTCTTGCCTAATACTATGAATGTTCTGGGGACTTTAAGTAGCAACCACCTAGCAGACCGGGTATGGTAACTGGTGGTGAAGGAGACCAGACTACAGAGGTAAAGAGGGAGTTTACCCAAAAGGGCTTGTAGATGAACACACACAAATGTATCTTTCTGCGCATATAAAGTGAGATCCAACCTACCATTTGGTACAATATGCAATGGTGAGTGAGTGACTTGGCATTTGTAATAAAGCGCAAGGATGCATGATAAACAGAGTCCAATCTCTGTAAGATGGAGGAGGTTGCATGCATATACAACAAGTCACCATATTCAATTACAGAGAGAAAAGTGGCCTGAAGTGGCTTGGTTTCTTCTTCAATATTGGAGAATGCCTACTACTGAAAACTACTAAAGTTTCTCAGTTTCATCATTTTACCCTATTAATTCAGTTAATGTAATGTGCAATGTGACTTTCAAAATATTGAGGCAACATGGTTAACTACATAGTCCATGAGTTTGGTGATCTTTGAAGGGAGTTTTAACCGAGGGAAAAACTGGTTTCACCATTGTGTGTAATGGAGGTTGGCTAGGTTGCTAATGGTTTACATGTAAGAGAAGGGTTTAAGATGGCGTCCAAACTCTCTGTACTTTTTTTCAATGTTTTAGATCCTATTTGTTTTATTTTCTATGAACAAAGGCTCAGTTTAGTTCAGGTAATATATGTGATGTCACGATAAATGTGTTAAAGTGTTCATATTTGTATGAAAATAGCTAATAACTATTCACTAATAGCTAATAACTATTCCATTCAACAATTATTGCATATACTGAAGTATTAAACATTTGTGATTAACTTAGTGTTGTTTGTCCATCACTATTTTTGTATTTATACAAAACTTCCACCACTTCACATGCATTTCAGTGATCAGTTACGTACTTTGAGATCACTGAAACTCCACCTGATGTGGTGGAAGTTATCGAACCAGATCAGAAGGCCTTCGAGGACCATCTTCAGGCATGGGCTGAGGAGGATGAGGAGGATGAGGACCAGGTATAAATGATTACCCGCTGTTAATTTATTTTTTGGCCCTCCAAGAGATATATATAAGAGAAGCATTTGTAATAATCTGAAATATATTTGCTTTTATTTCTATTATCTATCAAGGTGAGACTTAACATGGACAAAGCGCAGGAGAAACAGAAGGAGAGCCACCGGAGAATAATCAAGAAGGGGGCCAAGTGCTTCGACATCCAATCGAATGACTTGGCTTGGAAAAAGGACGAAAGGAAGGCGAGACCTGGGAAACCTCACTGCTCTTTCGCTCATAGCTAGGGTCACCATCTGTTAAGGTGAATATAAAAATCTCAGATGATAACTATTTGCATTTGCCTCATCCTAGTGGGCGGCATCACCATGCTGTCAGCAGTACCAACACTGGTCAAGGGGTTTCTCTAAATAGTCAATCTCAAGGCTTAGTAACATCCGCTTCCAGATAGGTACTGTTAAGGTGTATGACTCCAGTGGTCATGGCACTACCCTGTAGTTTCTCTCACAACTCACCTCTCTCTTATCTTTTCCAGGGACCATCCCTTACCTCCCTGATCAACCCCACTGACAATTTTTTTTAACAGGTATTCATTATTTTCTGTCTGCCATTAACATTATTGCTTGTCTAATCAAACATTTCAATTAAATCATACACTAACTGTATTGTTACATACCTGATCAATCTGTAACCTGTGTGTTTGCTTGTTTATGTCTCTGTCTCCTACCCTGTTCTCTTTACTCTGCTTCTGTTTTCCAGGACCTAGGGGTTCTGCCTAACACCCAGACCTGGATCCACCTGATGTCCTCCATTACCAACCATGCTCCAACTTTTCATTACATCATCTACAGATACTGTTATTGTCATGTTGTCATTATCTGCAAAGAAAGAGCAAGAAAGCGATCATACTGGGCACATAATGTGAGATACACAGATTAGCTAAAAACACAAGGACTGCATACGCTCAGAACAAAGAGAGCAGCAGTGTCTGGACTTCGCAGTCTCCCTCCCGAGACTGACTGCCTGTTGAGAACAAGTGACAGGCAGAAAGAACCTCCCACCCACACAACACCCACCTCCTCTATTCCACACACCAGAAATCCCTGTTTTAGTCTATGATTGCCTTGTGAGAGTACAGAAAATCTGTGAAAGAAAAATTACACACATGTACCAAAAAATGAGCAAAGTTTATATATTTAAATCTTAAATATTGTCAGATTGGTTTTCACAGCTGTTTCACAAGGTGTTAATTATTGTAATGGATCCCTTGATTGTATTTGTCAGTTCAACATTATTCATTGTTGTATCCTAGGACCTACAGTAGATACATATATACTGTTGAAGTCGGAAGATTACATACACCTTAGCCAAATACATTTAAACTCAGTTTTTCACAATTCCTGACATTTAATCCAAGTAAAAATGCCCTGTTTTAGGTCAGTTAGGATCACCACTTTATGTTAAGAATGTAAAATGTCAGAATAATAGCAGAGAGAATGATTTATTTCAGCTTTAATTTCTTTCATCACATTCCCAGTGGGTCAGAAGTTTACATACACTCAATTAGTATTTGGTAGCATTGTCTTTAAATTGTTTAACTTGGTTCAAACGTTTCGGGTAGCCTCCCACAAGCTTCCCACAATAATTTGGGTGAATTTTGGACCATTCCTCCTGACAGAGCTGGTGTAACTGAGTCAGGTTTGTAGGCAACCTTGCTCGCACATGCTTTTTTAGTTCTGCCCACAAATTTTCTATAGGATTGAGGTCAGGGCTTTGTGATGGCCACTCCAATACTTTGACTTTGTTGTCCTTAAGCCATTTTGCCACAACTTTGGAAGTATGGTTGGGGTCATTGTCCATTTGGAAGACCCATTTGCAACCAAGCTTTAACTTTCTGACTGATGTCTTGACATGTTGCTTCAATATATCCACAGAATTTTCCTGCCTCATGATGCCATCTATTTTGTGAAGTGCACCAGTCCCTCCTGCAATAAAGCACCCCCACAACATGATGCTGCCACCCCCGTGCTTCACGGTTGTGATGGTGTTCTTCGGCTAGCAAGAATAGCGTTGGTCATTATGGCCAAACAGCTCTATTTTTGTTTCATCAGACCAGAGGACATTTCTCCAAAAAGTACAATCTCCAGGTAGTATGTACATGGATGTATGGTTAAAGTGACTATGCATATAAGATAACCAGAGAGTAGCAGCAGCGTAAAAGAGGGGTAGGGGGGGGGGCACACAATGCAAATAGTCCGGGTAGCCATTTGATTACCTGTTCAGGAGTCTTATGGCTTGGGGGTAAATACTGTTGAGAAGCCGTTTTGTCCTAGACTTGGCACTCCGGTACCGCTTGCCATGCGGTAGTAGAGAGAACAGTCTATGACTGGGGTGGCTGGGGTCTTTGACAATTTTTAGTGCCTTCCTCTGACACCGCCTGGTGTAGCGGTCCTGGATGGCAGGCAGCTTTGCCCCAGTTATGTATTGGGCCGTACGCACTACCCTCTGAAGTGCCTTGCGGTCAGAGGCCGAGCAATTGCCGTACCAGGCAGTGATGCAACCGGTCAGGATGCTCTCGATGTTGCAGCTGTAGAACCTTTTGAGGATCTCAGGACGCATGCCACATCTTTTTAGTTTCCTGAGGGGGAATAGGCTTTGCGTGCCCTCTTCACGACTGTCTTTGTGTGTTTGGACCATTCTAGTTTGTTGTTGATGTGGACACCAAGGGATTTAAAGCTCTCAACCTGCTCCACTACAGCCCCGTCGATGAGAATGGGGGTGTGCTCGGTGCTCCTTTTCCTGTAGTCCACAATCATCTCCTTAGTCTTGGTTACGTTGAGGGATAGGTTGTTATTCTGGCACCACCCGGCCAGGTCTCTGACTTCCTCCCTATAGGCTGTCTCGTCGTTGTTGGTGATCAGGCCTACCACTGTTGTGTTGTCTGCAAACTTAATGATGGTGTTGGAGTCGTGCCTGGCCATGCAGTCGTGGGTGAACAGGGAGTACAGGAGGGGACTGAGCACGCACCCCTGGGGAGCTCCAGTGTTGACGATCAGTGTTGCTACCTACCCTCACCACCTGGGGGCGACCCGTCAGGAAGTCCAGGATCCAGTTGCAGAGGGAGGTGTTTAGTCCCAGGATCCTTAGCTTAGTGATGAGCTTTGAGGGTACTATGGTGTTGAACCAGCATACTCCCTGGTCACCCAAGCTGTAGTCAATGAAAAGCATTCTCACATAGGTGTTCCTTTTGTCCAGGTGGGAAAGGGCAGTGTGGAGTGCAATAGAGATTGCATCATCTGTGGATCTGTTTGGGCGGTATGCAAATTGGAGTGGGTCTAGGGTTTCTGGGATAATGGTGTTGATGTGAGCCATTACCAGACTTTCAAAGCACTTCATGGCTACATACGTGAGTGCTACGGGTCTGTCGTCATTTAGGTAGGTTGCCTTTGTGTTCTTGGGCACAGGGACTATGGTGGTCTGCTTGAAGCATGTTGGTATTACAGACTCAATCAGGGACATGTTGAAAATGTCAGTGAAGACACCTGCCAGTTGGTCAGCACACGTCCTGGTAATCCGTCTGGCCCCGCAGCCTTGTGTATGTTGACCTGTTTAAACGTCTTACTCACGTTGGCTACGGAGAGCGTGATCGTCCGGAACAGCTGATGCTCTCATGCATGCCTCAGTGTTGCTTGCCTAGAAGCGAGCATAGAAGTGATTTAGCTCGTCTGGTAGGCTCGTGTCACTGGTCAGCTCGTGGCTGTGCTTCCCTTTGTAGTCTGTAATAGTTTGCAAGCCCTGCCACATCCAACGAGCGTCGGAGCCGGTGTAGTATGATTCAATCTTAGCCCTGTATTGACGCTTTGCCTGTTTGATGGTTCATCGCAGGGCATAGCGGGATTTCTTGTAAGCTTCTGGGTTAGAGTCCCGCACCTTGAAAGCGGCAGCTCTACCCTTTAGCTCAGTACGAATGTTGCCTGTAATCCATGGCTTCTGGTTGGGGTATGTACGTACAGTCACTGTGGGGACGACGTCCTAAATGCACTTATTGATAAAGCCAGTGACTGATGTGGTGTATTCCTCAATGTCATCAGAAGAATCCCGGAACATGTTCCAGTCTGTGATAGCAAAACAGTCCTGTAGTTTAGCATCTGCTTCATCTGACCATTTTTTTATAGACCGAGTCACTGGTGCTTCCTGCTTTAATTTTAGCTTGTAAGCAGGAATCAGGAGGATATAGTTGTGGTTGGATTTACCAAATGGAGGGCGAGGGAGAGCTTTGTACGCATCTCTGTGTGTGGAGTACAGGTGATCTAGAATTTTTTTCCCTCTGGTTGCACATTTAACATGTTGATAGAGATTTGGTAGAACTGATTTAAGTTTCCCTGCATTAAAGTCTCCGGGCCACTAGGAGCGCTGCCTCTGGGTGAGTGGTTTCCTGTTTGCTTATTTCCTTAAACAGCTGACTGAGTGCAGTCTTAGTGCCCGCATCTGATTGTGGTGGTAAATAAACAGCCACAAAAAGTATAGCTTAGAACTCTCTAGGCAAGTAGTGTGGCCTGCAATTTATCACAATATACTCTACTTCAGGCGAGCAAAATCTAGAGACTTCCTTAGATTTCGTGCACAGACTGTTGTTTACAAATATGCACAGACCGCCCCCCCTCTCGTCTTACCGGAGTGTGCTGTTCTATCTTGCCGGTGCAGTGTGTATCCCGCTAGCTGAATATCCATGTCGTCATTCAGCCACGATTCCGTGAAACATAGGATATTACAGTTTTTGATGTTCCGTTGGTAGGATATTCGTGATCGTACCTCGTCTAGTTTATTGTCCAATGATTGCACGTTGGCGAGTAATATTGACGGTAATGGCAGCTTTCCTACTCACCTTCTGCGGATCCGGACGAGGCACCCGGCTCTACTTCCTCTGCTTCGCTTCCTTATGCGAATAATTGGGATGTCTGCCCTGTGGGGTGTTTGGAGAATATCGTGTGAGTCCTGCTTGTTGTTGTTGAAAAAATCTTTGTCTAATCCGAGATGAGTGATCGCTGTCCTTATATCCAGAAGCTCTTTTCTGCCGTAAGATATGGTTGCAGAAACATTATTTACTTGTACACATGAACCAGATAAATGTGCTCAAATAAACATTACAGTAATGTTGAAATCTATACATAATATAATTATAATGAGCAATATATATATATAGAATAGAAAATAGCCTAGCACCATAAATGAGCAATGCTAATAAACGGCTAATCGCTAAAAGTCATGCTAAAATGCTCATGCATTCCAATGCAAATGTTAACAGCAGTGCTAGCGGGAGCGCAAGCTAGCTAACAAGCTCAACACACAGTAATTATACACAATGGACCACAAAACTTAAGCTCTACATAATATGACACAGATCTCAATGCACTTACGGTTAGATGCATGCACAATTAATTGGGGGCTCACGAGTGGCGCAGCGGTCTAAGGCACTGCATCTCAGTGCTGGATGAGTCACTTCAACCCGCTGTGATTGGGAGTCCCATAGGGCGGCGCACAATTGGCCAAGCGCCATTAGGGTTTGGCCGGTGTAGGCCGTCATTGTAAATAAGAATTTGTTCTTAACTGACTTGGCTAGGAAAATAAAGGTAAAATAAAAAATAAAAAATAAACATCAGACATACAAGGATTCTGTCCACAGGAGGAAAAGTTCAGCAGGAGGGAAACTGTGGGGCTCGGGACTGGCGAAGGTCGAGAGCCCTGTGAAACACAACCCAACCAACCCGCACTGCTTGACACAATGCCCACTTAACCCAGAAGCCAGCTGCACCAATGTGTGGGAGGAAACACTGTACACCTGGCGACCGTGTCAGTGTGCACTGGGCCCAGCTCACCACAGGAGTCACTAGTGCCCGATGGGACAAGGACATCCCTGCCGGCCAAACCCTCCCCTAACCCGGACGATGCTGGGCCAATTGAGCGCCGCCCTATGGGTCTCCCGGTCGCGGCCGGCTGCGACAGAGCCTGGACTCGAACCCAGAATCTCTAGTGGCACAGCTAGCACTGCATTGCAGTGCCTTAGACCACTGTGCCACTCGGGAGGCCAGCAAACATGTTTCAGACCACACAGTGGGCAGGGGTCATAGACTAACTGGAACTGAAGTCCCGGGAATCAAGGCCACTGATAGGCTGTAGGAGATGTGGTGATAAGTATTAGGCGTGACCTTGACCAATAAAACACTAATACAATTGTGGGTCCTCTGAATGGGAGACTAAGCTGCCCAACTAGAACTAACCAGAAGGGATGGCTAGAATCAGCTGATTGAAGCTGGCCATTTTAAAGGCCGCACCCAAATATGTTGTACAGATTTTAAACAACAAATGGGACAAAGGGCAGACAGCCACAGAGAGGAATGACGTGAATACTTGTCGTCATTTAGAGAGGTAGAAATGTAGACCAAATGGGTGACTTGTCCAACAGAAGTCAGCAACGGCTGGTGGCCACCAGACAGGCCGGACCCAGGCAGAGGGACCAGGTAAGGGCACCAGATCAGGAGGTCGAGCCGCAGCAGCAGAGCTCGACGATGGTGTCTGCACAGCAGATGGCGGAGGTTCGGCCGCATGTCTCAATGAAGCTCTCAGGACTCAGGTCCGCAGCAGCAGAGCTCGATGAGCATCTCCGGACTGCAGATGGCAAGGCCGCCCCATCGGTGACAGGTGACGCCCCAGGAACAGGAGTTGGGGTCGGCTGGATCTCCACAGCAGCGACCGGCGGAGATCTCAGGACAATAGATGTCTGGACCACCACGTCAGCGAAAGGAGAGGGCTCTGGGGCCGGAGATGAGATCAGCTGGATCTCCACAACAGCAACAGGTGAAGAACTCAAGAGAGGAGACAGCTGCACACCTGAAAGAGGGAGAAAAAGACCCAAAGGCGGGAGAGAGCTGGACCCTGGGTCCAGGAGAAACTGACTGAGTGCCCAGAGCTGTTGACTTGGGGCCTGACAGAGCTAGTGACTTGGGGCCAGACTGGGCTACAGAATGTGAGCTAGGGGGTGCTAGATCTATTAGGACAGAAAGCTCTGGGCCTACTGGGATAGGAAACTGGAGACCCAGCTTAGCAGGAAACTGTGAAGCCACTAGGCAATCAGGGAACTGAGGGCTAACATACTCTGGACTTAGGACCTAGTAGGGCAGAAGGGGAGGTGTCTCCTACGATAGGACACTGAACACTTTGGTCAGGAGGGTCTCCCAAGGCTGGAGCTAGCAGGGGCTAGCAATAACCCCAGGGCTGAGAGGGGCTAGCAAGAACCCCAGGGCTGAGACCGGCAGGTTCCACCAGGCAGGGACTGACAGGGCCTGGACAGCAACACAGACAGAGCCCCTGCAACAGAGACTGGAGGGGGCTCCCAGGGAGGAACAGGGAGACGTCTTTGGACAGCAGCAGGCTGGATGTCCAAGGTAGGACTAGGCAGATCCCACCAGACAGGGAGTGGCAGGGCTGGACTTGGCGCCTTCAGCAGCTACAGATGGGGATCTCGCATTATGGACCAACTGACATTCAGAGGTGTCAGCTGGAGGGTTCTGAAGGGTTCTCCCTCACGGTGAACTCTGGTATCTCCTTCGTCACTGGAGAAGGCTGTAGGTCTTCCTGCTCGTGAACAGGAAGGGAGGTAAGGATTCATATTGGGTCCAGAACAGGGGTCGGTAGAACCTCTGTCACTGGAGTTGGCGATGACACAACTGTGGGAACCAGTTGAGACCCTGTGACAGGAGCTAGTTGAAGCACAGCTGTGGGAGTGGTGAGCTGAAGCTCCATGGCAGGAGCCGGTGTAGTAGGCCACACTACTAACTTGCGCTGCATTGTTGGAACAGGCTGGATCTGCACGGGTGGGGTTGGCTGGAGCACAGTGGTAGGGTGCTCTGCCAGGGTGCCCTCTGATAGCTCCTCTGGCCCTGGAGAAAGCTGTAGCACCGCTGTGAGGGACTCCACAGCAGGGCTCCGATCTGAGACCGGGGTAATGGTGAAGCTGATGTGGAACGGTGCTGTGTCTCGAGCATCTTCTGACATCTGGCGTCAATGAGCTGGTTACGCTGGCGCCACAGAACCTCATTCTGGCACTTCTGGTGTAGTATTTGTTGCATGACGATCTCTGAGATGATGGCAACAACTTCTTGAGCAGCTTGGTGGAACAGGTCTCTGTTATCCCCCACTAAGACGTCTTTCAGTTGTAGGAGAAGAGAACTGTTGAAGGACTGGCTGAGACGGTCAGGTGACAACTGGCAGTGTCCAATAGGTAAGTACTGGCGACTGTGGTTGGGTGGACTGTAGGAACCTTCCATCTTCCGGACCACTTCAATGAGCTCATCAATCTCGTCACACTGGCTGTGTAAACGCAGTGAGATCTCTCCGGTTTTCACTGGCGGTCCAAGCTCAGGTCGACGCTGATTCCGGTGATCTCTGGTTGAGGCTCGACGCTAATCTTGGCGATCTCTGGTCGACGTTAGCCTGATGTGGGAACCCGGTGAATTCGCAACCAATAAAAAGGCTGAGGCTCTGTCCTCTATTCTGCTGGTCAGCCTGAGTGGTGACTTGGACCGGTGATTAGTTGTTGAAGGTGAAGAAGTTGGCCACTTTGGTTGCAGTATAGTCCATCTCAAGTGCTCAAGAAACCCTCTAGCTGCTCTCCCTCGTAGGAGTAGTATGTGAATGTGTGTGGTAGTCTGTGCCTTGACTCGTAGCCATTGCCATAATTGTCGAGATATTGTAGCAGATGAGCTGGTCGGCGTGGACAGACCACATCTTGTGGAGGATATTCTCTGTTAACTGCCATCTTTGGGCTGTAGCAGTTACTGGATCCGGCTCGTAAGGACCATTGAAAAATAAGGTGTAGGGTGCTGACTTAAGGCCAGTAGAACCCACTAAAAATGTTCGGTCAGAACAAGGATGAGGCAGATGTCCAGGTTAAGGGAGTTTATAACACTGCTATAATATGAATGACATGGCTGTATAAGCTACCACAGGCAAGTACATAACAGCAAGGGCTATACCAAAGATGTTCATTGTTATATCTGTGGCTATGCACCACAGCAGGCTTAAGTCCTATTCACATGGCAATAGGATAAATAGCCTGTTGGACTTGTACACATTAAACTCAGGCACATTACAGTAATGTTGAAATGTACACATAATATAATTACAATGAGTATGAGTGATATATATACAATAGAAAATAACCTAGCTCCATAAATGAGAAAAGCTAATAAACGGCTAATCACTAACAGTCATGCTAAAAGGCTCATGCAATCCAATGTACATGCTAACAGCAGCGCTATCGCTTGCTAACAAGGTTAACACACGGTAATTACACACAATAGACCACAAAACTTAGCTCTACACAATATGACACAGATCTCAAGGCACTTACGTTTAGATCCACGCAACGGTTTCCCGTGTGTATCAAGAATGGTCCACAACTCAAAGGACATCCAGACAACTTGACACAACCGTGTGAAGCATATGGCCAGCATCCCCGTGGAACGCTTTCGACACCTTGTAGAGTCCATGCCCCGACAAATTGAGGCTATTCTGTGGGCAAAAGGGGGTGCAACTCAATATTAAGGTGTTCCTAATGTTAGTATACCCAGTGTATATGGAGACTGTTTAGTGACAAAAATAAGGGGTTAAATTGATGTAAAAATTATCTCTCAGATATAGGACAGACACTGCAGAAGGGGACTATCTGTGGGACTATCTGTTCAATGTAATGAATATGTTATTCAATGTGTGTGTATGGGCTAACAGCAGTAAGGCTGTCACGTTCTGACCTTAGTTCTTTTGTTATTTCTTTGTATGTTCAGGGCGTGAGTTGGGTGGGTTATCTATGTTAGTTTTTCTATGTTGGTTTTTGCGTTTGGTATGATTCTTAATCAGAGGCAGGTGTCGTTAGTTGTTCACCTGTTAGAGGCAGGTGTCGTTAGTTTTTCCACCTGTGTTGCGTGGGTGTTTATTTTCTGTGTGTTCCACACGGAACTGTTTCGGTTGGTTATTTCACGTGTCGTTTATTGTTTTGTTTCAGTGTTTGATTGTTTTTATAAAGAGCATGAACACGTACCACGCTGCGCATTGGTCCTCCGATCCTTACTACCGTTACAGCCGGAAGACAGCCGTTACAGAAACACCCACCAACAAAGGACCAAGCAGCGTGGTAGCGGGCAGCAGCAGCGATTGCAGGACTCCTGGACTTGGGAGGAGATTCTGGACGGAGAAGGACCCTGGGCACAGGGAGGAAGACAGCCGTTACAAAGGCCAAATTAAAATGTTCCTCAAATAATTGTTTATATATTTTTGGGATACTTCAAAAGTCTAATAGCTAAATGATTTTATTTTTTATTTTTTATTTCACCTTTATTTAACCAGGTAGGCTAGTTGAGAACAAGTTCTCATTTGCAACTGCGACCTGGCCAAGATAAAGCATAGCAGTGTGAACAGACAACACAGAGTTACACATGGAGTAAACAATAAACAAGTCAATAACATGGTAGAAAAAAAAAGAGAATCTATATACAATGTGTGCAAAAGGCATGAGGTAGGCAATAAATCGAATAATTACAATTTAGCAGATTAACACTGGAGTGATAAATCATCAGATGATCATGTGCAAGAAGAGATACTGGTGTGCAAAAGAGCAGAAAAGTAAATAAATAAAAGCAGTATGGGGGGTGAGGTAGGTAAATTGGGTGGGTAGTTTACAGATGGACTATGTACAGCTGCAGCGATCGGTTAGCTGCTCGGATAGCAGATTTTTAAAGTTGTTGAGGGAGATAAAAGTCTCCAACTTCAGAGATTTTTGCAATTCGTTCCAGTCGCAGGCAGCAGAGAACTGGAAGGAAAGGCGTCCAAATGAGGTTTTGGCTTTAGGGATGATCAGTGAGATACACCAGCTGGAGCGCGTGTTGCGGGTGGGTGTAGCCATCGTGACCAGTGAACTGAGATAAGGCGGCACTTTACCTAGCATAGCCTTGTAGATGACCTGGAGCCAGTGGGTCTGACGACGAACATGTAGCGAGGGCCAGCCGACTAGGGCATACAGGTCGCAGTGGTGGGTCGTATAAGGTGCTTTAGTAACAAAACGAATGGCACTGTGATAAACTGCATCCAGTTTGCTGAGTAGAGTATTGGAAGCTATTTTGTAGATGACATCGCCGAAGTCGAGGATCGGTAGGATAGTCAGTTTTACTAGGGTAAGTTTGGCGGCGTGAGTGAAGGAGGCTTTGTTGCGGAATAGAAAGCCGATTCTTGCTTTGATTTTGGATTGGAGATGTTTGATATGAGTCTGGAAGGAGAGTTTGCAGTCTAGCCAGACACCTAGGTACTTATAGATGTCCACATATTCTAGGTCGGAACCGTCCAGGGTGGTGATGCTAGTCGGGCGTGCGGGTGCAGGCAGCGAACGGTTGAAAAGCATGCATTTGGTTTTACTAGCGTTTAAGAGCAGTTGGAGGCCACGGAAGGAGTGTTGTATGGCATTGAAGCTCGTTTGGAGGTTAGATAGTACAGTGTCCAAGGAAGGGCCGGAAGTATATAGAATGGTGTCGTCTGCGTAGAGGTGGATCAGGGAATCGCCCGCAGCAAGAGCAACATCATTGATGTATACAGAGAAAAGAGTCGGCCCGAGAATTGAACCCTGTGGTACCCCCATAGAGACTGCCAGAGGACCGGACAACATGCCCTCCGATTTGACACACTGAACTCTGTCTGCAAAGTAGTTGGTGAACCAGGCAAGGCAGTCATTACAAAAACCGAGGCTACTGAGTCTGCCGATAAGAATATGGTGATTGACAGAGTCGAAAGCCTTGGCCAGGTCGATGAAGACGGCTGCACAGTAATGTCTTTTATCGATGGCGGTTATGATATCGTTTAGTACCTTGAGCGTGGCTGAGGTGCACCCATGACCGGCTCGGAAACCGGATTGCACAGCGGAGAAGGTACGGTGGGATTCGAGATGGTCAGTGATCTGTTTGTTGACTTGGCTTTCGAAGACCTTAGATAGGCAGGGCAGGATGGATATAGATCTGTAACAGTTTGGGTCCAGGGTGTCTCCCCCTTTGAAGAGGGGGATGACCGCGGCAGCTTTCCAATCCTTGGGGATCTCAGATGATACGAAGGAGAGGTTGAACAGGCTGGTGATAGGGGGTGCGACAATGGCGGCGGACAGTTTCAGAAATAGGGGGTCCAGATTGTCAAGCCCAGCTGATTTGTATGGGTCCAGGTTTTCCAGCTCTTTCAGAACATCTGCTATCTGGATTTGGGTAAAGGAGAAGCTGGGGAGGCTTGGGCGAGTAGCAGCGGAGGGGGCGGGGCTGTTGGCCAAGGTTGGAGTCGCCAGGAGGAAGGCATGGCCAGCCATTGAGAAATGCTTGTTGAAGTCTTCGATTATCACGGATTTATCGGTGGTGACCGTGTTACCTAGCCTCAGTGCAGTGGGCAGCTGGGAGGAGGTGCTCTTGTTCTCCATGGACTTTACAGTATCCCAGAACTTTTTGGAGTTAGAGCTACAGGATGCAAATTTCTGCTTGAAAAAGCTGGCCTTTGCTTTCCTGACTGACTGCGTGTATTGGTTCCTGACTTCCCTGAACAGTTGCATATCGCGGGGGCTCTTCGATGCTATTGCAGTTCGCCACAGGATGTTTTTGTGCTGGTCGAGGGCAGTCAGGTCTGGAGTGAACCAAGGGCTATATCTGTTCTTGGTTCTGCATTTTTTGAACGGAGCATGCTTGTCTAATATGGTGAGGAAGTAACATTTAAAGAATGACCAGGCATCCTCAACTGACGGGATGAGGTCAATATCCTTCCAGGGTACCCGGGCCAGGTCGATTAGAAAGGCCTGCTCGCAGAAGTGTTTTAGGGAGCGTTTGACAGTGATGAGGGGTGGTCGTTTGACCGCGGACCCGTGGCGGATACAGGCAATGAGGCAGTGATCACTGAGATCTTGATTGAAGACAGCAGAGGTGTATTTGGAGGGCAGGTTGGTCAGGATAATGTCTATTAGGATGCCCATGTTTACGGATTTAGGGTTGTACCTGGTGGGTTCCTTGATGATTTGTGTGAGATTGAGGGCATCAAGCTTGGATTGTAGGACTGCCGGGGTGTTAAGCATATCCCAGTTTAGGTCACCTAACAGAACAAACTCTGAAGCTAGATGGGGAGCGATCAATTCACAGATGGTGTCCAGGGCACAGCTGGGAGCTGAGGGGGGTCGGTAGCAGGCGGCAACAGTGAGAGACCTATTTCTGGAGAGATTAATTTTTAAAATTAGAAGTTCGAACTGTTTGGGCATAGACCTGGAAAGTATGACAGAACTTTGCAGGCTATCTCTGCAGTAGATTGCAACTCCTCCCCCTTTGGCAGTTCTATCTTGACGGAAAGTGTTATAGTTGGGTATGGAAATCTCAGAATTTTTGGTGGCCTTCCTAAGCCAGGATTCGGACACGGCAAGGACATCAGGGTTGGCAGAGTGTGCTAAAGCGGTGAGTAAGGCAAACTTAGGGAGGAGGCTTCTGATGTTGACATGCATGAGGCCAAGGCTTTTTCGATCACAGAAGTCAACAAATGAGGGTGACTGGGGACATGCAGGGCCTGGGTTTACCTCCACATCACCCGAGGAACAGAGGAGTAGTAGGATGAGGGTGCGGCTAAAGGCTATCAAAACTGGTCGCCTAGAGCGTTGGGGACAAAGAATAAAAGGAGCAGATTTATGGGCGTGGTAGAATAGATTCTGGGCATAATGTGCAGACAGGGGTATGGTGGGGCGTGGGTACAGCGGAGGCAAGCCCAGGCACTGGGTGATGATAAGAGAGGTTGTATCTCTGGACATGCTGGTCTCAATGGGTGAGGTCACCGCATGTGTGGGGGGTGGGACAAAGGAGGTATCGGAGGTACGGAGAGTGGAACTACGGGGTCCATTGCAAACCAAAACAATGATAACTAGCCTGAACAGCAGTATGCAAGGCATATTGATATTTGAGGGAGACATACAATAAGGCATAAAGTGATTGCAGGTCTTGATTGGGAGAGCTAGCTAAAACAACAGGTGAGATAACAGCAGCTAGTCAGTTAACACAGCAGCAGCAGGTAAAAATGGCGACGGCTAGGCAGAGAGGGTCGGATTAACTACACACAGATCCTGAGTTAAAGCACAGAGCCGACAGATAAAACACAAATAAACGGAATGGAGTACCGTGAATTAATGGACAGTCAAGCAAGCATCAGCTATGTAGCCAAGTGATCATAGTGTCCAGGGGGCAGCCGTAGATGGAGCAGTGAGGCCTCCACTAAGCTAGCCCGCGGCGTAAGATTGTTCGATAGACCTGTTCAGATAGCAGCCGATATGCTCAAGACAGCTAACGATTAGCGGGCCGCAGTTAGCATATGGGCGTTCAGGTTACGTCGCGATGGAGGGGCCAGTTGAATAACTCCCTCGGGCAGATAACGTCGGTATCCCAGTCGTGAAGGCCCGGTGGGGCTCCGCATCGGCAGTAAAACGGGTCCGGATAGGTGATTGTAGCCCAGGAGTGGCTGATGGAACTCTTCAGCTGGCTAGCTCCGGGATAATTGGTGTTTGCTCCGGAATTGATGTTAGCCAATAGTCACTCGGATAGCAGCTAGTTAGCTGCAAGATCCAGGTGTAAATGTCCAGAGCTTGCGGTAAAAATCCGAGGATATGGAGAGAAAATAGGTCTGGTATGCTCTGGTCTGAGTCGCGTTGTACAAAAATGGCAATAGTTTTCCGAGCTAAAGGATAGCTGATAAGCGCTAGCTGTGGTTAGCTGAACTACTCACGTTAGCTTGTGAGCTGGCTAACTTCTGGCTAGATGAATAACTCCCTCGGGCAGATAACGTCGGTATCCCAGTCGTGAAGGCCCGGTGGGGCTCCGCATCGGCAGTAAAACGGGTCCGGATAGGTGATTGTAGCCCAGGAGTGGCTGATGGAACTCTTCAGCTGGCTAGCTCCGGGATAATTGGTGTTTGCTCCGGAATTGATGTTAGCCAATAGTCACTCGGATAGCAGCTAGTTAGCTGCAAGATCCAGGTGTAAATGTCCAGAGCTTGCGGTAAAAATCCGGGGATATGGAGAGAAAATAGGTCTGGTATGCTCTGGTCTGAGTCGCGTTGTACAAAAACGCAATGATCCTTGGTATGACTTTCTTAAAACAATTCCATATAGTTTAGTAGAACCACCCTCCCCCAGCTAAAACGGCTTAGACTCTGAGTGTTACACCTCACCGAATAAGAATCTCTAGGTCGGAGAAGTCAGAGCTCTAAAATAATTGGTACATTTTAGACACTGGTAACTCAGAAAAACAAGCTCTGACTGGGAAAAATCGTGAAGGCAATGATCTTCACTCTGAGTTGGAAGACCGTTCAAAACAATTTTCCCAATCGGAACTCGTTTTTACCCCTGAGTTCCCAGTTGTCTTAAATGCACTGAATTTGGAGGCAGGAGATTTCCGAGTTGTCTTGAACGCACTTGACGCTCGAGTGTTGGGCTTGTAATTCGGAGTTGGATGACCATTCAAAATATTTTTTCCAGTCGAAGCTTCCCCCGACAGAGTTCCCATTTGTTTATGAATTCCGAACTAGGTTGAAGAGAACACAGTTTAGGACAAGAGGATTCTAATACCCCATAACTCTACATAAATTAGGAAGAATTCTAAGTAATGCTATAGCAATGGCGCTGGTCCCATGAATATGTTTATTTTCAAAAGTTTCCTCATGTAATTATGGGCATATATACTCGACAATTCCCTCCTAACTGAGCTCTTTAAAAAAAAGTTTGACAGGCTTGGAAATCTGACTGACCTGTGAAAACGTTTTGTTTGAAATATAATTGTTATATGGGAAATACGGGCAATGTTTTGATATTCACTATTTTTTTATGATAAACATTTGCATGATATATAATAATCTATTGTAGCCATTCCAATTATGTCGATGGAAAGACCAGAGCTTTATTATCATTATATTACTATGTATAATACACCAGTAGCTCGCTATACACACAAAAATGCATTGAAAACAAAATACATGATGGTGGGCCTCGTCGTCTTAGTAATGTGGGAATGTCCTCACAACATGGACATAGATTGCACATAAGGCATAATGTATAACATGTAGCTAGCTTTACTCTGAGTGGGCAGTTTTTCTAAAAATAAAATTCCCAGGCTCGTTGATAACCATGGCCAAGCTCCTCTCCAGAGAGTGCGCTTGCGCAATGAGGTGATGGGAATTTCCAGCAGTAGGACGGAAAAGGTAAGGCGTTGAATGTTCGTGGCGTCTTTCTGATAAAAAAAGGTTTTACAATAGTAGAAACATAAATGTGTACAACTCGCTTCTAACTCTACTCATAAGTGGAAATGGTTAAATACAAGCTTCTCGTGTGATGGGAAGCGAGCTCACTAGCTTCGCATAGATGGGCGTTTTGTCCTGGGCTGGGGCCGGGCCCATGCCAGGCACAGACCGACACAGCTGCTAGCTAGTTACTGTGGCTAACGTACATTAACATCACGGCTTGCCAGTTCTGTCTTGTAAACGCCACTTTTACTGCGTACTCAGCTGATCACTGTGGTTAACGTTGATGTGTGGCGTTATTGTTTAATTCGATGTAGAAATATGTTTTTAATGGTTGTGTATAGCTGATGGGAACAGCGCATGCTAGTATAGCTAGCTACCCACCCCAGCTGGTTATGTATTTTCAGATATTAGTTAGCTAGTAGTAGCTAGCTATCTTGCTACGCGGAATACTAGAACATCCCTTGCGCAGTTGGTCCTTTGCGTCAAGATTGTCAAATAGCCAGAGCTGACACATATGGTGGTTATTGCATAGTTGGCTAACTTGTTCGAATTAGCTAATATTCGTTTCAGTCTAGTTTGTTAGCAAACCGTACTCTCTAGCCAGCTAGCTCGAGAAGGTCCCAACTAGTTAGTCAACGTAACATGTCTAACCTTACAACGCGCAGTAGCAGTAATTTACTGATTCCATTTTCCACGAAAATATAGCAATCGCTTGTACCTTTCGATTTAGAAATCGTTGCATGTCACTCTAGCTAGCGAATTTAAGAGCATCCCGAAGGGATTGCTGAATTGTCTATTTGCAGCACCATAGCTAGTCGAACGTTAGCTACATGAAGCAAACCCGAATGTGAATGTCAATGATATTGCTGTGAAATGCAGATTTGAGATAAATGCATCAAAATGTCATTTTGGGTCAAAAGCTAACGTTTGTCATACTTAACCCGCATACCATGTACATGTAGCCGTCTGCATTTTTCAGCTTGTTTTTTTATTTGGTAAGTCATGCGAGGTTGATGGAGTGCAGTTGCTGGCTAAATGGTTATGAAGTGAACTGAGGGTAAAAATATCCTTGCCCCCGATACATCCTATAGTGCACGTTCACAGTGTCAGTAGCAGAGTGGGTGTGTGACACTCGCAAGTCTAGGCTACATATTCCCTTTCTCTCACACACAGGCAACTCGGATAATGATGCTCTTCAACCCATTTGTTTCAATGGGCCATTTTGCATGTTTGGAACATTTTGGCTGCTGCTGCTTCTGAATCACCTGATGATGTCAGCATTGCATTCTCTTTGCAGGTTGGATGAGTCTAGAGAAAGAGGGGATGTGTCCCAAGCTCAATACATCATCCTCATTGGCACAGTGAAGCATGTGGTGTGTTCATTATCCAACATCATATCCCTCTTTGTCGTTGCAGCTTGGAGTTGGTTCAGAAAAGGCCCAGCATCATACTTGTAGCCCTCTCTGCCCAGTGACCCTGAACTCACCTTTTGGTTAAATGACAGGGCAGAGGCTAGACCTCCGGATACATCTCAGGGCCACCAAACCGTCAACCACCAGCCCCCTCTGGCCTCATCTCATTCCCCACATTTTCCCTGGAGAGCCTACATGGACTGCCAGTTAAAAAAATAACCAGAGATGCCCAAAATTAGATGGTGGGCCTACAGGCAAGAGCCTAGCTATCCCAACCAGGAAGCGGTTAAATTCAATCCTACTGATCCCCTCTCATCTGAAGCATAGCGACGGCTTCCTGATTGAGCTAGGAGGTGCGTTTCTCAACCTTCAGTGGAGTGCATTTGTGTGTCTGTCCTGAGATGTCAGCAGAGAGGGGCTGCTGAAAGTGTTGTCCGGGGCATGAGAGAGGGAGCGAGGAAGGGGTGTCACGGCTGAAGCAGTCCACTGCTGCGCCGCCAATGGATGCCAAACTGCAAGAGGACCTGTTCCGGAGGTACGTGGTGTGCCTGGAGAGGCGGCTAGAGGACGGAGGGGGGAATGCGGGCCTTGGGGGAAGCACCTTGGAGGGGGGCAGCGAGGCCCTACTCTCCACGGCCACAGCCCTGCTGGGGGCCTACCAACCAGACCCGGGCCAGAGGTTCCGCATGGTACGCTTCTATGAGGTGGTGGAGAATGCCATTCGATGCCTGAGAGGCTGCAGTCTGCAGGGCCTGGAGAGAGCCTTCCTCACCCTGGAGACTGTCTGCACCAACCTGCTGCTCTTCCCCTGGAAGAAAGAGTTCCGCTGCATCAAGGTACAGCACCCATCATCTAAAGCTACTAAACTGGATGTGTTCCTGTCATCAGGCTTTGTGCAGCTGGCAGGATTGTTGTAGTATATTAAATGGTCCCCGAGGTTAAACATTGTATGCATTACAATTAATTTGCAGGAATGCTCCATAACTCTCTGTCCTCCTTATCCCCACTTGTAGACCTTCACAGGCCCGTACGTCTACCTTCTCCAGTCTGCTGTGTGCGACGCTGATCTCCGCTCCCTCCTGCGTTCTATGGGCTACTCCCGCGACCATGAGCTCCAGTTCCACGTCCGGGACCACCCAGGTGGCCCAGCCCACCTCCGGCAGCTAGCCTTCGAGCTCTTCCTGGCCCAGGCCGAGTGTCGTCTCCTGGGGGAGGTAGTGGCTTTGGCCCGGGGTTCAGCCTCTGAGCTGGAAGCCCTGGAGCAACGGAGGGGCTGCCGGGATGACGCGGCCGGCTGTGCCGAGGTCCTCCGACGGCGAGATAGCCTTGGGGCCGACATGGCCAGGCTCTCAGTGCGACCGATGGACATACCTCACCCTCACCATCTGAGGAGAGGGGGAAGACCGTCCAAGTCAGTGGATGTTACGGATGGAGCTGGGAATTGGCACGCAGCCTCTAAGCCTGTCCTGAAAGCCTCTCTGAGCCTGAGGAAGGAGCCTCTGTTTGTGGATGCAGAGGAGGACATGAAGGATGAGATCATCAGGCCCAGCACCTCCACTTCCATGTTCTCTGTGACTGACCCACCTTCCTACAGCCCCGTGCCTGACTTCTTCCCTATTCAATCCCCGCCCTCGGTCGATGCTTACTCCTCTTACCACCTCTCCTCATTGGATGAAATTGATCTGTACACAGAGAGGGGTGGGCCTAGGGTTGGAGGTCGACAGACACCTTCCAGACCTCCATCCAGGGAGCCCCGGGATGCCAGGGATGGCTGGGCACTCAAAACCCACAGTGCACTCACCTCTCCGGGGGTGAAGTGTCAGGGTTGTGGCCTGGGCTGCTCCAGCCTGGCATCCTGCCCCAGGTGTGAAATGATCCTGTGCCAGGCCTGTCACGACATCGACCCCTCCCCCTGCTGCGGCCTGCAGGACTACCCCAACCCCAAATCGCCCCGCCCCATGGATGGTTACCTCCCCGTCAAGGAGAAGCTGTCAGTCTACTCCAACACCCACTCCCCACACCCCCACATACACCCTCACCCCCTCACTCCCCCTCACCCCCAGATGGTGGAGAAACCCCTCATGGCCACTAAGCTGTTTCCCTGCAAGTCGGTTGCCATGTCGTCGGCAATGGTAGCCAATAGCGACCGAGCAAGCCTGGGGGGGTCACGGTGCGGGTTCTGTAACAAGCCGGGTGCTTCGCACACCTGCGTGAACTGCTCCAAGGTGTCATGTGACATGTGCATGAGCCTGTACGCTAAAGATGTGTGCACGCGTAAAAAACCCCAGCATAGCTTTGTCCCCAACCACCAGCTCAACTTTAAGCCTGGAACCATATCACATCTGGTCTACCGATGAGCCAGGAACAACAGGGAGTGGACTCTCACTATTCAAACCTCTCTCTCATTTCTATTTCCCTCTCTTACCTGTTCCTGTTCTCTCTTCCTCCTCTCATTACTTTCTCACCCTTTCCTTGAACTCTCTTTCTTCCCTTCCCTGCTCTATCAGATGTATGGATCTGGAATACACACAGGACACATCATCATAGGAAGTCGTATCTCCTGCCTCTCTCTGCCTTGTAAAAGATCAGGCTTTTTTTTCAACTGCTTCCTCTTCTTCCTTACCTCACCACCCCGCTCTAGCTTAGTCATGTGACGTCGTAGCGCTTCCTAACCCCTCAAATCTAGTCCTCTCCAAGCGAAACAGGAGAAAAAAGCAAGAGCCATCCGGCTTGTAGAAAAACAAAACACAAATGCTGACTTAAGTTCTCAGCCGAAGAGACGGTAGTGTCAGTCTTCTGGAATTGGATTATGTTCACTGAGGACCCTTTTTAAACTTGAAAAACCAATGGGGGGGGGGAAAACCGTAAATGTACACTGGAATTCAATAGTATATATTTTCAATGGTTATTCATTCTGTAGATCAATGTAAGACTGTTGGGTGGGGATGGGTCTGGGGTGAATGTTTTGGGGGGATGCTTTAAAGGGATATTTTGAGAGACAATGGTCGGATGCCATAATAGTCTATTTAAAGAACAATGCCTTGTACATTTACCCTCAAATGTTTAAAGTGTATAGCTGAGGTTTACATGCTGCTCTTGAAATGTTGTTTGACTCCTTACTGGTAGATAACCTATTCTTGTATCAGTTTCTCCAAATCTGTCCATATTCACAACATACCTAACTCCTCAAGCTCAAAGTGCTACTTCACTGATAAGTCAGTTTCTATTCGAGATGGCTGTTTTGAAAGCCAGTTAACTGTAAAGCACCCTGGGAAATGAAGTCTTAAGCCGGTGACAGTCTCAGAACTATAACAAAACTTCACCCAATCACTCCAGCAGTGCAGGCATTGTCAAGGTATTTTCTATACTGGCACTTAGACACTCAAGGTTGACGTTTCCTTTCCAGAACCATCTTAACCTTCAAATCCCAAGTAGAAAATCTCCAAACTGACTTAGATCTGCATTAGGAGACAACTTCTTCCTTTTCCCATTTAGACAGCATGCACAGTACCAGTCAAAAGTTTGGACACACCTACTCATTCCAAGGTTTTTCATTATTTTTACTATTTCCTGCATTGTAGTGAAGACATCCAAACTATAAAATAACACATGAAATCATGTAGTAACCAAAAAAGTGTTAAACAAATAAAAATATATTTGAGATTCTTCAAATAGCTTCCCTTTGCTTTGATGGCAGCTTTGCATACGCTTGACATTCTCTCAACCAGTTTCACCTGGAATGCTTTTCCAGCAGTCTTGAAGAAGTTCCCACATATGCTGAGCTCTTGTTGGCTGCTTTTCCTTCACTCTATTGTCCAATTCATCCCAAACCATCTCAATTGGGTTGAGGTCGGGTGATTGTGGAGGCCAGGTCATCTGATGCAGCACCATCACTCTCCTTGGTCAAATAGCCCTTACACAGCCTGGAGGTGTGTTAGGTCATTGTCCTATTGTAAACAGGGGCGGCAGGTAGCCTAGTGGTTAGAGCGTTGGACTTGTAACCGAAAGTTTGCGAAGTCGAATCCCCGAGCTGGCATGGTATCTGTCGTTCTGCCCCGGAACAAGGAAGTTAACCCACTGTTCCTAGGCCGTCATTGAAAATATGAGTTTGTTCTTACCTTTTAACTAGGCAAGTCAATAAAAAAAATGATAGTCCCACTAAGTGCAAACCAGATGGGATGGCGTATCGCTTCATAATGCTGTGGTAGCCATGCTGGTTAAGTGTGCCTTGAATTCTAAATAAAATCACTGACAGTGTCAGCAGCAAAGCACCATCACACCACCTCCATGAGTCACGGTGGGAACCGCACATGCGGAGTTCATCTGTTCACCTACTCTGCATCTCACAAAGACATGGCGGTTGGAACCAAATCTTTTTGGACTCATCAGACCAAGGACAGATTTCCACTGGTCTAATGTCCATTGCTATTGTTTCTTTTCCAAGCAAGTCTTCTTATTATTGGTGTCCTTTAGTAGTGTTTTCTTTGCAGCAATTCGACCATGAAGGCCTGATTCACACAGTCTCCTCTGAACAGTTGATGTTGTCTGTTACTTAATCTGAAGCATTTATTTGGACTGGAATTTCTGAGGCTGGAAACTAATAAACGTATCCTCTGCAGCAGAGGTAACTCTGTCTTCCTTTCCTGTGGCGGGCCTCATGAGAGCCAGTTTCATCATAGTGCTTGATGGTTTTTGAGACTGCACTTGAAGAAACGTTTAAAGTTCTTATTTTTCCGGATTGACTGACCTTCATGTCTTAAAGTAATGATGGACTGTTGTTTCTCTTTGCTTATTTGAGCTGTTCTTGCCATAATATGGACTTTTCTTTTACCAAATAGGGCTATCTTCTGTATACCACCCCTACCTTGTCACAGCACAACTGATTGGCTCAAAAGCATTAAGAAGGAAAGAAATTCCACAAATTAACTTTCAACAAGGCACATATGTTAATTGAAAAGCATTCCAGGTGACTACCTCATAACGCTGGTTGAAAGAATGTCAAGAGTGTGCGAAGGGTGGCTACTTAGAATCTAAAATATATTTTGATTTGTTTAGCACTTTTTTGGTTACTACATGATTCCATATGTGTTAAATAGTTTTGATATCTTCACAATGTAGAAAATAGTATAAATAAAAACCCTGGAATTATTAGGTGTGTCCAAACTTTTGACTGGTACTGTATGACCTGACACAGTTCAGTCTGTCTACTGCACATGGTCAAGAGAAAGCTGCAGCTCATACAGAACAGGTGTTATTTAAACTCCACTAAACATACTCTTGGGTGAAAGTCATGACACTTCACACTTGCAAGTTGAACATTCTGTTTGTGCTGAAATCCATATATGGTGAGTGATGATGTCACAAGTGTTTCTGGAGTACACATGACTATCAAATTCAATCAAGTGGAACTTTAGCTCTCCCTCTGAGATATCAGCTTAATAAAGAGATGTGTTGATAAGGTTATAGATTTGAAAAGGACACAACACAGGACAAAAAGGGAAGAGCATTTCTGACTGATGAACCCAGCTGGCTTAGGTTATATTATACTGTCAACAATAACTCCAGCTAGAGAAGAGGGTTGAGCATCTATTAACTATTCTAAATCAATCTCTAGACCTAGGTATCAATCAATCAAATGTATTTATAAAGCCCTTTTTACATCAGCTGATGTCACAAAGTGCTATACAGATACCCAGCCTAAAACCCCAAACAGCAAGCAATGCAGATGTAGAAGCATGGTGGCTAGGAAAAACTCCCTAGAAAGGCAGGAACCTAGGGAGAAACCTAGAGAGGAACCAGGCTCTGAGGGGTGGCCAGTCCTCCTCTGGCTGTGCCGGGTGGAGATTATAACAGAACATGGCCAAGATGTGCAAACGTTCATAGATTACCAGCAGGGTCAAATAATAATATTCAGTGGTTGTAGAGGGTGCAACAGATCAGCACCTAGCCTGCTCTCAGTTCGGTATGTGCTTTAGTGAATTTCATTGTCATGCCATACACACAACGATGCTCAGAGAAGTTGGCTAAAGGACATTGAGCACTAGGAACAGGTTACTAGGCAGTTATTGTAGTTGTGAAAGGGTCTGGATAGGTAGGCTATTTTGGATATAGCTCAACCATCTCTGAATGGAATGTGCTGTTAAGAATGTGCCATAAGTGCATAGTTGGTAGGGACCAAGGAGTGATTTGTAATTGAGCAGCATATTAGGTCTGTCATTCACCTCTAATATACTCTCATTTTAGAACAAGTCATCAAATAAGTAAGCAATATGGTGGATGTAAGAAATTCCATCATATTGCTCACCTCTTCAAGAGGAGCAATTCAACAGATCCCCAATGGAGTCTGTTTGTTTTAATAAGGCCAACATAAATCTCAAATTAAGCCTTAAAAAACTCAAAATACATCCTTTCTTCATTGGCATAATTGCTGAAGTGACTTGGTGAGATCTATGTAGAGGAATGCTTATTTTTCCCAATTGCATTAGATTTGTTTTTACCTCATCTTTTATTTATTTTATTTTTACTGCTGATAGGTTTAAATGTCTTTCCGGAGTGGCCTTAGGGAGCAGTGCAATTCACCTTTGACCTCTTTCTCCATCTAGTGATGTTTCCTAAAGGGCCAAGGAGAGAATGGGTATCTCCCAATACTAATTTGTGGTCTCCTTTCCAAGAGCTCTCACCAGGGCCACAAAGCATCTAAGTAGGAGTGCTGATCTAGAATCAGTTTAGCTTTTTAGATCAAAGTGAGTAATATTATAGAGACAAATGCTGGATTAGCAGTTCTACTCAGAGACCCTTTGTGGATGTGGGCCCCAGGCTCTGAGAGGGCAAGGTGAATTGATCTCCATTTGGTTCTCACCTCCCAATGTGTGTTTGTCGTACAGACACAGATTATCACATATTTACAATGCCTGGAAACATGTTAAACATCTCAGGAACCAATATGAGATCATTAAAGTCTCTAAAGAATCTGTAGTGAATATGCATAACAGAAACATCCGTTGTCCTCACAGACCCAAAGGAACACAGAGAAGAGGCCATTCAATTTATTGGACATAACCTACTCTATATTTTGGCAAGGGGAAACATTGAAACATTGAGCTATGGTGCAAAACTGATTAAAATGACAAGTGGAAAAACTAACAGTAAGACCATGTCGAAATTTAACTGAGCGGCATTGATGTGTCATTTGATAGGGCTGAACTAAAATAATACATATTTGGATCAACTGGCCTTTTACATCTTGATTACATACTGTTGTTTATTTGGCAGCTGTTTCCAGTCTTAGTCATGGAATGCACTGATTAGTTATTTGAGCATATTTGGTCATCCCAAATGACACCTCTATTTCCTACAGAGTAGATAACTTCTGTCAAAAGGTATCTAGTTCCGGTCAAAAGTAGGGCACTTTTTAGGGAATAGAGTGCCATTTGATAGGCCACCATTTTTATTTATTTTCCACAAACTTCCTATGTGACAGAGAAATCAATCATCCCTTGTCCATCTTCTCGCTCTGGTATTCTCACCAGTATGAAAAGTGGTGGTGTTGTCGATATAGCACTCCCCCTCATTCACCCCCCTCACTTCTCACCTCACCCTATTCTCGGCATGCTGTGTTGTTCCAGTCCTTAAACTCATCCTCACCCCCTCTCCTTCCCCTTTACCCATTAACACTGAGGAGCATCACACAAGGGGCTTGTTCCACATTGCAGCCGACAGTACAGGCGACTGCCAACTGATTCATCTGCTAAGACCCTTGCATCATAAATAACTACTCATTATTATTTGTAGATCAGTCAGTCACAATTTACCCATGATACATTACGTTTTTGATCCTACAGAACTCTCTGTAGAGGGGTTCAAACTCCACCAGTGGATGCTGGTGGGAGGAGCTATAGGACGGGCTCATTGTAATAGCTGGAATGGAATAAATGGAAAATATATCACATATGGAAACCACATCAACTCTGTTCCATCGATTCCATTCCAGCCATTACAATGAGCCTTTCCTCCTATATCCCCTCCCACCAGTCTCCTGCACCCCACTATCATTACAGGTCATACAGGGGTGTGGGGAAGGGAAAATATTCAAAATTGTTAGTTGATGAAATTATATATAAATCTATCTCTAATATATATATATATATATATATATATATATATATATAAAACGTCAATAAATAAATGCGATTTTATAAAATAATTTCAAGAATAAATAAAAAACACCTGTCTTTTGTCTTTTTTGTTCATTGTGCCCTGGGAAGTAACATCTCACAGCCAAGGGAGATCGCAGGAATATTAAAACACCAGCTTTCATAGCAAAACGTTATCCACCTGTTTCCACTAATGAATACACCCCAGTTGGTAACATTCCTACCTGGATTGGGTCATACCAACTCACTTAGCCAGAGAAGTGACATTGACTGTGTTCAAGAGCATCAAAACGACTGCAGGCGGCAGCCGACTGACTGATCTACAAATGCCGACTGACTGATTTACCAAAACTTTGTGGCCATTAAGTTTAAAACATTGAGCTGTCGATTTCTGAAGTGAGTAGGCCTAATACACACAATACTTTTAATGACTGCAAAATGCAGAATAAATAGCGGACTTTGTAAACTAATTGTTTTATAGTCTCATCAACAAAATGCTTGTCTGAGAGGAAATAGATGCTAAGCTACAGGACTGTTTTGCTAGCACAGACTGGAATATGTTCCGGGATTCCTCCGATGGCATTGAGGAGTTACACCACATTAGTCATTGGCTTCACCAATAAGTGCATCGACAGAAGCCATGGATTACAGGCAACATCCGCACTGAGCTAAAGGCAAGATCTGCCATTTTGGGACTCTAACTCGGAAGCTTATAAGAAATCCCGCTATGCCCTCCGAGAACCATCAAACAGGCAAAGCATCAATACAGGACTAAGATTGAATCGTCCTACACCGGCTCTGACGCTCGTCGGATGTGGCAGGGCTTGCAAACCATTACAGACTACAAAGGGAAGCACAGCCGAGAGCTGGCCAGTGACACGAGCCTACAAGATGAGCTAAACTACTTCTATGCTTGCTTCGAGGCAAATGGCACTGAAACATGCATGAGAGCACCAGCTGTTCTGGAAGACTGTGATCACGCTCTCCACAGCCTATGTGAGTAAGACCTTTAAACAGGTCAACATTCACAAGGCCGCAGGGACAGACAGATTACCAGGACGTGTACTGCTAGCATGCACTGACCTACTAGCAAGTGTCTTCACTGAAATGTTCAACCTCTCCCTGTCTGAGTCTGTAATACCAACATGTTTTAAGCAGACCACCATAGTGCCTGTGCCCAAAAAGACTAAGGTAACCTGCCTAAATGACTACCGACCCGTAGCACTCACGTCTGTAGCCCTGAAGTGCTTTGAAAGGCTGGTCATGGCTCACATCAACACCATTATCCCAGAAACCCTAGACCCACTCCACTTGCATACGGCCCCAACAGATCCACAGATGATGCAATCTCTATTGCTCTCCACACTGCCCTTTCCCACCTGGACAAAAGGAACACCTATGTGAGAATGCTATTCATTGACTACAGCTCAGCGTTCAACACCATAGTGCCCTCAAAGCTCATCACTAAGCTAAGGACCCTGGGACTAAACAGCTCCCTCTGCAACTGGATCCTGGACTTCCTGATGGGCCGCTCCCAGGTGGTAAGGGTAGGTAACAACACATTCGCCACGCTGATCCTCAACACCAGAGGCCCCTCATGGTTGTGTGCTCAGCCCCCTCCTGAACTCCCTGTTCACTCATGACTGCACGGCCAGGCACGACTCCAACACCATCATTAAGTTTGCAGATGACACAACACCGACAACGACGAGACAGCCTATACGTAGGAGGTCAGAGACCTGGCCGTGTGGTGTGAGAACAACAACCTCTACCTCAACGTGATCAAGACGAAGGAGATGATTGTGGACTACAGGAAAAGAGGACCAAGCATGCCCCTATTCTCATCGATGAGGCAGCAGTGGAGCAGGTTGAGAGCTTCTAGTTCCTTGGTGTCCACATCACCAACAAACGAACATGGTCCAAGCACACCAAGAGAGTCATAAATAGGGCACGACAAAACCTATTCCCCCTCAGGAGACTTAGCATGGGTCCTCAGATCCTCAAAAGTTTCTACAGCTGCACCATCGAGAGCATCCGGACTGGTTGCATCGCTGCCTGGTATGGCAACTGCTCGACCTCCGACCTTAAGGCACTACAGAGGGTAGGGCGAACGGCCCAGTACATCAACGGGGCCAAGCTCCCTGCCATCCAGGACCTCTATACCAGGCAGTGTCAAAGGAAGGCCCTGAAAACTGTCGGACTCCAGCCACCCTAGTCATAGACTGTTCTCTCTGCTACCGCACGGCAAGCAGTACCGGAGTGCCAAGTCTAGGTCCAAGAGGCTTCTAAACAGCTTCCAACCCCAAGCCATAAGACTCCGGAACACTTGATCAAATGGCTACCCAGACCCCCCCTCTTTTACACCGCTGCTACTCTCTCTTGTTATCATCTATGCATAGTCACTTTAATAACTACCCATATGTACATATTACCTCAACTAACTGGTGCGCCCGCACATTGACTCTGTACCGGTATCCGCCTGTATATAGTCTCACTATTGTTATTTTACTGCTGCTCTTTGATTACTTGTTATTTTTATTTCTTATCCGTATTATTATTATAATTTTTTTTAAACTTCTTCGGGATTGGTGTCCCTTCCACGGGACGGTTGAGCTAACGTAGGCTAATGCGATTAGCATGAGGTTTTTAAGTAACAAGATCATTTCCCAGGACATAGACATATCTGACATTGTCAGAAAGCTTAAATTCTTGTTAATCTAACTGCACTGTCCAATTCACAGTAGCTATTACAGTGAAAGAATACCATGCTATTGTTTGAGGAGAATGCACAATTTTGAACATGAAAAGTTATTAATAAAAAAACTAGGCACATTTGGGCAGTCTTGACACAACATTTTGAACAGAAATGCAATGGTTCATTGGATCAGTCTAAAACATTGCACATACACTGATGCCATCTAGTGGACAACATTTAAATTGCACCTGGGCTGGAATAATACATTATGGCCTTTCTCTTGCATTTCAAAGATGATGGTACAAAAAAATACAAAAGAACGGTTGGTTTTTTCTTTGTATTATCTTTTACCAGATCTATTGTGTTGTATTCTCCTACATTCCTTTCACATTTCCACAAACTTCAAAAGTGTTTCCTGTCAAATGGTACCAAGAATATGCATATCCTTGCTTCAGGGCCTGAGCTGCAGGCAGTTAGATTTGGGTATGTGATTTTAGGCAAAAAATTGAAACAAAGGGGGTAATCCTTTGCATTGTTGGTTAAGGGCTTGTAAGTAAGCATTTCACTGTAAGGTCTACCTGTTGTATTCGGCGAATGTGACTATAATTTAATTAGATTTTGATTTGATTTGAAATATTAATACTGCAACATGAAGCTGCACTAGCCTGAGCAGCCGCTAGCTATTATGTCGCTCCACTATCGTCTGGGCTTGATGTGCACTGCCGGTAATACATGCTGCAAATGCTTCTATTTCCTCCTTTAAATTGTGAATTTTTAAAATGGATTTTAATGGTGAAAAAGCAGGGTAAGTACTTTCTTTATGAAACACTTTTTTTCCACCACTATGCTTGTGAGGCTATAACACCAATCGAGTCACAACAGTGTTGTTTACCCCAGGCTGAAAGCAGGACACAACATCAGAGGGGTATCCTACGAAGCAGGCTTGAGGATTTAGATAAACTCGGGATAACCAGTCATTTGAAAGTGGCTCAACTTTTAGCTAGGTACATTTCTATGGCAATGAGTCCTTCAGAACTAACCTGCTCCTGGGCAGGTTTACCCCCGGCTAACTCCTCATACCCTGAATGAAATGACTGAGCCGCTAGTTGAGGGTCATTTAAATCAGATTCCCTGCCTCTTGCAAAGACTGCGTCGTCATCCCCTGAGGAAGACGACTGATAAAATATTTTATTAATTAAATGTTATTTTTTCTGTTAAATAGTAATTACATATTTAATAATGACAGAATGCATTTTAAACTTCATGCAATGTAACACTTGTATGACTTAATAAATACAAAATATCGATAGGAGTGGGAAAAAAGCTGCTTGTGCAATGATAAGCACATCAAACACGGCCTTAACGATGAGTAATAAGATAAAGACGGCACTTCAAAAACCTCTGTCTCACCACAGTCTGCTGAATTTGCTAGATAACTTTTCTTTCATTTTGATTTGAACGGTCATCCAACTCGGAATTTCAACTCGGAATCTCAGGCATCTTTCAGGAACTCCGACTTTCCAACCTGAAGATCACTGATGTCATGATGTGACCTCGTTTTTTCCCCAAGAGTTCCACTTGTCTTAAATCTACCATTATGCCTATTTTGGCAGGAATTGACCATGTTTCTGCAATGCCAGACAAATTTTCATGATCGGGGGAAATCCTATGAACTTAAGCAAGGACCAGTATGTCGGGGCTTGCGTAGTTTGAGCGGATCAAGGATGCACGGATGATGGCTGTTCCCCTCTCCAGCTGTCAGATGTCCCGAGAATTTGTGACAAGGAATTCTGAAAATGTGAGCACATCCAAGTTGTTACAATTTTCGAAATCGTGTAGTATATGCACAGCATTAGCGGCAGGTGGACGAGCAATATCCACCGTTGTAGTCAGTTTTATTGTCTGTGGTCATAGTATGGCGGTTGAGTTGAGTGTGACTGACAAACGGATTCAGTTCAGTCAGCTGTCCTAATGAGCCCTCCCCAGCTAGCTAATGTATGCTTGTGGCTAGAAACTTCAGCGAGAATTTGAATCTGCTCATGTTAGGACAGTTGGGACCAGAGTGTTCAGAATTATTCAGTTTTTATCGGACTACAAAATCAACAAATTAGCTTTATTTGGCTGTCACTCTGGCCTGGTATTAGCTACACTGTCTAAAGTTAGCTACTTCCCTCAATTTCTGTAGGACAGCAGTGTGCCGGGCAAGCAGAACTCATGAGTGAAGGACACACTGCTTTGTTGTTGTGTTGCTGGCTTGTAGTACAAACTCTCCCCATTTAGCAGCAGTAGTAGACTGTATCACTGTGACATCCAGATGGTTACTACCAATACTAAAAGTAATTCATTGTGTAGGTTGCTATTCTACTCTAAATACAATCGAGTATGTAACAAATTGGTCAACCTACTGCCAGTGATGTGATACAGCTGCATACAGCTGCCCGGTGAAGCAACTGCTGCCCAGTGGGAAGCAACAATTGGAGCACCTCGATACAACACTGTTGCATTGGTCATCACACTGGCTTGCCATTACGTTAGCTAATTGGCCTGTCACTATGACTATCAGATGGTGACCAATACTACAAGTTATTTCTCCCTCGCGCATCGAAATAGTGAACCGCTGGAAAGAGCCATACTCAATGCTGCAGAATTGTTTTGAGAATACTGATTGGAATATGTTCAAAGATTCATCCACCCAGGACTCATCCATCAACATTAAGGAATAAACATCGTCAGTCACAGGCTTCATTAAGAAATGTGTTGATGACGTTGTACCCACAATAACAATCCAGACATACCCCAACCAAAAACCCTGGAGGAATGGTGATATCCGTACAATGCTTAGAGCCCATGCTGCAGCATTCAATATCAGCACAACAACCCTGATGACTCTGATGCGTGCGACACATAAAAGGCAAGCAGGTATGATCTCCGCAAATCCATTAGGGACGCAAGAAGACAATACAGACTCAAACTTGAATTGATGTACGACAACTCAGACTTGCATTGCATGTCGCAAAGACTACAGACTATCATAGACTACAAAGGAAAATCCAGCTGTGTGGTTTCTACCGAAGCCTCCCTCCCAGACGAGCTTAACACATTCTATACTTTCTTAGTGTCAGATAATACCCAGCCATCCAGGAAGAATATCGCTTCTCCGAGCGACCAGGTGCTTTCGCTCTCAGAGGCTGACGTGAGGAAAACTCTCAAAAGAGTGAATACTCACAAAACCGCCAGCATAGTGGCATCCTTGGCCACATCCTTAGAATGCGTGCTGACCATCTTGTGAGCGTCTTCTCAGAATTCATGGTTCTTTCTATTAAGGCATGTCGTCCATGTGCTGATGCAACAAGTATCCCCAAACCATGACACTACCACCACCATGCTTGACCGTTGGTATAAGGTTCTTACTGTGGAAAGCAGTGTTTGGTTTTCACCGGGCATAATAGGACCCATGTTGTCCAAAAAGTTATACTTTTGACTCATCTGTACATAGAACAACAGAGTTTTGATGATCTTGCAGGTGCTTTTTGGCAAACTTAAGTCAACTTTTTGGACAAGATGGGTCCCATTATGTCTGGCCAAAACCAAACCTGCATTCCACAGTAAGAACCTCATACCAACGGTCAACCATGGTTGTGGTAGTATGATATACTACCACCATATATCCCAATTGAGATGTTGTGGCAGGACTTGAAACGAGAAGTTGAAGCTTGAAAACCCACAAATGTCGCTGAGTTAAAGCAGTTCTGCATGCAAGAGTGGGCCAAACATCATCCACAGCGATGTGAGAGACTGATCAACAACTACAGGAAGCATTTGGTTGCAGTCCTTGCAGCAAAAGGTGGAACCACCAGTTATTGAGTGTAAGGGTGCAATTACTTTTTTTCACACAGAGGAATTGGGTGTTGCATAACTTTGTTAATGAATTAAATAAAATAAGTACAATTTGTTTTTGTTATTTGTAAACCCAGGTTCCCTTTATCTAATATTAGGTTTGTTTGAAGATTTTATAACATTCAGTATCAAACATATGCAAAAATAGAGAAAATCTGAAAGGGGGCAAATACTTTTGTGCGGGACTGTATGTGAGAATGCTGTTCATTGACCACAGTTCAGCATGCAACACTATTATTCTCTCCAAGCTCCACACCAAGCTGAAAACCCTGGGTCTTTACACCACCCTTTGCAACTTGATCCTGGACTTCCTGATAGGCAGACCACAGGCTGTGAGGATTGGCAACAACACCTCCTTCACCTTGACTTCTTTCACTCCCCCTAGGGATGTGTCCTCAGTCCTCTGTTGTACTTCCTGTTCCCCTACGACTGCATGGCTTTGCATGACACCAACTCCATCATCAAGTTTGCTGACGACACCACGGTTGTAGGACTGATAATCAACAACGACGAGTCAGCCTATGGGGAGGAGGTAAGTGAACTGGCATTGTGGTTTTATGACAACAGCCTCAACGTCAGAAAAACAAAGGAGTTAATTGTTGATTTCAGGAAGCAGAAGAGGGAACATGCCTCATTCCACATCAATGGGACTGTAGGAGAGAGAGTTTTAAGGTCCACATCACCAAGGACTTGTCTTGGACCATCAACAACATCACTCCTGTCAAAAGGGCGCAACAGTGAAGAAATGTGGCATGCCGCCTGGGTCTTTAAATCCTACCGCTGCACCATCAAGAGCATCCTGACCGGTTGCATCACAGCCTGGTACCGGAATTGCTCCATCCACAACCGCAAGGCGCTCCAGCGGGTGGTGAAGACGGCCCAGTAGATCACTAGGACCATGCTTCCACCCATCCAGGACATCTACTCGAGAAGGTGCCTGAGGAAGACACACAGCATCATCAAGGACCACAAACACCCCAGCCACAAGCTGTTTTCTCCCTTACCATCGGGCAGACGGTATCGGAGCATGAGGTCTGATGCCAACAGACTCAGAGACAGTTTCTATCTACAACCTATCAGACCTCTGAACACTTGAACTGGACTGAACACCTGCTCTGATTCTCCACACCTTTGCACACGTTACAACTGCTGCTACCAGACTCTTATTATACTGCTCAATTGATACACTTGCTCCTATAACCCCCTTCCCCAATACACGTGTAAATATTGGACTATAAATTATGCCTTCCTGTATTATACTATACTTATGCTAAAATGTTTATTCCATTCTACTGCCATTTACTTTATGTTCATATTCTTATTTTGTTCTATTTCTTATTGTTGTTGCATTGTTGAGAAGGAACCTGCAAGAAAGCATTTGGTTGGATGAAGTATACCATGTATATCCAGTACAGACGACTAATAAAAGTTGAAACATAAAACTGAAAAACAAGTTTTAACTAAGGCCATGCTATTGTGTAAACAAGTGTAAACAAGCTAGCTGGGAAGGGCTCATCAGGACGACTGACTGAACTGACTGAACTGAATCCATTTGTCTCCACACGACACATAACGTCATAAATTTGGGCACCAGGAATGTCTGTATAGAGAGAGAAATACAAATGGCATCTTTTTCTAGGCTCTAACTCCACCATGGTTTGTTGGACAAAGCCTATTGGGAGATGAATGGAAATAAGGTCTGTGGTAAACACAGGCTTAGGATATATTATACTTTTCGTTCTATGAGATAACTGATGAAGATTAACATCACTTTTTGTGAATTTTGAAGGATTTATGTCATTAAAAAAAGCACATATAGGCTTCATAATTCATAAAGGTCATGTTAACTGACTGACGATATCTTATAGAACAAAACATATACGATCTCCTAAGCCAGTGTTAACTTCAGACCTTATTTTTGATGTTTATCACAAAATCCTATTATTTTTCCAATAATTTTCCCCATAGGGATGTCTGAATGAACCAGAGATTACTGTGTTTTAAGACTACAAGCTGGCGAGCTCTTTATCCTTTCTAGTACGGATGAAGCCTGAGCTGGAATGTGAAGCTAACTGAAGCTGGTTAGCTTTAGAAAACCCTGAGTAGATCTATCTTGCTTCGTAGGATACCCCTCTGGAAGTAGCATAGTGGAGATCAATGTTCCCTCCCAAAAAATTGGGGACACAGCAAATTTAAGGTGTTGTGAGCGGAAACTTGAGCGTAATGATAATTTTGTTATACTTCCGGCGCGAGTTTACAATCAACACTGAGGCTGTACCCTTACAGTTTTAGACAGTAGCCAATAGGCTATTGTGGCTATTTGAGCATAATGTAGGCCTACCAACAAAACCAATGGAGCAAATCTCATAACATTTTCACATGGAACTAACTTTTGATTTCTATGATACAGTAGCCCATATGTGGTGTTCAATGCAGGCCTACATTGCATGAGACTTAAAAAAAGTATATACAGTGGGGCAAAAAAGTATTTAGTCAGCCACCAATTGTGCAAGTTCTCCCATTTAAAAAGATGAGAGAGGCCTGTAATTTTCATCATAGGTACACTTCAACTATGACAGACAAAATGAGAAAAAAAAATCAAGAAAATCACATTGTAAGATTTTTAATGAATTTATTTGCAAATTATGGTGGAAAATAAGTATTTGGTCACCTACAAACAAGCAAGATTTCTGGCTCTCACAGACCTGTAACTTCTTCTTTAAGAGGCTCCTCTGTCCTCCACTCGTTACCTGTATTAATGGCACCTGTTTGAACTTGTTATCAGTATAAAAGACACCTGTCCACAACCTCAAACAGTCACACTCCAAACTCCACTATGGCCAAGACCAAAGAGCTGTCAAAGGACACCAGAAACAAAATTGTAGACCTGCACCAGGCTGGGAAGACTGAATCTGCAATAGGTAAGCAGCTTGGTTTGAAGAAATCAACTGTGGGAGCAATTATTCGGAAATGGAAGACATACAAGACCACTGATAACCTCCCTCGATCTGGGGCTCCACGCAAGATCTCACCCCGTGGGGTCAAAATGATCACAAGAACGGTGAGCAAAAATCCCAGAACCACACGGGGGGACCTAGTGAATGACCTGCAGAGAGCTGGAACCAAAGTAACAAAGCCTACCATCAGTAACACACTACGCCGCCAGGGACTCAAATCCTGCAGTGCCAGACGTGTCCCCCTGCTTAAGCCAGTACATGTCCAGGCCCGTCTGACGTTTGCTAGAGAGCATTTGGATGATCCAGAGGAAGATTGGGAGAATGTCATATGGTCAGATGAAACCAAAATATAACTTTTTTGGTAAATACTCAACTCGTCGTGTTTGGAGGACAAAGAATGCTGAGTTGCATCCAAAGAACACCATACCTACTGTGAAGCATGGGGGTGGAAACATCATGCTTTGGGGCTGTTTTTCTGCAAAGGGACCAGGACGACTGATCCGTGTAAAGGAAAGAATGAATGGGGCCATGTATCGTGAGATTTTGAGTGAAAACCTCCTTCCATCAGCAAGGGCATTGAAGATGAAACGTGGGTGGGTCTTTCAGCATGACAATGATCCCAAACACACCGCCCGGGCAACGAAGGAGTGGCTTCGTAAGAAGCATTTCAAGGTCCTGGAGTAGCCTAGCCAGTCTCCAGATCTCAACCTCATAGAAAATCTTTGGAGAGAGTTGAAAGTCCGTGTTGCCCAGCAACAGCCCCAAAACATCACTGCTCTAGAGGAGATCTGCATGGAGGAATGGGCCAAAATACCAGCAACAGTGTGTGAAAACCTTGTGAAGACTTACAGAAAACGTTTGACCTCTGTCATTGCCAACAAAGGGTATATAACAAAGTATTGAGATAAACTTTTGTTATTGACCAAATACTTATTTTCCACCATAATTTGCAAATAAATTCATTAAAAATCCTACAATGTGATTTTCTGGATTTTCTTTTCTCATTTTGTCTGTCATAGTTGAAGTGTACCTATGATGAAAATTACAGGCCTCTCTCATCTTTTTAAGTGGGAGAACTTGCACAATTGGTGGCTGACTAAATACTTTTTTTGCCCCACTGTATATATATATTATGAAGGGCTTTACATTAATTATAAATTGTTTTACTTGGTTTGTAACACCATGGGCCAAACATTGTATTGTATTGTATGATGCAAGAAACCACTTTTCAAAACAAAATTTATTATTATTAACAGAGAATTAGACACTGCAGGCTACCAATCTGCCTATTGGATTATTTGCATATTCAAGCCTGTCTCAAAATACAACACTGACCCTTTAATTAAGACATAAGCTTTTTACTTGACTGGCTTTTTAAAGACAACTTGAAATGTAGCCTACACATTTTGTGCCCTTGTAGAAAGCAGGAACTTCCCATTGCTGACCTATACTTAAAGTTGAAGTCGGAAGTTTACATACGCCTTAGCCAAATACATTTAAACTCAGTTTTTCACACTTCCTGACATTTAATCCAAGTAAAAATGCCCTGTTTTAGGTCAGTTAGGATCACCACTTTATTTTAAGAATGTGAAATGTCAGAATAATAGTAGAGAGAATTATTTATTTCAGATTTTATTTGATCTTTTATCACATTCCCAGTGGGTCAGAAGTGTTCATACACTCAATTAGTATTTGGTAGCATTGCCTTTAAATTGTTTAATTTGGGTCAAACGTTTCGGGTAGCCTTCCACAAGCTTCCCACAATAAGTTGGGTGAATTTTGGCCCATTCCCCCTGACAGAGATGGTGTAATTGAGTCAGGTTTGTAGGCCTCCTTGCTCGCACACGCCTTTTCAGTTCTGCCCACAAATGTTCTATAGGATTAAGGTCAAGGCTTTGTGATGGCCACTCCAATACCTTGACTTTGTTGTCCTTAAGCCATTTTGCCACAACTTTAGAAGTATGCTTGATCATTGTCCCTTTGGAAGACCCATTTGCAACCAAGCTTTAACTTCCTGACTGATGTCTTGAGATGTTGCTTCAATATATCCACATAATTTTCCTCCCTCATGAAGCCATCTATTTTGTGAAGTGCACCAGTCCCTCCTGCAGCAAAGCACCCCTACAACATGATGCTGCCACCCCCGTGCTTCACGGTTGGGATGGTGTTTTTCAGCTTGCAAGCCTCCCCCTTTTTCCTCCAAACCTAACAATGGTCATTATGGCCAAACAGTTCTATTTTTTCTTCATCAGACCAGAGGACATTTCTCCAAAAAGTACGATCTTTGTTCCCATGTGCAGTTGCAAACTGTAGTCTGACTTTTTTAATGGCGGTTTTGGAGCAGTGGCTTCTTCCTTGCTGAGCGGCCTTTCAGGTTATGTCGATATAGGACTCGTTTTACTGTGGATATAGATACTTTTGTACCTGTTTCCTCCATCATCTTCACAAGGTCCTTTGCTGTTGTTCTGGGATTGATTTGCACTTTTCGCACCACAGTACGTTCATCTCTAGGAGACAGAACGCGTCTCCTTCCTGAGTGGTATGACGACTGCCTGGTCCCATGGCGTACTATTGGTTGTACAGATGAACGTGGTACCTTCAGGCATTTGGAAATTGCTCCCAGGGATGAACCAGACATGTGGAGGTCTACATTTTTTTTTCTGAGGTCTTGGCTGATTTCTTTTGATTTTCCCATGATGTCAAGCAAGAGGCACTGAGTTTGAAGGTAGGCCTTGAAATACATCCACAGGTACACCTCCAATTGACTCAAATTATGTCAATTAGCCTATCAGATGCTTCTAAAGCTTAAACATAATTTTCTGGAATTGTCTGTTTAAAGGCACAGTCAACTTAGTGTATTTAAACTTCTGACCCACTGGATTGTGATACGTTGAATTATAAGTGAAATAATCTGTCTGTAAACAATTGTTGGAAAAATGACTTGTGTCATGCACAAAGTAGATGTCCTAACCGACTTGCCAAAACTATAGTTTGTTAACAAGAAATTTGTGGAGTGTTTGAAAAACGAGTTTTAATGACTCCAACGTAAGTGTATGTAAACTTCCGACAGCATGATCATTTCACAGGTGCACTTAGTGCTGGGAACAATAAAAGGCCACTCTAAAATGTGCTATTTTGTCACACAACACAATTCCACAGATGTATCAATTTTGAGCTAGCATGCAATTTGTTTCTGACTGCAGGAATGTCCAGCAGAGCTGATGCCAGTGAATTTAATCTTATTTTATCTACCAACATCGTTTTAGAGAATTTGGCAGTATATCCAACCGGCCTCACAACCACAGACCATGTGTAACCACACCAGCCCAGGACCTCCACATCCGGCTTCTTCACCTGCGGGATCGTCTGAGGGGGGGGGGGGGGAGGGGGTGTGCTGCGGAGTGTTTAATTCTGTAATAAGGCCCTTTTGTGGGGAAAACTCATTCTGATTGTCTGGGCCTGGCTCCCAGGTGGGTGGACCTGGCTCCCAAATGGGTGGACTTATGCCCTCCCAGGCCCACCCATGGTTGTGCCCCTGCCCAGTCATGTGAAATCCATTGATTAGGGCCTAATGAATTTATTTCAATTTACTGATTTTCTTCTATGAACTGTAACTCAGTAAAAACTTTTAAATTGTTGCATGTTAGTGCAAACTAATGTGGCGAACTTCAATCTCTTGTGTCTCTGCGCAGTATATAATTTATTCTGCGTGGAAGTCCTGGGGGAGGTGCGCACACACGAGCGCAGTTTAGAGGAAACATAGGTGGAAATCCATAAAACCCACCATAGGCTGCCCAGGCTAGCTGCTAACATTAGTTGGAAGATTACTTTATAGGCTAATGTTAAGAATACTGAGGTAATCCTACAGCATAATATGTAGGAATAAATTCTGCAACATGTAGACATTGGTGGGAGAATAGACCAAGGGGAAACGTGAATATGCCTAATTAAAAGTTCTCACTGTGCAAGGCTGCCGCAAAGCTGCATCGTCACAGCCACGCAAATTGTATTTTTCCACAATATATGGCAAGAAGGAATACATATTTACTGTTCAGTGGTTCTGATTTCAGATTAATTGGATCCATAGGCCTACGTACTGTACCTGTGAATGTATCTGCAATCTCCCCTTGTGACCACCAGAGGGTGGTAGGTACTTACAGACCACATTTTGATGTTGTATCATACGTAGGGATGTAAATCTCTGACAAAACAACTATCGGATGTAAGGCAGCCTATTTGTAAATATATCTGATTCATTTATCTGATTCATTTATATGAGTAATTTATCTGAAAATTCAATATTTTTTTATTATAGTAAAGATGAGTGATCAATACAGTATTGTCAGCATGGCAGTACTCATCACATAATTAATAAATAAATTATATCACGTCATCACGATCATCATATCCTTTCATCACAATTCATTACATAATTTTATCACATTTCATCATGATTTCATCACATTTCATTACGATTCATCACATAATTTGTCACATTATGATCGGATTTGGTCTGAACAATAAAGTACAGAGGTCTGTTTGGTTAATGAGACATAGATATGCATTGGTGCAGGGTTGCCATAACAAAACACAGGAAAACAGGACTGATGTTGCAATCATTAGGGGTAGATTTGAGATGGAGCAGATCTCTGCCAGAGGCTAGGTGGTGCTATCATCCCATTATTCATTACACCATCCATTCTCCTCTAATCTAAGAAGTGTAGCTAGATGACTGCGCTGTGTGCAGAGTGTGTGTATGGATGTGCAGCGTGTGTGTGACTTTGCAGCATGTGTGTGTGTGTGTGTGTGTTTGCCTGTGCAGTGTGTGTGCCAGTGCAATGTGCTGCGTTACGTGCCGTTGGTTCCCCTCTGAGACAGTGTCATGTGCAGGGGACTCACGACAACCCTCATCACCCACCATCACCAGGACAACCCAGGCTATATTTAGACTGGGCTAACAACTAGACCCATGCCATGCTAAATTTAAACCTGGATCAAAGTGAACACCACAGGAACATAAATTTAGACACGATAAAGGCACAGAAAACTCAATTTTGAAACAGGGTTTGGGTAGGAGTGTGTTAGTCTAGTCGTTAATAAATGATACTCGGACAGATGGTGTTTTTTGAGTATAATTCTGTTCCAGGCACATCAGCTTTACTTTCAGTCTGTGGAAGAGAAGTCTTGATTCTAAGGACTAAGATTGAATCGTACTACACCGGCTTTGACGCTCGTCGGATGTGGCAGGGCTTGCAAACCATTGCAGACTACAAAGGAAAGCACAGCCGAGAGCTGGCCAATGACACGAGCGTACCATACGAGCTAAACTACTTCTGTGCTTGCTTCGAGGCAAATAAAACTGAAACATGCATGAGAGCACCAGCTGTTCTGGAAGACTGTGTGATCACGCTCTCCGCAGCCGATGTGAGTAAGACTTTTAAACAAGTCAACATTCACAAGGCTACAGGACCAGACAGATTACCAGGACGTGTACTGCGAGCATGAGCTGGAAACTGGCAAGTGTCTTCACTGACATTTTCAATCTCTCCCTGTCTGAGTCTGTAATACCAACATGTTTTAAGTAGACCACCATAGTGCCTGTGCCCAAGAACACTAAGGTAACCTGCCTAAATGACTACCGACCCGTAGCACTCACATCTGTAGCCATGAAGTGCTTTGAAAGGCTGGTCATGGCTCACATCAACACCATTATCCCAGAAACCCTAGACCCACTCCACTTGCATACCGATCCACAGATGATGCAATCTCTATTGCACTCCACACTGCCCTTTCCCACCTGGACAAAAGGAAAACCTATGTGAGAATGCTATTCATTGACTACAGCTCAGCAGTCAACACCATAGTGCCCTCAAAGCTCATCAATAAGCTAAGGACCCTGGGACCAAACACCTCCCTCTGCAACTGGATCCTGGACTTCCTGATGGGCGGCCCCCAGGTGGTAAATGTAGGTAACAACACATCCGCCACTGATCCTCAACACAGGGGCCCCTCAGGGGTGCGTGCTCAGTCCCCTCCTGTACTCCCTGTTCACTCATGACTGCACGGCCAGGCACGACTCCAACACCATCATTAAGTTTGCCGATGACGACGACAGTGGTAGGCCTGAGCACCGATAACAATGAGACAGTCTGTAGGGAGAAGGTCAGAGACCTGGCTGTGTGGTGCCAGGACAACAACCTCTCCCTCAACGTGATCAAGACAAAGGAGATGATTGTGGACTACAGAAAAATGAGGACCGAGCACGCCCCCATTCTCATCGACGGGGCTGCAGTGGAGCAGGTTGAGAGCTTCAAGTTCCTTGGTGTCCACATCACCAAAAAACAAACATGGTCCAAGCACACCAAGACAGTCATGAAGAGGGCACGACAAGACCTATTCCCCCTCAGGAGACTGAAAATATTTGGCATGGGTCCTCAGATCCTCAAAAGGTTTTACAGCTGCACCATCGAGAGGATCCTGACTGGTTGCATCACTGCCTGGTATGGCATCTGCTAGGCCTCTGACCGCAAGGCACTACAGAGGGTAGTGTGAACAGCCCAGTACATCACTGTGCCCCCACTTAAATGTAAAAATCACTGGGGCCAAGCTTCCTGCCATCCAGGACCTCTATACCAGGCAGTGTCAAAGGAAGGCCCTGAAAACTGTCGGACTCCAGCCACCCTAGTCATAGACTGTTCTCTCTGCTACCGCACGTCAAGCGGTACCGGAGCGCCAAGTCTAGGTCCAAGAAGCTTCTGAACAGCTTCTACCCCCAAGTCATAAGACTCCTGAACACCTTATCAAATGGCTACACAGACTATTTGCATTGCCCCCCCCCCCCCCCCTCTTTTACACCGCTGGTACTCCCTGTTGTTATCATCTATGCACAGTCATAACTCTATCCATATGTACATATTACCTCAACTAAACAGTGCCCCCACACATTAACTCTGTACCGGTACCCCCCTGTATATAGTCTCGCTATTGTTATTTTACTGCTGCTCTTCAATTACGTGTTACTTTTATGTCTTATTCTTATCTGTATTTTTTTTATTCTGCATTGTTGTTTAAAACCTCTTGGAAATAGGGGGCGCCATTTCCACTTTGGGATAAAATCGTGCCCAAATTAAACGGCTTGGTACTCTGTTCTAGATCATACGATATGCATATTATTATTACTATTGGATAGAAAACACTCTGAAGTTTCTAAAACTGTTTGAATTATATCTGTGAGTAAAACAGAACTCATTTGGCAGCAAACTTCCAAACAGGAAGTGACATTTCTGAAAATGGGTCTCTGTGTAAGGCCTTGCCTATTCAATTGCCTTTTATTTATGGATCTGTATGCACTTCATACGCCTTCCACTAGATGACAACAGGCAGTAGAATGTTGAATGGGGTGTCTAGCTTGATGTGAGACCGAATGAGAGCTTTTGGAGTGACAGGTCCGCCATATTGGCAGTATTTTGCTGCGCACCAGAGAGCACCATATTGTTTTCTGCAATGCATTAGGTAGACACAACGAAATGCTCCGTCTTGGACGTTATTGGATACATATGAGAAAAACATCATAAAGATGGATTTTCAACTGAGTTTGACCAGTTTATTCAACGTTTATTATGACTTTTGGAATTTTTCGTTCCATGCGCCAAGAGTTCATGGACATGTGCGCTCCACCATGCTAGCCAAAGTTGCAAATTCGACAGAAGTAATGGACATTCTAAAACAAAACAACGATTTATGGTGGAACTAGCACTCCTTGCACTGCATTCTGATGGAAGATCGTCAAAGGTAAGAGAATATTTATGATGTTATTTCCTATTTTTGTGGAATATGTTGGCTCCAACATGGCGGAGAATGGCTGGGCGCTGTCTCAGATTATTGCATGCTGTACTTTGTACTAAAGTTATTTTTTTAGATCTAACACAGCGGTTGCATTAAAAACCAGTGTATCTTTCATTTGCTGTACAACATGTATTTTTTAGCAAAGTTTATGATTCGTTTTTTGGTTAGATTACGTGACTGTCCAAAATTTCTCCGGACAATTTGGTGCATTTTGGCGCCATATTCACAATGTAAAACCAGGATTTGTAGCTATAAATATGCAAATTTTCGAACAAAACATAAATGTATTGTATAACATGATGTTATAAGACTGTCATCTGATGAAGTTGTTCAAAGGTTAGTGATTAATTCTATCTCTATTTGTGGGTTTTGTGAAAGCTACCTTTGCGGTGGAAAAATGGCGGTGTGTTTTTGGATATTGTGGTGAGTTAACATAAATATATGTTGTGTTTTCGCTGTAAAACACTTAAAAAATCGGAAATATTGGCTGGATTCACAAGATGTTTATCTTTCATTTGCTGTATTGGACTTGTGATTTCATGAAATTATATTATATGATATCCCTGTGGCGCAAGGCGAGGCTATGCTAGTCAGAGTTTCTGATGAGGAGGATCCCGGATCCGGGAGCGTGGGTCGGTAGAGGTAAAAAGGCTTATAAGTAAGCATTTCACTGTAAGGGCTACACCTGTTGTAGTCAGCGCATGTGACTAATACAATTGGATTTGATTTGATTCATCCTAACCACTAGAGACACTAGAGTTTCAAACCAACCTGCTGGCCCTACCATCTACCCTAGAGGCATTTGGATTGGTAGGCTATAGCAGTATTGCAATACACTGAACAAAAATACAAACGCGACATGTAAATTGTTAGTCCCATGTTTCATGAGCTGAAATAAAAAATCCCAGAAATGTTCTATAAGAACAAAAAACGTATATACTGTATCTCTCAAATGTTGTGCACAAATGTATTTACAATCCCTGTTAGTGAGCATTTCTCCTTTGCCAAGATAATCCACCCACCTGACAGGTATGGGATATCAAGAAGCTGATTAAACATCATGATCATTACACAGGTGCACCTTGTGCTGGGGACAATAAAAGGCCACTCTAAAATGAATGTGCAGTTTTGTCACACAACACAATGCCACAGATGTCTAAAATGTTGAGGGAGCGTGCAATTGGCATGCTGACTGCAGGAATGTCCACCAGGGCTGATACCAGAGAGTTAAATGTTCATTTATCTACCATAAGCCGCCTCCAACGTTGTTTTAGAGAATTTGGCAGTATGTTCAACCAACCTCACAACCGCAGTCCATGTGTATGGCGTTGTGTGGGTGAGCGGTTTGCTGATGTTAATGTTGTGAACAGAGTGCCCATGGTAGCGGTGAGGCTATGGTATAGACAGGCATAAGCTACAGACAGCGAACACAATTGCATTTTATCGATGGCCATTTGAATGCACAAATATACCGTGACAAGATGCTGAGGCCCATTGTGAGGCCCATTGTGAGGCCCAGGCATATCTGTATTCTCAGTCATGTGAAATCCATAGATTAGAGCCTGAGGATTTATTTTGATTTGACTGATTTCCTCACATGAAACTCAATGAAATTGTTGAATGTTGAGTTTTTATTTTTGTTCAGCATACTTACCTTACTGTCTAGGCCAGGTGGAGTTTTCTAATCCTTTGGAAGTTTGGTTGCAATCTACCTAAATTTGAGGCTAGTTTTTCTTATTATTTTGTGTGCGGACAGGACCAAGATGAGGAGAGGAGGTCTGATTATGTGTGGTTTTGAAATGGGCACATCAAACCTCAACGAAGGGCCCACACACACACACCCTTTATTAATCTTAGCCTTTGTGAAAAAAGTTCCATCTACCCTCCTAGGAGAAGCCAGAGGACAAGGATCTGTTAGTGAACATCCGTTCCAGAAGAACTGCTATTGTTCCCCCAGCAACCCAGAAATAATTTACCCAGCCATTTATGCATGTTTCTCTATTCAGCCAACTGTGTTGAATAAACCCTGAGTAGCATTCCTGCTCTGATGAGACGGACAAGTCCTTGACTGGCATTGTCACAACAACTATGGTCCGATAAATCTTCCATTGTTCTGCTGTTATGAACACACAGGATACAGTTAAACAAGTGCATCCTTGACTTTTATTCTTTTGTAAAACACAGAGGATCTCTCTGGGATTGGAATGATTCACTCATGAATGGAACGCCATTATAGGGAAACATCTTCTCCTTCTGTAGGATAGGGGATGCTTTTTTGTGAGATGTATGACATGGAACATATCTTTGGGTGTGAGTAAGGACATGTCTATTCATTCATGTGAGGTGTGTGTGCGTGCATGTGCTGTGTGTGTGTGCCTCCTTCAAGATCCCTGCCTCTGTATGCCATGATCAATGAACACAACCACACCACTCTCATAGTTACGCTCCTTCTCATACGATCACTGCCCCCAACCTTGGCCACTACCTCCTACTCCTCTTTCATCTTCCTATCTTCCCCTCCCACTTATAACACATTCTCTGCCTCGGCATTATTTTACAAGGTCTAAATAAATAAGGTTTAGAGCAATCAGAGAACCAGCCTTGGCTTACTAGGCCTTTATCTACTTCTCTATCTCATAGCATCCCAATTGCCTCTGTAGCGAACATTTTAACATTTTAGAGCATAGACCTATTTATTTCAGCAACAGGACAAATTACAAGAAAGCTACACTATATATACACAAAGTATGTGGATACCCCTTAAAATTAGTGGATTTGTCTATTTCAGCCCCACCCGTTGCTGACAGGTTTATAAAATTGAGCACACAGCCATGCAATCTCCATAGACAAACATTGGCAGTAGAATGGCCTTACTGAAGAGCTCAACGTGGCACCGTCATAGGATGCCACCTTTCCAACAAGTCAGTTCATCAAATTTCTGCCCTGCTAGAGCTTCCCCGGTCAACTGTAAGTGCTGTTATTGTCAAGTGGAAATCTCTAGCTCAGCCGCAAAGGTGTAGGCCACACATGCTCACAGAACAGGACCGCCGAGTGCTGAAGCGCGTAGCATGTAAAAATTGTCTGTCCTTGGTTGCAACACTGTTCTTCGGGAGATTGATGAAATGGGTTTCCATTGCGGAGCCTAAGATCACAATGCGAATCTGGGTTTGGCAGATGCCATGAGAATGCTACCTGCCCCAATGCATAGTGCCAACTGTAAAGTTTGGTGAAGGAGGAATAATGGTCTGGGGCGGTTTTTCATGGTTCAGGCTAGGCCCCTTAGTTCCAGTGAAGGGAAATATTAACACTACAGCATACAATGACATTCTAAACGATTCTGTGTTTCCAACTTTGTGGCAACAATTTGGCAAAGGCCCTTTCCTGTTTTAGCATGACAAGCCCCCCGTGCACAAAGCAAGGTCCATACAGAAATGATTTGTCGAGATCGGTGCTGAAGAACTTGACTGGCCTGCACAGAGCCCTGACCTCAACCCCATCGAACACTTTTGGAATGAATTGGAACGCTGACTGCGAGTCAGGCCTAATCACCCAATATCAGCGCCCTACCTCACCAATGCTCTTGTTGCTAAATGGAAGCAAGTCCCCATAGCATTGTTCCAACATCTATGGGAAAGCCTTCACAGAAGTGTGGAGGCTGTTATAGCAGCTGTGAACGGATCAGCTTGCCCGAAGCATCCTAACACAGGTGGGAGGCATAAAATGAACAGACTAGAGGCAGTGGTTGTGGTTCCTCTTCTTTTGTATCGTTTACTAAACAGGCTTTCTTTCACTCGACAAAATAACTTCAGTACACCACAACAAATAAACATAACCCAAGCCTTTGACCAAAAGGCCATGACCATAAAGGGAAAGCAAAACAACAAATGGCTACTCCTGTCTTAGACTATCGTCTACACATAACAGTTACAGGAGAAACGCTTCTCGCTTCTCTTGTCTCCCGGGTGGCGCAGTGGTCTAGGGCACTGCATCGCAGTGCTAGCTGCGCCACCAGAGTCTCTGGGTTCGCGCCCAGGCTCTGTCGCAGCCGGCCGCAACCGGGAGATCCGTGGGGCGATGCACAATTGGCATAGCGTCGTCCGGGTTAGGGAGGGTTTGGCCGGTAGGGATATCCTTGTCTCAGTATGTAAAAATGTAATAAAATGTATGCACTCTACTGTAAGTCGCTCTGGATAAGAGCGTCTGCTAAATGACTAAAATGTAATGTAAAATGTCTCTACCTAAAGCCTGCCTAGAGAGACAAGGTGCTCAGTCACAGAAGCTTTGTCTGAGGTAGGAAAAACCAACATCCTCACAGGTCCCCATCTCTGCTCCCAATCCTCCCCCACCTCCTCTCCTGGCACACCTATATAGAGGAACACAAAGCAATTTGTGGGCCCAGCTGTGTACTAATTGGCATTACACTGAGTACCTATGCCCTGAGGGTGCTGTCGTGTTGTTGTCACTGAACTCCCACACATCAAAGGGTTGACCCACTCCATGTTATGTCCATGATTTTGGAATCAGATATTCAATGAGCAGGTGTCCCCATACTTTTGGGTGGCTAGTGGCTTGTGTAGATATCTTAGTATACACTGAGTGTACAAAACATGCTCTTTCCATGACATAGACTGACCAGGTGAATCCAGTGAAAGCTATGATGTCTTATTGATGTCACCTGTTAAATCTACTTCAATCAGTGTAAGGAGACAGGTTAAAGATGGATTTTTAAGCCTTGAGGCATTTGAGACATGGATTGTGTTTGTGTGCCATACAGAGTGTGAATGGGCAACACAAAATAGTTAAGCGCCTTTAAAACTTCTTATGGCTGCAGGGGCAGTATTGAGTAGCTTGGATGAAAGGTGCCCAGAGGTGCCCATAGTAAACTGCCTGCTCCTCAGTATCAGTTGCTAATATATGCAGATTATTATTAGTATTGGATAGAAAACACTCTGAAGTTTCTAAAACTGTTTGAATTATGTCTGTGAGTATAACGGAACTCATAAAAACCTGAGAAAAAATCCAAACAGGAAGTGGGAAATCTGAGGTTGGTCGATTTTCAACCCAGCCCCTATTGAATACACAGTGGGATATGGATGAGTTTGCACTTCCTACGGCTTCCACTAGATGTCAACAGTATGTACAACCTTGTCTGATGCCTCTACTGTGAAGTGTGGCCGAAGGAGAAAGGAATTAGTCAGGTCTGCCATGAGGTGACCATGCTCTGACCATGCACGTTCACATGAGAGGGAGCTCTGTTCCATCGCACATCTGAAGTCAATGCAATTCTCCGGTTGGAACACTATTGAGGATTTATGTTAAAAATATTCTAAAGATTGATTTAATACATCGTTTGACATGTTTCTACTGACTGTTATGGAACTTTTGACATTTTGTCTGCTTTTAGTGAACGCGCTTCCTGACTTTGGATTTGTTTACCAAACACGGTAACAAAAATAGCTATTTGGACATAAATGATGGACATTACCGAACAAAACTAACATTTCTTGTGGAAGTGGGAGTCCTGGGAGTGCATTCCGACGAAGATCAGCAAAGGTAAGTGAAGATTTATAATGATATTTATGAGTTTTGTTGACTGCACAATTTGGCAAATAACTGTATGGCTTCCTTTTGTGGCTGAACGCTGTTCTCAGATTATTGAATATTGTGCTTTTGCCATAAAGCTTTTTGAAATCTGACACAGCGGTTGCATTAAGAACAAGTGTATCTTTAATTCTATGTAAAACATGTATCTTTCATCAAAGTTTATGATGAGTATTAATGTTATTTGACGTGGCTCTCTGCAATTTCTCCGGATATTTTTGGATATAAATATGAACTTTATCGAACAAAACATATATGTATTGTGTAACATGAAGTCCTATGAGTGTCATCTGATGAAGATCATCAAAGGTTAGTGATTCATTTTATCTCTATTTCTTCTTTTTGTGACTCCTGTCTTTGGCTCGAAAATTAGCTGTGTTTTTCTGTGATTTTGCGGTGACCTAACATAATCGTTTGTGGTGCTATCGCTGTAAAGCCTATTTGAAATCAGACACTTTGGTGGGATTAACACCACGATTACCTTTAAAATGGTATAAAACACATGTATGTTTGAGGAATTTTAATTATGAGATTTCTGTTATTTGAATTTGGCGCCCTGCACTTTCACTGGCTGTTGTCATATCAATCTCATTAACGGGATTGCAGCCATAAGAAGTTAATAATTGCTTGATTCAGTTAATCACGCAATTAGAAACCTTTAATCATTCGATGAGCAACAGTCGTCACATTAACTTAGACAACGTCACGACACCAGCAAAGCACCCCCAAACCATCACACCTCCTCCTCCATGCTTCATGGTGGCGACCACACATGCGGAGATCATCCATCCACCTATTCTGCGTCTCACAAAGACACAGCGGTTGGAACCAAAAATCTAAAATTTCAGACCAAACGACAGATTTCCACTGGTCTAATGTCCATTGCTTGTGTTTCTTGGCCCAAGCAAGTCTCTTCTTATTATTAGTGTCCTTTGTTAGTGGTTTCTTTGTAGAAATTCGACCATGAAGGCAAAATTCACACAGTCTCCTCTGAACAGTTGATGTTGAGATGTGTCTGTTACTTGAACTCCGTGAAGCATTTATTTGGGCTGGAATCTGAGGTGCAGTTAACTCTAATGAACTTTTTTTGTTAATACATGATTCCATATGTGTTATTTAATAGTTTTGATGTTTTCACTGTTATTCTACAATGTAGAAAATAGTAAAAATAAAGAAAAACCCTTGAATGAGTAGGTGTGTCCATTCTTTTGACTTGTACTGTACATAGAGTCATTGAACACTGGTCAGTTTAATAATGTTTACATACTGTTTACCCACTTTATATGGATATAGTTTATTCCAGTCATGACTCATCCTGTATAAGTACTGCTGCACACACCTTTTCTATACATACTGTATACTGTCCATACTGTCTATACACTCCATTTATTAAGGATGTTGATCTATCCCTTTAAAGACGATTCGATGCATATCTTGATACACGGACTCAGATACCATACAGGAACGATGCGTTTTAGTTTGAAACGATTCGGTTCGATTGGGGTGGATTAGAGAACGATTCGATATGATTTGGTTCAATACGATTCGATGCACTAACATTTGTTGCAATAACACTTTAATTTTTCATTCTAATTTAAAATCTGTTGATGGAGCTCATGAGCTGGGCCTCTCTGAGCTGGATCTGTCTGAGCTGACTTCTGTGTGTGTGTATGTGTGTATGTGTGTAAATTATGTATGTCTATGGTGTTAGTACTATGTTGGCACCTGATTTGAGCCATAAGGGAGACTAGGAATCTACCACCCCACTACCACTATCAGATTAGGGGGTCAATGTAGCCTATGGTTTTTGGTTTTTATCGTTTACAAATTAGCTATGACATAGCCATTGAATATATAGCACATCTTTAGGTTTCACCACCATCTCAAAAACGAATGGTTTTGTCCGTTTCTACGTTTTAGTGAACTTCCTTATTTTCTCCTCCCGCTTTGGCCTTGCAGTGCACCTCACATTGCTGTCCTTGAGATGAAAATTATCAACTTTACCCTGTATATTTAAGAATGATGTCACGACTCCTACAGAAGGTGGCTCCCCTTCCTGTTCGGGTGGCGCTCGGCGGTCTTCGTCGCCGGCCTACTAGCTGCCACTGATTCTTTCCTCCCCCTCCTTGTCTGTTTTTTGGTTACACCTGTTATGCGTTTGTGGTGATTAGTAGGGCTTTATTAGTCAGCCGGCCCGCCTGTTTCTTTGTGCGGGATTGTTTGTGCTAACATTTGTGTATGTTGGAGACGAACGTGTTTGTTCCTGTTCGTGGGTTTTGCTGGACTGTTTTAGTCCCCGTGTTTGGGGCATTTGTTTTTCGGCACCCAGTGTTTCGTGAGGTGGCCTATGTCCGCCTTGTGTGCATTAAAGAGCACTATCTTGAACTCTCTGTTTCCTGCGCCTGACTTCACACCCACGACACCCAGATCGTTACAAATGACCATATATACTATACTACTGATTGTCTAAAGCAAAACGACCAAAACTATTGATGATGGTGAACCTGAACAATATCGAAATAAAATCTATTGTAAGCACGTAGCCTAGCCAGATGAGAGTTGTCTCTGGTAAAACACAGTTTTCAACAGCGCATAGATAACAATAACCTAGCAAATTACATAGGTTGTCACAACTAATAAACTCTAATATCGTGCAAGACATTTTACCATTTGAATGCTGAAGGTGCCACGCTGATATGCAAGATCAGGAACATGCCGTCTACCTCGCATTGGTCAGTGCGGGAAGCAGGCCACAGTGCGCGGTTTCAATAGGCTTCTGATTTTCCCTGGGGTTGTTCGACATGCAAAATGACTTGTAGATCAATAACAGTACACACAGACATGCTTAGTTCTACACTGAAGGAGAGGATGCATTAGTGGTCACAAAAGATGATGTATTTTTGGAAGGTAGAAAGCAAGTAATATGAGGAAAATGTTTTAGTGAATAGGTGATTCGTAATGTTATAATCGATTTGTTGACTGATGCATGCTACCTTTGGATCGGTTTAGGGTCCACGGACCAATCGTATCTGGACCGATCCATATTGGTGAATCGTTACATCCCTAACATATTCCGGACTCTGACATTGTTCGTTCTGATTTTGCTCGTTCTGATATTTCTTAATTTCTTGTTTTTTTTGTGTTTTCCTTTTTTGGATTATGTCTGTATTGTTATCGTATTGCTAGATATTACTGCACTGTTGTAGCCAGAAACAGAAGCAATTCTCTGCACCTGCGATAACATCTGAAAATGTGTGTACACGGCCACTAAACTTTGATTAGCTAAATCCTCTCTGGGCCACTACTGTGATAAAGAAAACTGCCACTCATACACACCACTCATTGTGGATTTCTTATAAGAGGAGTGTGCGTGCGTGAGTATGTCTGTCTGTGTGTCTGTCTGTGTGTGCAGAGCCCCTGTGGTGCAGTCAGATTACTGGGCCCGTGGCGTGTTTGTGTGTGTGTGTTACATTTTGGTAATTAAAAGAGCAACCTTAATCTCTGTTCCCTGCAGTTATGGCAAATGTCGCCTTTTGCATTGGAGTTGCCTTGATTACTCCCCTTCAAAGTAAATGTCATTCTACATGCACAATTTATTTAAACTATCGTTGCCAGATCATTTTGACAATTAGCCTGCTGTAGCTAGCAAACAAAATTGGATTAACAATGTTGAAGTAATATTTATTATCAGAGTCTGATCAAACTTGCTTCCAACAAAAGTTGTACATGTTATGATTTAATGCATCGTTTTCCAGACAGAGAGAAGGTGTAACGAGAGGAGTGGTGAAAAGAAACAGAGAGCGATGAGTACACACCTAGAACTTTATGTTCCAAACGGCCTCTGCCACAGTGAGAGAGATATTTAGGCCATTACCTTTCAGGAGACAGAAGCAACGTAATCACTCATCATATAACTGGGCACGTGGCAGTCACACATCCTATAATCAAATGCAGATCCATTGTCTGGTTGCCCTTCATATATAGAATGCCTTCGGGAAGTATTCAGACCCCTCGACTTTTTCCACATTTTGTTAGGTTACAGCCTTATTCTAAAATGTATTAAATTGTTTTTATTCCTCATCACTCTACACACAATAATACCACATAATGACAAAGCAAATTTATAAAAAATACAAAAATTTAAATGTCACATATACATAAGTATTCAGACCCTTTACTCAGCACTTTGTTGAAGCACCTTTGGCAGCAGTTACAGCCTCGAGTGACGCTGCAAGCTTGGCACACCTGTATATGGGGAGTTTCTCCCATTCTTCTCTGCAGATCCTCTCAAGCTCTGTCAGGTTGGATGTGGAGTGTTGCTGCACAGCTATTTTCAGGTCTCTCCAGAGATGTTAGATCGGGTTCAAGTCTGGGCTCTGGCTTGGCCACTCAAGGATATTAAGAGACTTGTCCTGAAGCCAGTTCTGTGTTCTCTTGGCTGTGTGCTTAGGGTCGTTTTCCTGTTGGAAGGTGACCCTTCGCCACCATTCTGAGGTTGTGAGCGCTCTGGAGCAGGTTCTCATTAAGGATCTCTCTGTACTTTTCTCCATTCATCTTTGCCTAAATCCTGACTAGTCTCCCAGTCCCTGCCACTGAAAAACATCCCCACAGCATGATACTGCCACCACCATTCTTCACTGTATGGATGGTGCCAGGTTTCCTCCAGACCTGATACTTGGCATTCATGCCAAAGAGTTCAATCTTGGTTTCATCAAACCAGACACTCTTGTTTCTCGTGGTCTGAGAGTCTTTAGGTGCCTTTTGGCAAACTCCAAGCGGGCTGTCATGTGCCTTTTACTGTGGAGGGGCTTCCGTCTGGCCACTCTACCATAAAGGCCTGATTGGTGGAGTGCTGCGGAGATGGTTGTCCTTCTGGAAGGTTCTCCCATCTCCAAAGAGGAACTCTGGAGCTCTGTCAGAGTGCCCATCGGGTTCTTGGTCACCTCCCTGACCAAGGCCCTTCTCCCCCGATTGCTCAGTTTGGCTGGGCGCCCAGCTCTAGGAAGAGTCTTGGTGGTAACCAAACTTCTTCCATTTTAGAATGATGGAGGCCACTGTGTTCTTTGGGACCTTTAATGCTGTAGAAATGTTTTGGTAACCTTCCCCAGATCTGTGCCTCGACACAATCCTGTCTCGGAACTCTACAGACAATTCCTTCGACCTCATGGCTTGGTTTTTGCTCTGACATATACTTTCAACTGTGGGACGTTATATAGACAGGTATGTGCCTTTCCAAATCATGTCCAATCAATTGAATTTACCACAGTTGGACTCCAATGAAGTTGCAGAAACATCTCAAGGATGATAAATTGAAACAGGAGGCACCTGAACTCAATTTCGAGTCTCATAGCAAAGGGTCTGAATATGTAAATACGTAAAAAAAAAAAAAAGAGATACAAAAATGTCTAAAAACCTGTTTTTCGCTTCGTCATTATGGGGTATTGTGTGTAGATTGATGAGATTTGTATTTACTTAATCCATTTTAGGATAAGGCTGTAATGTACCTAAATGTGGAAAAAGTCAAGGGGTCTGAATACATTCCGAAAGTACTGTATGCCTTTTTTATGTGGTTACAAATCGTTGCATTGTAGGAGAGGAGAGGAGTGGAAAGTAGAGAGGAGAGGAGTGGAGAAAGAGAGGGGAATAGTGGAAAGAAGAGAGGAGAGGAGAGGAAAGGAGATGAGAGAATAGGAGAGGAAAGGAGAGAGGAGTGGAAAGAAGAGAGGAGAGGAGTGGAAAGAAGTGAGGAGAGGAGAGGAAAGAAAGAGGAGAAGAGAAGAGAGAGGAGATAAGAGAAGAGAGGAGAGGAAATAAGAGAGGAGGGGAGGTAGAAGAGAGGAAGAGATGAGAGGAACCGAAAGATGAGACGAGAGGAGAGGAGGGGAGGGGAGAGGAAAGAAGATAGGAGAGGAGAGGAGGGGAGAGGAAAGAAGATAGGAGAGGAGAGGAGGGGAGAGGAAATATGGTAGGAGAGGAGAGGAAAGAAGAGAGGAGAGGACAGAAGAGAGGAAAGGAGTGGAGAGAAGAGAGGAGAGGAAATAAGAGAGGAGGAGAGGTAGACGAGAGGAGGAGAGGAGAGGAAAGGAAAGAAGAGAGGAGAGAAGAGGAGGGGAGAGGAAAGAAGAGAGGAGAGGAAAGAGGAAAGAAGAGAGGAGAGGAAAGAGGAAAGAAGAGAGAAGAGGGGAGAGGAAAGAGGAAAGAAGAGAGGAGAGGGGAGAGGAAAGAAGATAGAAGAGAGGAGAGGAAAGAAGAGAGGAGAGGAAAGAAGATAGAAGAGAGGAGAGGGGAGAGGAAAGAAGATAGGAGAGAAGAGGAAAGAAGAGAGGAGAGGAAAGAGGAGAGGAGAAGAGAGGAAATGAAGGAAGAGAGGAGAGGGGAAAGGAAAGAAGATAGAAGAGGAGAGGAAAGGAAAGAAGAGAGGAGAGGAGAGGAAGAAGAGATGAGAGGGGAGAGGAGAGGAGAGGAGAGGAAAGAGGAGAGGAGAGGAGAGGAGAGGAAAGAAGAGAGGAGAGTGGAGAGGAAAGAAGAGAGGAGAGTGGAGAGGAAAGAAGATAGGAGAGGAGAGGAGAGGAAAGAAGAGAGGAGAGGAGAGGAAGAAGAGATGAGAGGGAGGAAATAGAGTAGAGGTGTGTTTAAGACAGTGTGTGTGTGGTGTTAGTTTCTTGGCAGATTGGATCACACACACATGCGCACACACAAACATACACACACACACACACACAAACATACACACACACACACACACACACATGCGCACACACACACACACACACGCGCACACACACACACACACACACACACACACACACACACACACACACACACACACACACACACACACACACACACACACACACACACACACACACACACACACACACACACACACACACACACACACACACACACACACACACACACATTCTTGTACAGCTAACCTTGTGGGAACACACAATTCAGTCCCATCCAAAATCCTATTTTCCCTAACCTGTACTCTTACCCTAATCCTTTACCCTAACCTCAACCTCAACCCTAACCCTAACTATAGAAAGAGGAGTGGAGTGACTATAACATTAAAACCTTACCTTAATCTTAACCCTAAACCTAACCCTAGCTCCTAACCCTAACCTTAAAATTAACCCTAGCTCCTAACCCTAACCATTAACGTAATTCTAACCCTAACACTAATTCTAACCTTATCCCTAAACCCCCTAGAAATAGCATTTGACCTCGTGGGGAATAACAAAATGTCCCCAGTTGGTCAAATTTTTGTTCACACACACACACGCCATGACCCCACATATAGCCCCCGTTGCTACCAAAGCAAGCAGGCATATAGACTGTCCGGCAGAAGGACACACACAGCCCCAGCATACACAAGTGGTACCCGCCAAGAGTGGTACTCAATGTCATAACCAGTTAACTATGATGAGGACCACTTGTAAAGTGACAGCTGACATTTTGAGGCTTTATTAGAGGAGTGTGTATATTTGTGTGTGTGTGCATGCGTGTGTTTGCGCGCCTGTGTGTAGAGCAACAGACTACTCTTGTTACTGAAATTGAGTAGCTTCAGTAATTTTACTTCTACTGTACCTGATTAAAATGTCATTAAAGCAACAGTACTTCTATTTGAGTGGGATATTTCAGTACTCTTTCCACCCATTGTGAGTGAGTAAAAGAGGGAGTTTGTGAATGAAGGAGTGAGTGAGGGGAAAAAGTGTGAATGGGTGCGTGAGTGAGTGTCAGCTGATCCCATGGACAACTCAGCTAACAACAAACATTCCCACAACTTTAGAGAACGTTCCCTTATGAGTCTCAATAGGCCATTAACGTTCTCATAGGAATGTTCCTGTGATGTGCCAGGAATGTTTCCAAGAGACCATTCCCTTCATGTCAAAGAGAACTTTCCCAGAACATGATTATCATGTTCTAAGAATGTCATGGACACGTTTCAAGGGAACATTTCAAGGGAACTTTGCAAGAAAATTGTGTGTCTAGAACATTAATATATTATGTTCTGAGAACATGGCAAACATGTGCTGTATATGTGTGTCCAGTTTTCTGTAGGTTAGGAGAATATTCCATCAACGTCCCACCACACATATACAGAACATGTCTGCCATGTTCTCAGAACATAATATATTAATGTTCTAGACATGGTTATTGCACGAATGCTGCCAGCTATCCACAGTTTCTGGTTAGGTTTAAATAGTCACAGTCGGTAGAACATCTCCTATACACTTCCTGATAAACTCAGACACCGTATCAGTGTATTTGTCAATGTTATTCTCGGAGGCTACCCGTAACATATCCCAGTCCGGTGTTTTGGATCAAAACAGTCTTGAAGCGTGGATTCCGATTGGTCAGACCAGCATTGAATAGACCTTAGCATGGGCACTTCCTGTTTGAGTTTTTGCCTATAAGAAGGGAGGAGCAAAAAGGAGTCATGATTAGATGTGCCAAATGGAGGGCATGGGAGGACCTTGTAGGCATCCCGGAAGTTGCAGTAGCAATAGTCGACTGTTTTAGCAGCGCGAGTACTAATGTGTTGATAGAACTTCGGTAGCGTTTTCCTTAAATTTGCTTTGTTAAAATTCCCAGCTGCAATACATTCGGACTCAGGATATGCAGTTTCCAGTTTGCATAAAGTCCAGTGAAGTTCTTTGTGGGCCGTTGTGGTATCAGCTTGAGGGGGAATATACAAGGCTGTGACTATAACCAAAGATAATTCTCTTGGGAGGTAATACGGTCGGTATTTGATTGTGAGGTATTCTGGATCGGGTGAACAAAATGACTTTTCCCGGAGAGATATTTATTCCTGTCTGCGGATGAACTGACTGGCTGTATGGACTCAGACAGTATATCCCGAGAGAGACATTTTTTCAGTGAAACAGAGTGTGTTACAATTCCTGATGTCTCTCTGCAAGGAAATCCTCGCCCTGAGCTCATCAACTTTATTATTCAGAGACTGAACATTAGCGAGTAATATACTCAGAGCGGTGGGTGGTGTGCACGCCTCCTGAGTTGGACTAGAAGTCCACAACGAATACCTCTTCTCCGTCGGCGGTGTTTTGGATCAGCCTCTGGAATCAGTTCAGTTGCCCTGGGGGGTACGGACAAAGGATCCGATTCGGGAAAGTCGGATTCCTGGTCGTCATGCTGGTAATGCTGGTGAGTTACCGCCACTCTGATGTCCAAAAGGTTTTCCCGGCGGTATGTAATGACACCCAAAACATTTGAAACAAACGTCTCACAAGTCCTCAACTGGCAGCTTCATTGAATAGTAAAACACCAGCATCCCGGAGTTGCCTCTTCACTGTTGACGTTGAGACTGGTGTTTTGTGGGTACCATTATAATGAAGCTGCCAGTTGAGGACTTGTGAGGCATCTGTTTCTCTAACTATACACTCTAATGTACTTGTCCTCTTGCTCAGTTGTGCACCAGGGCCTCCCACTCCTATTTTATTCTGGTTAGGGCCTATGTAGATATTCCATTAAAAATAAGCTGTTTCCAGCTACAGTAGTCATTTACAACATTAACAATGTCTACACTGTATTTCTAATCAATGTGATGTTATTTTAATGGACAAAAAAATTGTTTTTCTTTAAAAAACAAGGACATTTCTAAGTGACCCCAAACTTTTGAACAGTAGTGTACATAAAAAATGGTTGCCATGTTCTCAGAATGTAAAATATTAATGTTCTAGACACGTTTCAATGGAAATTTGCAAGATCATTTCTGTGTATCAGTTGTCAGGACGTCACCTGATGGTCCCAAAGAAACATTCTCCCAAATGTTTTGTTCATTACACCTTGTTACTGTTGCCAAGCCCTTCAAGGCCCTGATTGGTGAACCACTGATCCATTGTTTAGAGATACTCACACGCAGTGATTTTAACATGCAGTGTTTTCATCTTACATCTTTTGACATACATGATTGCATATGTTAATTTATAAAGTATTTATCATTCAACATGTCCTCCCCTGAGATTTGAACTCCGAACCTCTTGATTCACCATATTAACATTTTGCTGCTACGCCACCATGTCTTTGTCAGTTATCAGTTAATTTGACTATTCTCTCATCATTGATTTGACTTACTTATTTCTACACAAGCGCTTAGGGAGGAAGGGTTATGGTTTCTTCTGAACAGGGCCTAATTATATATGCCCAATAAGCACATTCCCTAGAGGTGATTCTGCACTGTGTGTGTGTGTGTGTGTGTGTGTGTGTGTGTGTGTGTGTGTGTGTGTGTGTGTGTGTGTGTGTGTGTGTGTGTGTGTGTGTGTGTGTGTGTGTGTGTGTGTGTGTGTGTGTGTGTGTGTGTGTGTGTGTGTGTGTGTGTGTGTGTGTGTGTGTGTGTGTGTGTGTGTGTGTCCTCCACATTTGTGCCGCAGATGATTCCTGCTTCCAGGTCCCCTCTTCCCAGCCTGCTCCGGGGAGTATGCATTCATGTGTGTGTTTGTGTCCTGCATAATATAGCAAGTCTGGACGCTCTACATGCCAGATGCACCTTGCATTGTGAATCCCTGATGAAAGGGAACACACGCTAATGTACCTACATGCACTCACCTACATACGAGCACATATGTAGACACACAAACACACAGTGAGTGATCCACTGAGAGACACCGAAAGGGAAAAGGATTTTCACAGAGTTTAGAGCGTGCATGTAGCAGATGATTATGACAACGGACAGATATAAAAAGAGAGAATGTTTGTAATTGCTTATGTAAGGCAGGCGTTGCGTAAGAGCAGTAAGCCTTCAAGTGTCTGAGGGATGTGTGTGTTAAAGAGAGAGAGACAAAGAGATACAGAGAGAGACAGAGAGAGAGACAGACAGACAGACACAGAGAGAGAGAGACACACAGAGAGAGACACACAGAGAGACACACAGAGAGAGACACACAGAGAGAGACACACAGAGAGACACACAGAGAGACACACAGAGAGAGACACACAGAGAGAGACACAGAGAGACACACAGAGAGAGACACACAGAGAGAGACACACAGAGAGACACACAGAGAGACACACAGAGAGACACACAGAGAGACACACAGAGTGAGACAGACAGACAGACACACAGAGAGAGACACACAGAGTGAGACAGACAGAGAGACACACAGAGAGAGACACACAGAGAGAGACACACAGAGAGAGACACACAGAGAGACACACAGAGAGACACACAGAGAGAGACACACAGAGAGACACACAGAGAGAGACACACAGAGAGACACACAGAGAGACACACAGAGAGACACACAGAGAGACACACAGAGAGACACACACAGAGAGACACACAGAGAGACACACAGAGAGACACACAGAGAGACACACAGAGAGAGACACACAGAGAGAGACACACAGAGAGACACACAGAGAGACACACAGAGAGACACACAGAGTGAGACAGACAGACAGACACACAGAGAGAGACACACAGAGAGAGACACACAGAGAGACACACAGAGAGAGACAGAGGATGGGTGGTGATGGTGGAGCTGTGACAAGCCAGAGGGACACACATGTATAAAAAAAGGAGAGCGAAGATGAGGGAGATGAAGAGAGGGAATGGAGGAAGAGATGGGATAGGGAGAAAGGTATGGGAGCGTGTGCACGAGAGCGAGACAAAAGGGATGAGAGAGAGAGAGAGAGGGATGACTGCAGGGCAACAGCAGACGGGTCTTTAACATTCCTGTCCTCACAGCTGTTCTGCTAACATGTGAGAGAGCCTAGAGGTCACTGGGCTAGTCCACTATTACTGCACTGTGTGTGTGTGTGTGTGTGTGTGTGTGTGTGTGTGTGTGTGTGTGTGTGTGTGTGTGTGTGTGTGTGTGTGTGTGTGTGTGTGTGTGTGTGTGTGTGTGTGTGTGTGTGTGTGTGTGTGTGTGTGTGTGTGTACAGTTGGGTAGGTTACTTTCTAAATGTAATCTGTTACCAGTTACCTGTCCAACATTTTTTTAAATTAGAAGAAGACAAAAAGGATCCATCAAATGCATTTGGTGTGTCATCATAGTGGTTTCTGACTTGAGGCCAGACTCGCTCAGGTGGAACAAACTTGTGACTTTTTTCATTGCTGAATTGAATGTCATTAAGAAAACAGAACAGTGTCATAATGTATTTATTTTTTCCCTCAAGAAGCAATCATTTAGTTTTTCAAAAGTCGTTGTAATCTGATTACAATACTTTTTCAGGTAACGTAACTGATCAGTTACTCCTCAACCCTGCTTGTCTGTGTTTGTGTGTTGATATTTCATTCGATTTTCTGTAACCTTGTTTGTTCCCATACTGTATACCATCACTACTACAGTCCTGTTTTACCCAGTGCCACATAATCTTCCACATCTAGCACAGAGATGTGGGTCTATGAAGCGTAAACAACTTATAAAGTGGAACGTGCATTTGATATCAGTTTTTGTAGTATGTTTCTAATCAAATAAATAGGCTCACTGTACACTCACAGTACTAACATGCAACCTATACAGTATAGTTTCTCTCTTCCACTGACACCCCTTAACCCTGTCTCTTCTCTTATAGTCCTTTTTCACTAACATCCCTAAACCGCTTCATACATCTCCCCCTAACTCAGAGGTGAAATACTGGCTGCTATCGAATCAAAGCTCTTAGAAGTAAAACATGATGAAAACTCCTTATGGGATGATGTATTGGGTTGAATGTGACAGAACACGTCCCGGTTCACCGGCTGGGAGGAAAGAAGGAAGGACAGGGCAAGATGATGTCATAGAAAAGACTGAGGTGAGGCTGCATCTGAAATAGCATCCTATTCCTATCCCTCATGTAGTGCATTACTTTTCACTAGGTCGCCTAAACGTATCCCTAATCCTCTGGTCAAAAGTAGTGCACTACAGTATGTAGGGAACAGAGTGCCATTTTAGACAGCAGGTAGGCTAGCGGTTAAGAGTGTTGGGTCAGTAACTGACCGTTCGCTGGTTTGAATCCCTGAACCGACTAGGTGAAAAACTGCCCATGTGCCCTTGAGCAAGGCACAGTAACCTAACTGCTCCTGTAAGTTGCTCTGGATAAGAGTGTTTGCTAAACTGTAGATGTAGACACAGTCAGAGAGACATTGGGAGCCAAAGCTTCTGTTCCGTTGGCTCAGAACTATTCCCTCTGACTCCCAGTAAAACCACCACCAGAACTAGGCCACTTCCTGTTAGAATGTTGAGATTCATGACACTATTATTACCTATCACTATTAGATCTACTTCCTATTAGGAGATAACGAAGCTTCCTGATTTACAGTGTGACCACAGAGAGATCAGGGTAGCTGGATAAGCATATCAGTGCGCTGGAGCGGATCACAGCCAGCTATTACCTCAAATGGGTTTAGGGGATTATTGCACAGAGAAATGACATAAAATACAATGCTAGATAAAGGGTTTAATAAATAAAATATGAGGATGAAAGAAGGACTGATATGATGTATGTCTGCCTTTTCACATTTGGGGAGATAGGCCAGTGCCTTGTCAGCATAACTAATACTTACTGCATCCACAGAGAATGTCAATGTTGTTGCTGAGTTTATACTCCCACTGTCAGCATCTCACTCTCCCTCTCGCGTTCTCTCTCTGTCTGTCTCTATCTGTCTCTGCTTCTCCCTCTTCTGTCTTCCTTTCCCTTTTACTACCTTTCTTCCAAACCCTTCTGTCCTCACCCCTACACTCGGACATCTTTGATGCAGAAGGCTTCTCCTCATCTGCAATTCCAGACCCTTGACTTTTTCCACAAATTGTTACGTTACAGCTTTATTCTAAAATTGATACAATTATTTTTCATTCTATCACGTTCGTCATAAGGAGTAGACCAAGATGCAGCGTGGTATGTTTCCATCCTTTATTTCGGAACAGAAAACTTCAAAGAACAAAAACAACAAAACGAACAAATGAAACGTGAAACGTGAAGCTAGAATAATCCCAGTTATTAATGATCGTGGGTAACAAATCTTTCTGAATCTCTCTGTATCCCATCATGCACCATCCCTGCTCTGGAGGCACTAATCCCACCTTTCCCAATGTGAAGTGATAAGACAGGAGCTTTGGTTGTCATCTCTCCTGTCAAACTATAGGAGGATTATCACCTGTAGGAATCGCTACTGCATGTCGCTATCCCACATATTACCCAATCCTCTCCCTTCTTCACGTGTCTTCCCCTATCGTTTCCCCTTCTATCTTCTCCTCAGACCATCTCTTGCCCCCAGACCCCATATCTTCTCCACTTTGAATCAACGCCTTAGACACAGGAAGCATTTCCAGAAGTGTTCAGATGTGTTTGTTGTGATCCAGTTAATAATATGGGAAGCTCTTAGAATCCCATCCCGGAGGCGACAATGTCTACTTAGATAGGAGGTTTGGGTGTAATCTCTTCTGTCAAATCAATCTCTGTTTAAATTTGTGTGTGTCTCAAATCAAATCAAATCAAAAAAAATGTTTCACATACACATGGTTAGCAGATGTTAATGCGAGTGTAGCGAAATGCTTGTGCTTCTAGTTCCGACAATGCAGTAATAACCAACGAGTAATCTAACCTAACAATTTCACAACAGTGTGTGCATGTGTGTGTGTGTGTGTCTCTGTGTGTGTTTATCAAAGTCTGGGGGCTTATTGCCTAAAAGGGATCACATCTGCATGTGTATGCCATCCCATATACCTCCCAAGTGAATTTAGAGCAAGCTGGGGCCTATACTGTAACGATCGTTGTCTTCTTCGGACAAGGAATAGGAAAGATCGGACCAAAATGCAGCGTGGTACGTGTCCATGTTAAATTTATTACAAATTAACACAGAATACAAAATAACAAAAGTGAAACAACGAAAATCGAACCAGTCCTGAAAGGTGACACAACATAAAACAGGAAACAACTACCCACAAACACAGGTGGGAACAGGCTACCTAAGTATGGTTCTCAATCAGAGACAACGATTGACAGCTGCCTCTGATTGGGAACCATACCAGGCCAAACACATAGAAATACAACACCTAGACATACAAACATAGAATGCCTACCCACATCACACCCTGACCAAACAAAAAATAGAAACATACAAAGCAATCTATGGTCAGGGCGTGACATATACCTTATCTATCCCTATTTAAGTGATAATGCCCGAGAAGCTGGTGTTTGGAGGATATATTGTCACGGGTGTTGTTAGGCCCGAGACGAAGTCGAAAGCAGGCAAACCGTGACACTATATCCTCCAAACACTGGCTTCGAGGGCATTATCACTTTTATACAACGGGTTATCAACATGTTCGAATAATGATTGACATATTTTAATTAAAAACTGTATTTTGATGAATTTATTTATACTATTTCATCCTTCCACAAGATATAGTCCCAACACAAATCTAGGGTTGCTACCCAAGCCAGCTGGTCGTTTGTTCTATTGGTTCGGTTAGCAGAGACACGACCCAGTTGTTCAGTGTTTTTATTCTGTATCTAAATGTTCTGTTGCCATACTGGCTGGCAATTTCCTTATCCCATGCTTGCTACCTAGCCAACTTTGGCAAACTTACAGTTATGTCAGACAGTGCAGCCAGAATAACAACAAAGTAGCTGCATTTGCATTTGCTTAAACTGTGTTCTAGTGATATTTATTAGGATATATCCATAACAATGAGCTAATGAGGCATGATTTAACCTGGCATAGAAAATGTGTTCTCTCGTTAGGACACTGTTATTCGAGAGCTAGCCAACAACACAGCTAACACTCATTTCGAACTGAAGCTGTAATACTACAAACTAGCTGGACTTCATTTCGTTTTACCTGTTTTCTATCAATATTTCTTTGTTTATAGAGTGCATTCGGAGTGTATTCAGACCCCTTGACTTTTTCCACAAATTGTTACGTTACAGCTTTATTCTAAAATTGATACAATTATTTTTCATTCTGTCACGTTCGTCATAAGGAGTAGACCAAGATGCAGCGTGGTATGTTTCCATCTTTTATTTCGGAATAGAAAACTTCAAAGAACAAAAACAACAAAACAAACAAACGAAACGTGAAGCTAGAATAATGCTCGCAACTATACATAGACAAGATCCCACAAAGCACAATGGGAAAATGGCTACCTAAATATGATCCCCAATCAGAGACGATAAACAGCTGCCTCTGATTGGGAATCATACTAGGCCAACATAGACATATAATTCACCTAGATAACCCACCCTTAAATCACACCCCGACCTAACCAACATAGAGAATAAAAGCTCTCTATGGTCAGGGCGTGACAGTACCCCCCCAAAAGGTGCGGACTCCGGCTGCAAAACCTGACTCAATAGGGGAGGGTCCGGGTGGGCATCTACCGTCGGGGGCGGCTCTGGTGCGGGGCGAAGTACCCACTCCGCTCGTGGACACGTTATCGGAGAAACCGGACCGTGGCTCGTTGCCGTAAGAACCGGAATCGTTGCTGGATGCTCCGGACCGTGGATCATCCCCGGGGGCTCCGGGCCATGGATCGTCACCGGGGGCTCCGGGCCGTGGATCGTCACCGGAAGAACCGGACCGTGAATCGTCGCCGGAGGCTCCGGACCGTGGATCGTCGCCGGAGGAACCGGACCGTGGATCGTTGCCGGGGACTTCGAACCGTAGATCGACACCGGGGACTCTGGACCGTGGTTTTTCGCCGGGGACTCCGGACCGTGGTTTGTCGCCGGAGGCTCCGGACTGGGAACCCTCGCAGGAGGCTCCGGACTGAGAACCCCCGCTGGAAGCTCAGGACCGCATACCATCGCTGGAGGCTCTGGACCGCAGACCGTCGCTGGAGGCTCTGGACCGCAGACCGTCGCTGGAGGCTCTGGAATGCAGACTGTCGCTGGAAGCTCTGGACTAGGAACTGTCCCCGGAAGCTCTGGACTGGGAACTGTTGCCGGAAGCTCTAGACTGGGAACTGTCGCCGGAAGCTCTGGACTGTGGAGGCGCACTGGAGGCCTGATGCGTGTGTAACGGATGTGAAATGGCTAGCTAGTTAGCGGTGGTGCGCGCTAATGGCCTTTCAATCGGTGACGTCACTTGCTCTGAGACCTTGAAGTAGTGGTTCCCCTTGCTCTGCAAGGGCCGCCTCCACCATCAGAGAGGACATACAATGGTTCCAGACACTGCCATACACCTCCCCCCAATGCCAAATGAGGGAGTGGCTTGCGCACAGACATGGTGGAGACAAATAATTGGTTCCCCCTTAATCACGCCATCCCTTCACATGGTTTAACAGATACATTCACATATGAAGACAATGTTCCATCCTGTGCTCTTCCCTTTCTGATATTCTGCATAGCACCAGAGATATGTAAAAGACAAGCCTGACCTCTCCCCTCTCTGGGCCCCAAGTGACTGAGCCCCAGCTGAGGGAAGAAATGCAACTGCCAACACTAGTCTATTAGAAATACATTCTAATAAAAAGTATATCACATAAGAATATTATGCAGATATGACATCTTAATTACTTATGTTACCCAACTAATTCTGATTCATCCACCACACTATATAAGTTTCCACAGTTGACAGTGCATTTCAGAGCATAAACCAAGTCATGAGCACGAGGGATTGTCTGTAGAGTTCAGAGACAGGATTGTGTTGAGGCACAGATCTGGGGAAGGGTGCCAACACATTTCTGTGGCATTGAAGGTCTCCAAGAACACAGTGGCCTCCAACATTCTTAAATGGAAGAAGTTTGGAACCACCAGACTCTTCCTAGAGCTGGTCGCCCGGCCAAACTGAGCAATCAGGGGAGAATAGCCTTGGTCAGGGAAGTGACCAAGAACCCGATGGTCACTCCGACAGAGTTCCAGAGTTCCTTTGTTGAGATGTGAGAACCTTCCAGAAGGACAACCATCTCTGCAGCACTCCACCAATCAGACCTTCATGGTAGAGTGGCCAGACGGAAGCCACTCCTCAGTAAAAGGCAAATGACAGCCCGCTTGGAGTTTGCAAAAAGGCATCCAAAGGACTCAAAAAAAGAAACAAGATTCTCTGATCTGAAAAAAACAAGATTGAAGTGTTTTGCTTGAATGCCAAGCGTCACGGCTGGAGCAAACCTGGCACCCTCCCTACGGTGAAGCATGGTGCTGGCATCATCATGCTGTGGCACCTTAATGCTGTGAGGATGTTTTTCAGTGGCAGGGACTGGTAGACTAGTCAGGATCGAGGGAAAGATGAACTGAGCAAAGTACAGAGAGATACTTGATGAAAAACTGCTCCAGAGCACTCAGGACCTCAGGACTTTTAAAATGGATTAAATTGTGTTTTTTCGCTTATTAATCTACACACAATACCCAATAATGACAAACCAAAAACTGTTTTTTAGAAATGTTTGCAAATGTATAAAAATAAAAACGGAAATATTACATTTACATAAGTATTCAGACCCTTTACTCAATACTTTGTTGAAGCACCTTTGGCAGCTATTACAACCTCAAGTTTTCTTGGGTGTGACGCTACAAGCTTGGCACATCTGTATTTGGGCAGTTTCTCCCATTCTTCTCTGCAGATCCTCTCAAGCTTTGTCAGGTTGGATGGGGAGCGTCGCTGCACAGCTATTTTCAGGTCTCTCCAGATATTTTAGATCGGGTTTGTCCAGACTCTGGCTGGGCCTTTCAAGGACATTCAGAGACTTGTCCCGAAGCCACTCCTGCGTTGTCTTGGCTGTGTGCTTAAGGTCGTTGTCCTGTTGGAAGGTGAACCTTTGCCCCAGTCTGAGGTCCTGAGAGCTCTGGAGCAGGTTTTCATCAAGGATCTCTCTGTACTTTGCTCCATTCATCTTTGCCTCGATCCTGACTAGTCTCTTAGTCCCTGCCGCTGAAAAACATCACCGTAGGGATGGTGCCAGGTTTCTTCCAGGCATGACTCTTGGCATTCAGGTCAAATATTTCAATCTTGGTTGAAGGTGCCTTGTGGCAAACTCCAAGCGGGCTGTCATGTGCCTTTTACTGAGGAGTGGCTTTCGTCTGGCTACTCTACCATAAAGGTCTGATTAGTGGAGTGCTGCAGAGATGGTTGTCCTTCTGGAAGGTTCTCCCATCTCCTCAGAGAAAGTCTGGAGCTCTGTCAGAGTGACCATCAGGCTCTTGGTCACCTCCCTGACCAAGGCCCTTCTCCCCCAATTGCTCAGTTTGGCCGGGCGGCCAGCTATAGGAAGCCTTGGTGGTTCCATACTTCTTCCATTTAATAATGATGGAGGCCACTATGTTCTTTTGGACCTTCAATGCCGCAGAATTGTTTTGGTACCCTTCCCCAGATCTGTGCCTCGACACAATCCTGTCTCGGAGCTCTATGGACAATACCGTTGACCTCATGGCTTGGTTTTTGCTCTGACGTGCACTGTCAACTGTGGGACCTTTCATATAGACAGGTATGTATCTTTCCAAATCATGTCCAATCAATTGAATTCACCACAAGTGGACTCCAATCAAGTTGTGGAAACATCTCAAGGATGGTCAATGGAAACAGGATGCACCTGAGCTCAATTTTTGTGTCTCATAGCAAAGGGTCTGAATACGTATATAAAAAGTTATTTATTTTGTCATTTTTTTACATTTACAAAAAATTCAAAAAACTGTTTTCACTTTGTCATTATGGGGTATTGTGTGTTGATTAAAGTGTAATCCATTTTAGAATAAGGCTGTAACGTCAAAAAATGGAATACTTTCCGAATGCACTGTGTATCAAGATCAGGAACATTGAACAGATTCCCAGATGGCAGGTTGCATGTGTATCTTACATGAAAAAAAACATGTTTACATTGCCAAGTACATTTATGGCATAAACATACTCTTAGAATATGTACTGCATTAGGCTGTTTGAGAGAAGGCTTGAATCCTAATTAACCCATCCAATGTGAGGACATCTGTTGTTGAAGCACAGTAGACCAATAAAGCCACAGTTCTCTCGCAGTAATACTGCGTAGGTAAAATTTGTATTTGAACTTCAGACAAAATCTTGTATTTAATTTAAAATGTCATTTTTTGTGTTAATATAAGGAGAGATAGGAGAGCATTGGGGAGGGAGGGAGGGACAGATGGATGGAGGAAGGGAAGGAGGGAGGGGAGAAAGAGAGAGAGAGAGGCTTGGGGTGGAGTGAGGGAGTGGAAGGGAAGGTAAAGAAGAGGATCTAAGGATGCATTTCAAACATAAATAGGGAGAGAGAGACAGAGAGAGGGAGACATATGGTTGGGTCACGATCACAGGAAATACAGTGAGGCAGCATGCTGATGTGTAGGAGGACAGAAGGTCAGCGAGGACACATACACACACACACTGTCAGTGATGAGCTCATGATTTTGGGCATGGGTTGGACAGCTTGCTGCGGACCTGTAGTTCTGGATGCTGGTAGGGCTAGCTCAAAGTTCTGCTACATTAATCGAGCCCCAAGCGCGTGCGTGCGTGCGTGCGTGCTGAGCAATGACCTGGCCAAAACACAACAGCCTCTGTCATCACAGGTTTTCATACAGTATTTGCTTTTCTTTCTTCTTAGTCTCTCTCACTCTCTGTCTCCAGGCTCTGTAGAGAAGAGACAGGGGGATGACCTCATCACATCTCCTTTCCCAGACTACTTTGGCTCTGTTATAGCACACACACACCTAAGAGTCATGGCCAGATCTGCATCACTGCACCTCTATTGGTGACTTGGGAGCAGTTACTTGGGATCACAAAACATTGAAGCAGTTTTTAAAAAACCTAGATTTAACTAGGTCAGTTAAGAACAAATTCTTATTTTCTATGACCACCTATGAGGGGTTAACTGTCTTGTTCAGGAGAACAACAGATTTTTACCTTGTCAGCTCAGGGATTCGATCTTGCAACCTTTCAGTTACTAGTCCAACGCTCTAAGCACTAGGCTACCTGCCACCCCAGTTACTGGGGAACACAAGACATGGAAGCAGTTACACTGATTCAGATTAAAGCTATGATGACATCATCATAAACAATGGGACAACTTCCAACATTAACAGTAAAAATTAACATTAACAATAAATGTGCCACTACTGCCTTCATTGGCTGATCGTAATGTAGGCGTGCAGTGCACTTGTTTGAGGATCTAAAGGGGTGCAGATTCAGCCTACTCCTGGACTAAAAATGCACAGAGACCGAGGCCCCACACTTCTACTTTTAATCGCACACTCGCGGTGCTCAAAGTAAACCTGAACATTTCAAATAGACACCACACAGAAAAAGAGTGTTGGATTAGTCCTAAATGCTAGATTGTACTGTGTGCAATGCATTTTCCCAAAGATTACTTGACATTTGCATAAATTATCATTACCATCTCAAGGACATGGTTACAGAAGATGAAACATTTAAAGATATCTCATTGAGTATGGTTGCATGCACACAAAAGTACAATTATAGTGACTAGTCCGATTAATATAAATCATCAAATCAAGTTTATTTTATATAGCCCTTCGTACATCAGCTAATATCTCGAAGTGCTGTACAGAAACCCAGCCTAAAACCCCAAACAGCAAGCAATGCAGGTGTAGAAGCACGGCGGCTAGGAAAAACTCCCTAGAAAGGCCAAAACCTAGGAAGAAACCTAGAGAGGAACCAGGCTATGAGGGGTGGCCAGTCCTCTTCTGGCTGTGCCGGGTGGAGATTATAACAGAACATGGCCAAGATGTTCAAATGTTCATAAATGACCAGCATGGTCAAATAATAATCAGGAGTAAATGTCATAGTATAATATGTCATAATATAATAGTTTGATTTAAACATTTACATGCTTGCAAGAAGAATTATTTTCCTAATAAACCTGTTTACATGGACACATCTGAAATCGGGCTACCTGATGGGACTTTTGATGACCGCAGAAAATCCTCAATCAAAATAAATGGTCTACCAAATCAAATCAAATGTTATTGGTCACATACACATGTTTAGCAGATGTTATTGCGGGTGTTGCGAATTAGTTGTTTTCATACAGCGCTTGTTTACCACAGCATATCAAGTTTGCATGTGTAAATTATTTCTAACATACATACTGTCAGTTATTCTTAACTCACCTCACTCATGTGTGAAAAAGTAATTTCCCTGTTGCAACCAAATGCTTCCTGTAGTTGTTGATCAGTCTCTGACATCGCTGTGGAGGAATTTTGGTCCAGAACTGCTTTCACTCAGCAACATTTGTGGTCCTGAGGCAGCAAAGCATCCCCAAACCATCACACTACCACCACCATCGTTGACCGTTGCTATGAGGTTCTTACTGTGGAATGCAGTGTTTGGATTTCACCAGACATTATGGGACCCATCTCATTCAAATAGTTGGCTCAAGTTTGCCAAAAAGCACCTGGAAGCACCTGGATGATCATCAAGACTCTTGGAAGAATGTTCTATGGATAAATGAGTCAAAAGTATAACTTTTTGGACAGCATGAGTCCCATTATGCCCGGCGAAAACCAAACACTGCATTCCACAGTAAGAACCTTAGACCAACGGTCAAGCATGGTGGTGGTAGTGTGATGGTTTGGGGTTGCTTTGCTGCCTCATGTCATGTCTTTGGCTATGCCGGATTAAGTGATATGACATGCTATTCTATAAAATAATTTCTCTGTAATTAATATTACCTGATTAAGCTAATCAGGTAAATAAATAACTAGAAAGTCGGGGCACCACGAAATAATGTTTATAGAGCTGTTATCTTCTGAATAAACTCTTAAAGACCTGGTAATCTTTTACATCAGTAGCAGTCAATATTTAATTAATCCTCACCTTATTTAGTCTCATCTGAAAGTTGAAAATTCTTGGTTATCTTCACGAACCCTGGCTAACAAGTTGAATCAGCAATACAAAATTTGGTTCAATTATTTATTTATTAAATACCTAAATAATCACACAGAATGGATCATACATTGATTACAAATTATGTCATAAAGGAAAAGGTCCCTGGTGGACGGAACCGATATGACAGCTGGTTACACAAAGAAAGGGGGTTGGGTTTTGAATGAAAGAGCAGGAAGACTGAGTAACAAAGTTAGAAGCTATGCTATCGTAAATACAGAATCTTATGCATTCTAAATTACCGCCCATTTGAAGAAGGAAAATGCAATAAATATTTACTCTGAGCTGCGCTTCGGAAGATTGGTCGTAGATAGTAGGCCGGTTTGTCCTTTGAAGAATGTCTCTGGTGGTAGAACGAATACTTGGTAGTACCGTCGTCGTGTTGAAGGACAGATACTCTGTCCGTCCTCTCCTAGCCCACGTCTACAGTTGCTGCGCTAACGCAACGGCTAGGAGGTATCACTTCTTTAGTGAATAAGAGTTCAAAGTTCATACCAAGTTGCTATACTTTAAGCTCATGCTATATTCTGCTGGTATATTCGGCTGGTATAGTCGAAATTCATCCTTCCGTCGTGTAGGTCGTCACCTTCACATTGAAATTTGATGCTAATTTCATTAGGTTCTTGCTGAGGTTGGCTTAGTTCTGTAGGTGGTCTTTGTCCTTTCAACGTAGGGACCTCAAGTCCACACGTCCTTGGAACAGGAAGTTACATTTTCGTAAAGGGGCTTATATAGGGTTGGGAGAGAGGGCCGTGTTTCATAGTTTACAACCACTGTCTGTTCACATGGGGGGGGGGGGGGGGGGATACTGAGTTGAGCATAGTTCACTCATGAAAACCAATTCTCTCATTTAGGAGCTAAAATTACATTTCATCTTTTCACAAATAGTTTCATATTTAAACATTTAAATTGCACAACAATTCCATGTGAATCTGAATGTGAACCAGAATGTGTAGACTTTCCAAGATACAGTTTATGTCGTCCTATCATCAGTAATAATGTCTCAGACGCCAACTGATCTGACATCATATTCAATAAGTACCAACGCATATTTTCAACTGGTTGGATTACCGAAATATGGTTCAGTTTCCCACCTTTTGATGTTACCAGACTCTCCATGTTAACAAAGGGATTTTCAATAGTCACATCGGTAGAGTAGAGAGAGGAAGAAGGGGAAAGGTATTTATGGGGGTCATAAACCTCCCCCATCAGGTCAACGTCATGACACTCATGACCACAAATGTCGCTGAGTTAAAGCAGTTCTGCATGTCAGCAATCAAGTTTTGAAGATACGTAACTTTCAAAATACAGAAATCTGTCCCGTATGATGCATTTTTCAAAATGCACCTTATGGGCCAGTTTTCTGTATTTTTTAAATCTTGGTTGCTGACATGCAAAACATTTTGGAACTATATCAACAATAGACTAATGAAACAAATACAAAAATATAGATTTGGGGCTGAGTTTTCCTTTAATCAGGGTAAGGTGATTATATGTTAACACTTTAACTTCTACTTGCTACGCATCCCGGATCCGGGAGCACCCCCATCAGTAAAAAAAGCTGACTAGCATAGCCTAGCATAGCGCCATAAGTAAATACTAGCATCTAAATATCATTAAATCACAAGTCCAAGACACCAGATGAAAGATACAGATCTTGTGAATCCAGCCATCATTTCTGATTTTTAAAATGTTTTACAGGGAAGACACAATATGTAAATCTATTAGCTAACCACGATAGCAAAAGACACAACTTTTTTTTCCCACAATTTTTTTCCTGCATGGGTAGCTATCACAATTTCGACCAAATAAAGATATATATAGCCACTAACCAAGAAACAACTTCATAAGATGACAGTCTGATAACATATTTATTGTATAGCATATGTTTTTTTAGAAAAATGTGCATATTTCAGGTATAAATCACAGTTCTACATTGCAGCTGCAATCTGAAATAGTGCCGAAGCTGCCAGAATAATTACAGAGACCATCGTCAAATACCTAATTACTCATCTTAAAACATTTCTGAAAAATACACAGCGTACAGCAAATGAAAGCCCAACATCTGTGAATCCAGCCAATATGTCAGATTTTTTAAGTGTTTTACAGCGAAAACACAATATAGCATTATATTAGCATAGCACAATAGCCAGAAACACAAGCAATTTACCAGCAGCACAGGTTAGCGATCGTAACAATCCAGCAAAAGATATATAATTTTTGACTAACCTTGATATACTTCATCAGATGACAGTCCTGTAACATCATATTACACAATGCATATAGGTTTTGTTCAAAAATGTGCATATTTAGCAGCACAAATCGTGGTTATACAATGTGATCAGTGGCAACAGTTCATGCATTCTGGCCGGCGCCATCTTGGAAAGGCACCTAATCTAATCAATAAATAATCGTAAACTTGACTAAAAAATACAGGTTGGACAGCAAATGAAAGATGCATTAGTTATTAATGCAACCGCTGAGTTAGATTTTTAAAATTAACGTTACTAGACATACAGTGTGCGTTAAAGCCAGACTAGTGCCGCAATAATTGCGGACAAATCTGTTTACATTTTTCCACATAAATACGGAATAACATCATAAATAGCTCTTACTTTTGGACGAGCTTCCATCAGAATCTTGGGCAAGTGGTCCTTTGTACAAAAGAATCGTTGCTTGGTTGTAAAACGTCGTCTTCAACTTCGGAATTAGCAGCTAACAATAGCTATGTGGCCACAACATGCCCAAATGTTCAAAACGCAATACTAAGGAAATTCCGAAAATAGCAATATACTCGCATAAACTGATATAACTCGGTTTAAAATAACTTCGTTATGATGTTTCTAACACCTATATCGAATTAAATTACAGACGGATATATCTAAGGCCAATAACTGAGCGTTTCAAAATGCCATCCTGAGGTCTTGCTTTGCGTAATGACGAACGTCGAAAAGAGAGCTCCCTTCGTTCCTTGGCCTTTTATAAGGTCTGAGATCTACGTAGAAACTCCATTCCAATTCTCATTGGTTACTTACATCCAGGGGAAGGCGGGTGCAGTTCATGTCGACCCATAGGATACATACAGAGCTTTAAACTGATCTGAGAACAGAGCCTATTTTTCAGACCTTCGCAGTTCCTGTCATGAATTTCGCTGCAGAAAGAGTTCTGGTTCACCCACAGACATAATTCAAACGGTTTTAGAAACTAGAGATTGTTTTCTATCCAATAGTAATAATAATATGCATATTGTACGAGCAAGAATTGAGTATGAGGCAGTTTAATCTGAGTTCCAGCGGTGTATTTGATCTGCGCATGTGCTAGCACAAGCATTGAAGCTTCCCTCTCTTTGAAAAAAGTATGCATCTAGAAATAGTTTTTATACAAACGTTATATGTCAATACTTAGAATCAAATAAGCTTCCAAAAAATTACATGGTCGCTGTGGTACTGTATAACGTTTCTTTTGATTGGCGATTTTCTGAATGTATCAAAGTCCCATCAGTTAGCCTGATTTCAGATTTGTCCATGTAAAAAGGATTACTGGCAACATTTTTATTCTTGCAAAGTGTGATCAAACTATTATATTAATCTGAGTAATCACAATAATCGCATTATTGTGTGCATGCAACCGTACCCAATGAATGTAAGAAACATGGAGTACATGTGTGTGTCACGCCCTGACCTTAGAGAGCCTTTTTATGTCTCTATTTGGTTTGGTCAGGGTGTGATTTAGAGTGGGCATTCTATGTTTTTTGTTTTCTATGATTTTGTATTTCTATGTTTTGGCCGGGTATGGTTCTCAATCAGGGACAGCTGTCTATCGTTGTCTCTGATTGGGAACCATACTTAGGTAGCCCTTTTCCCTACCTTCAGTGTGTGAAGTTGTCTTTGTTTGTGGCACTATAGCCTTAAGCTTCACGGTTGTTTTTGTATTGTTTATTGTTTTTGACGGCATCATCCTAATAAAGAGGAATATGTACGCTCACCACGCTGCGCTTTGGTCTACTTCATTCGACGGCCGTGACAGTATGTGTCTGACTGTCTGTCTTTGTGTGTCTGTTGTATGGAAGAAAGGCTTTCTTAGGTGAAAAGTAGTTATTTCTGACAGTCTCATTAAAGGCTAACACTGACTGGCTGCTATGCAGAAGAGAGGGGAGAAAAATATCAAACAAAGTTGTGCCTGATCTGCTTCTCAAAAACACAGAGCTGTACCTACATTGCTGTGAGCTGTGGTGTGTGTGTGGGGGTGTGTGTGTATATACAGTGGCAAGAAAAAGTATGTGAACCGTTTGGAATTACCTGGATTTCTGCATAAATTGGTAGTCAAATTTGATCTGATCGTCATCTAAGTCACAACAATAGACAAACATAGTGTGCTTAAACTAATAACCCCCCAACGATTGTATTTGTTCTTGTCTATATTGAATAAATAATTTAAACATTCACAGTGTAGGTTGGAAAAAGTATGTGAACCCCTAGGCTAATGACTTCTCCAAAAGCTAATTGGAGTCAGGAATCATTTAACCTGGAGTCCAATCAATGAGACGAGATTGGAGATGTTGGTGAGAGCTGCCTTGCCCTATCAAAAACACTCACAAAATTTGAGTTTGCTATTCACAAGAAGCATTGCTTGATGTGAACCATGCCTCGAACAAAAGTTATCTCAGAAGACCTAAGATTAAGAATTGTTTTCTTGCATAAAGCTGGAAAGGGTTACACAAGTAACTCTAAAAGCCTTGATGTTCATCAGTACACGGTAAGACAAATTGTCTATAAATTGAGAAAGTTCAGCACTGTTGCTACTCTCACTAGGAGTGGCCGTCCTGCAAAGATGACTGCAAGAGCACAGCGCAGAATGCTCTGAGGTTAACTTCTTGCAACTATAGGGGGTGCTGTTCCGCATTAGCATTTTTTGGTCTCCAAATTAAACGGCCTATTGCTCAATTCTTGATCGTACAATATGCATATCCTTACTAATATTGGATAGAAACCACTGTCTAGTTTCTAAAACCGTTTGAATTATGTCTGTGGGTGACCCAGAACTCCCTCTACAGCAAAAATCCTGACATGACTTGCGAAGGTCTGAGAATTATCCTCTGATCTGGGTTCAGTTTTAAAGCCTGTGTATATCCTATGGCTGGAATTGAACTGCACCCGCCTTCCCCTGGATGTCAGTAACCAATGAGAAGTGGAATGGTCTGTCTACGTAGCTGTCCGAGGTTATAAAGCCGGATGGAACGAGAGTACCTTTCTTTGTCTCGTTCGTCATGGCGCCTGGCAAGAAGTCAGGATGAAATTTTGGAACGCTCAGTTATCGACCAGAGATGTATCCGTCTGTAATTTAATTAAATATAGGTGTTAGAAACATCATAACGATGTTATTTGAAACCGATTTATATCAGTTTATGCGAGTATAGTGCTATTTTTCTGAATTTCCTTTGTATCTAGTTTGAGGATTTGGACATGTGTGTGCGACATAGCTAATGGTAGCAGCTAGTTCCAAAGGTGAAGAGGACGTTTTACAACAAAGCAACTATTCTTTTGAAGAAAAGACACATTGCCCAAGATACTGATGGAAGCTCGTCCAAAAGTAGGAACTATTTATGATGTTATTACGTATTTATGTGGAAAAATGTCATAGTGTTTGCGCGCCACTTTTGCAGGCACTGGTCTGGCTGCAACGCACACTATATGTCTAGTAACGTTAATTTTAAAAATCTAACATAGCGATTGCATTAAGAACTAATTTATCTTTCGATTGTTGTCCAACTTATATTTTTTAGTCAAGTTTATGAATAGTATTTTTATAAGAATAGGCGCTAATCCAAAATGGCGCCGGCCAGAATACATGCAATGTTTGTAGTGATTACATAGTATAACCACGATTTATGCTGCTAAATATGCACATTTTCGAACAAAAGCTATATGCATTGTGTAATATGATGTTACAGGTCTGTCATCTGATGAAGTATATCAAGGTTAGTCAAATTATATATCTTTTGTTGGGTTGTTACGATCGCTAACATTTACAGCTGGTAAATGCGGTTGTGATTCTGGCTATTGTGGTACGCTCATATAATGCTATATTGTGTTTTCGCTGTAAAACACTTAGAAAATCTGAAATATTCTCTGGATTCACAAGATCTGTGTCTTTCGATTCCTGTAGGCTGTCTATTTTTCTGAAGTGTTTTAGGATGATTCTTTTGGTAATTGACGTCGGTCTCTGGGGTCTCTGTAATTATTCCGGCTGCTTCCAACGCTATTTCAGATTGCAGCTGCAATGTAGAACTGTGATTTCTACCTGAAATATGCACTTTTTTCTAACAAAAACTATCCTATACCATGAATATGTTATCAGACTGTCATCTGAAGAGGTTTTTTCTTGGTTAGTGGCTATCAATATCTTAGTTTAGCCGAATTGGTGATAGCACCTGATGGAGTAAGAAACTGATGGAGTTAGAAAAGTGGTGTATTTTGCTAACGTGTTTAGCTAATAGATTTACATATTTTGTCTTCCCTGTAAAACATTTTAAAAATCTGAAATGGTGGCTTTATTCACAAGATCTGTATCTTTCATCTGGTGTCTTGGACTTGTGATTTAATGATATTTAGATGCTACTATCTACTTGTGAAGCTATGCTAGCTATGCTAATCAGTGTGTGGGGGGGTGGGGGGTGATCCCGGACCCGGGGTAGAGGCTCGTTAGAGGTTAAGAAGAATCCTAGAGTGTCAGCTAAATCTCTGGAACATGCTAACATCTCTGTTGACGAGTCTATGATACTTAAAACACTAAACAAGAATGGTGTTCATGGGAGGACACCACGGAAGAAGCCACAGCTGTCCAAAAAAAACATTGCTACGCCTAGATGTTCAACAGCGTTACTGGGAAAATATTCTGTGGACAGATGAAACTAAAGTTGAGTTATTTGGAAGGAACACACAACACTACTTGTGGATGAAAAAAGGCACAGCACAGCACACCAACATCAAAACCTTATCCCAACTTTAAAGTATGGTGGAGGGAGCATCATGATTTGGGGCTGCTTTGCTGCCTGCTATCGTTGACTGAAAAAGGAATTCCCAAGTTTATCAAGACATTTTGCAGGAGAATGTTAGGTTTTCCCGTCCGCCTAATGAAGCTCAACAGAAGTTGGGTGATGCAAGAGGACAATGACCCAAAACACAGAAAGGGTTCACGTACTTTCTCCGCCCTGCACTGTGAATGTTTACACGGTGTGTTCAAGAAAGACATGAAAATGTATAATTGTTTGTGTGTTATTAGTTTAAGCAGACTGTGTTTTTCTATTGTTGTGACCTATATGAAGATCAGGTAACAATTGATGCAGAAGCCCAGGTAATTCCAAAGGGTTCACATACTTTTTCTTGCCACTGTATGTGTGTTAGCAGTTGGTGTTGTTCTTCAATAACACAAACTCAAAAGCAAATCAGGGGGAGAAAAATAGGTTTATTTGAGAAGGACAAATCAAGATGTTATGCTGGGAGGTAAAGGTTCAGTCTCCCCTGTCCTCAGATTTTCTCCACTGAACAAGTAACAGGATGCCATTTATAACCCCCCACCCTAGCCTGTGGTTGACCAATCAGAAGTCCTTGCAGTACCACTGGTCCAATGGCCAAATAACAAGTATCCTGCTTCCGACTCAATGTAGAGAACGTAGAACACATAGCACACGTAGCTCTGAGTTCAGGGTAGACATGCCACAGATTCTAAAACGTTTTTGAATTGAAACCCAACTCCAATTTACATTTCCCTATTGACCATTAGTACTCTAGTGTTTAGTCCTTTCATCCTCTGCGTTGTGTATTTATCTTCAAAATATTCTTATGTGTGTGTGTCCTCCATGGAGATAATGAGGAGTGGAATATTAAGACATTTCTCTGATATATACATTTTTACATGAAGTAGGTAAAGTTTGTAATCATTTTACGACCAGAATGGCATGATTGGGAGGAGAAATGTAACTTCCAAAGTCTTAAGTGGTCCAAACGTTTTTTTCATTTTTTGAGACAGGGGTGTCACCAAAGCGGTGTTGTATTAATTAGCTATGTGGTAATTGTTCTTATCAGGTATGTCTTTCAAAGATGCAATATGATGCGTTATAAGCAAGCTCAAAACATTTTTCAACAAAATCTAAAATTCTGAAAATAACTGTCATCTTTGCATGACAATGAATCGTTACCCAATATTCCATAATCGTCACAGCCCTAGTTTGGAGTTACCTTTCTAGCTAATAGGCTATGTTAGAGTTTACACTTCTTCCAAATATAACGTGGGGACGGTCAAAATAATAAAAAACAATTTACCAAATCTATTCATTTGAATGAATATGACATTTCTCTCCGATGCCATCTCCAAGCCCTCTGGTCAGGCATCTGTTTGATTGTAAAAGCATTAAAAAAACACGATAATGATCAATCAGTTATGGAACGAGCACAAAGCACAAAGCACAGAACACAGAACACAAACAAAGACAGTCCAGTCGTGACCCAACCATGCAACACAAGACAGCATATCACATTCCTTGTTGTAAAAACACACACAAAGACAGGCTTTCTCTCAAAACTGATCTGCATAAGACCTTCAAATGTCACTACACAAAAGATCGTTTTGGAGGTATTTTTACCTTCTCAAAAGGTCTCTGACCATGATTGAGGTTGATATCATCTGATATCATCTGAGGTAAAATGTTGAAAGTATGTGTGGTTGTGTCTGTCTATCTGTCTCTGTGTGTGTGACTGTCTGAGTACATACAGTACAAGTCAAAGTTTGGACACACCTACTCATTTAAGGGTTTTTATTTTTACTATTTTCTACATTGTAGAATAATAGTGAAAATATCAAAACTATGAAATAACATATATGGAATCATATGCTGAGTGCTTGTTGGCTGCTACTCCTTCACTCTGCGGTCCAACTCATCCCAAACCATCTCAATTGGGTTGAGGTCGGGTGATTGTGGAGGCCAGGTCATCTGATGCAGCACTCCATCACTCTCCTTCTTGGTCAAAAAGTCCTTGCACATCCTGGAGGTGTGTTTTTGGGTCATTGTCCTGTTGAAAAACAAATGATAGTCCCACTAAGCGCAAACCAGATGGGATGACGTATCGAATGCTGTGGTAGCCTTGCTGGTTAAGTGTGCCTTGAACTCTAAATAAATCACAGACTGTGTCACCAGCAAAGCACCCCCACACCATCACACCTCCTTTTCCATGCATCACGGTGGGAACCACACATGCAGAGATCATCTATTCACCTACTCTGCGTCTCACAAAGACACAGCGGTTGGTACCAAAAAGAGATTTCCACCGGTCTAATGTCCATAACTCATATTCCTTGGCCCAAGCAAGTCTCTTCTTATTATTGGTATCCTTTAGTAGTGGTTTCTTTGCAGCAATTTGACCATGAAGGCCTGATTCATGCAGTCTCCTCTGGACAGTTGATGTTGAGATGTGTCTGTTACTTGATCTCTGTGAAGCATTTATTTGGGCTACAATCTGAGGTGCAGTTAACTCTAATGAACTTTCCTCTGCAACAGTGGTAACTCTGGGTCTTCCTTTCCTGTGGCGGTCCTCATGAGAGCCAGTTTCATTTAAGCTCTTGATGGTTTTTGCGACTGCACTTGAAGAGACTTTGAAAGTTCTTGAAATTGTCCGTATTGACTGACCTTCATGCCATAACGTAACGATGGACTGTCATTTTTCTTTGCTCATTTGAGCTGTTCTTTTCCATAATATGGACTTGGTCTTTTACCAAATAGGGCTATCTTCTGTATACTTTGTCACAACACAACCGATTGGCTCAAACGCATTAAGAAGGAAAACATTTCCACAAATTAACTTTAACAAGGCACACCTGTTAATTGAAATGCATTCTAGGTGACTACCTCAAGAAGCTGGTTGAGAGAATGCCAAGACTGTGCAAAGCTGTCATCAAGGCAAAGTATGGCTACTTTGAGGAATCTCAAATATAAATTGGTTTCTACATGATTCCATATGTGTTATTTCATAGTGTTGAAGTCTTCACTATTATTCTACAATGTAGAAAATAGTACAAATAAAGAAAAACCCTGCAATGAGTATGTGTGTCCAAACTTTTGACTAGTACTGTATTTGTGTGTGTGTGTTCTCACGTGTGTGTGTTATTGTGACTGGGTTGGGGTACTGGTGGTGGATTGGTGGGGCGGCTGTGAAGTGAACGAGCAGAAGTTTAGCGGAGACTCAGAGGAATTCTGAGTAGGGAATTTTATGTTTGCCAAATGGGGGATTGGTTGTACATCAAGGGCTCAACAAATCAGTGAGTCAGGGTGAGAGAGACAGAGAGACTTACTGTACAGTTCAAATAGGCAACAGATAGACAGCCAGGTTTTGCAGCAAATAGAGCGAAGGGGACAAAGCAAGTACCAACCCCATAAACATACAAAAACCCTAGACAGGACAAAAACATATATCACCCTTGTCACACCCTGACCTAACCAACAATAATAAAGAAAACAAAGAATACTAAGGTCAGGGCGTGACAGTACCCCCCCCCCCCCAAAGGTGCTGACTCCCGGCCGCACACCTAAGCCTATATGGGTGTATATATAGTCCGACCGCGGACTAGAGGACGCCACAGGACTGATGGTTGAGTCTGGAATGAGTGGGCGGCTCTGGCGCCTCTGGACTGGAGGGAGACTCTGGCGCCTCTGGACTGGAGGGAGACTCTGGCAGATCCGGACTGGAGGGAGACTCTGGCAGATCCGGACTGGAGGGAGACTCTGGCAGATCCAGACTGGAGGGAGACTCTGGCAGATCCGGACTGACGGGCGGCTCAGGCGGCTCCTGACTGATGGGCGGCTCAGGCGGCTCCTGACTGACGGGCGGCTCTGGCGGCTCCTGACTGACGGGCGGCTCAGGCGGCTCCTGACTGACGGGCGGCTCAGGCGGCTCCTGACTGAAGGGCAGCTCAGGCGGCTCAGGACAGACGGGCGGCTCAGGCGGCTCAGGACAGACGGGAGCACCTGTAGGGAGGAGACGGAGAGACAGCCTGGTGCGTGGGGCTGCCACAGGACCCACCAGGCTGGGGAGACCTACAGGAGGCCTGGTGCTTGGAGGAGGCACCGGAAGGACCGGGCTGTGGGGGAGCACTGGAGCTCTGGTGCGCAGCCTTGGCACCACTCCCCCAGGCTGGATGACCACTTTAGCCCGGACCCTCCTGAGTGCAGGCACAGGTTGAACCGGGCTGTGGGTGAGCACTGGAGATCTGGTGCATACTACGCGCACCTCTCCCTTAGGCTCAATACCCATATTCGCCCGGCACGAGCGGAGCGCAGGCATAGGACGCACTGTACCCTCCCAGCGCCCCGGATACACAGCATGCAGAGCCGGCACAGGATACCCTGGACCGAAACGGCGTACCGGAGACCAGACACGCTGAGCCGGCACAATACGCCCTGGCTGGATGCCCACACTCGCATGACACTTTCGGGGGGCTGTCCTATAGCGCACCGGGCTATGGGCGCGTAATTTCAATAAAATTACACTGAACCAACGTAGAATAGATGTTGAATTGACATCTGTGCCCAGTGGGTCTCTCTGGGCACAGATGAGTCAATGCCTGTTTCCTCTTTTTGGGGTCATTTTAAGTATCCATCCATTCCTACACAGAGCACTAAACCATCTTAAAGGAGTCTTTCACTGCTAGACCACTGCTTACCACTGCTTACTTGCTCAGTATGCTTATCTCCTTTCCTCCCCCCTCTATCTTTCTCCTGCTCCCATCTGTCTTATCAAGACTAGGAAAGGTTAGGAAAGGTTTTGCGGTACACCTGAGAGTTCCTCAAAACCACTAGTGTAGATTAGACTCTCTCTCTCTCTCTCTCTCTCTCTCTCTCTCTCTCTCTCTCTCTCTCTCTCTCTCTCTCTCTCTCTCTCTCTCTCTCTCTCTCTCTCTCTCTCTCTCTCTCTCTCTCTCTCTCTCTCTCTCTCTCTCTCTGTCACTGAAACCTAATGGCATTAAAATAAGGATGAACATCACAACACTGTGGGAACTGTCAGTCCTAATAATACGTTCAAGACTGATAGCTGGGAGTGATGTCCTGATGATTACTGATAGCTGGGAGTGATATCCTGATGATGACTGATAGCTGGGAGTGATGTCCTGATGATTACTGATAGCTGGGAGTGATGTCCTGATGATTACTGATAGCTGGGAGTGATGTCCTGATGATTACTGATAGCTGGGAGTGATGTCCTGATGATTACTGATTACTATTAAAACCATACTCTTCTCACCCCTGCCCTCACTAGCAAAGCCCCAGAGAAGGGTACAAACATTACAAATAGGCCTAATAGTGCGTGTGTAAGCTGAAGAGAGCTGGAGTCGGCAGCGAAACATGGTCATGTCTGTGGATTGTTCCTTAATGCTGACTTGCCATCCCACAAAACAGCTTCATCTTTTTATCCTCTTTTCTAGGAATCCACTTCTCTCCTTTCTGATCTGTTGTCATCTCTCTCTCTCTCTCTCTCTCTCTCTCTCTATCTCTCTCTCTCTCTCTCTCTCTCTCTCTCTCTCTCTCTCTCTCTCTCTCTCTCTCTCTCTCTCTCTCTCTCTCTCTCTCTCTCTCTCTCTCTCTCTCTCTCTCTCTCTCTCTCTCTCTCACTGAAACCTAATGGCATTAAAATAAGGATGAACATCACAACACTGTGGGAACTGTCAGTCCTAATAATACGTTCAAGACTGATAGCTGGGAGTGATGTCCTGATGATTACTGATAGCTGGGAGTGATATCCTGATGATGACTGATAGCTGGGAGTGATGTCCTGATGATTAATGATAGCTGGGAGTGATGTCCTGATGATGACTGATAGCTGGGAGTGATGTCCTGATGATGACTGATAGCTGGGAGTGATGTCCTGATGATTACTGATAGCTGGGAGTGATGTCCTGATGATTAATGATAGCTGGGAGTGATGTCCTGATGATGACTGATAGCTGGGAGTGATGTCCTGATGATGACTGATAGCTCTGAGTGATGTCCTGATGATGACTGATAGCTGGGAGTGATGTCCTGATGATTACTGATAGCTGGGAGTGATGTCCTGATGATTACTGATAGCTGGGAGTGATGTCCTGATGATGACTGATAGCTGGGAGTGATGTCCTGATGATTACTGATAGCTGGGAGTGATGTCCTGATGATTACTGATAGCTGGGAGTGATGTCCTGATGATTACTGATAGCTGGGAGTGATGTCCTGATGATTACTGATAGCTGGGAGTGATGTCCTGATGATGACTGATAGCTGGGAGTGATGTCCTGATGATTACTGATAGCTGGGAGTGATGTCCTGATGACGATTTGTTGCCGCTGAAGTGTTGCTCAAAAACACCCTACATTCTCCCAATTAAGTTTTGGGTTATGTTAATACATTGGGTTATTGATGGTGGCACATTTGTGGAATATTGGACTCAAGGGAAAAATAAAAGAAATAATTATTTATGGTTGAAATGAAGTGTTTTTCTCAGTAGCGTATTCTAGGATATGGATTTGGGGCAAGCACAGGCTCGAATTACAATTGAACAGTTTTAATTATGTGTGTGTTTACTTTCCATGTGTTTTCCCATGGGCTGCAAACCCTGGCATCCATCCCAGACAGACAGAATACATTAACTTGTTAGAAAGGAGAAGAAAGGAAAATATTAGAAAGTGAACTACATGTATTTGGGGGTTTTCAGCACCTAATATGATAAATTGAGATTATTCATATTAGTTGTACCATATTTTTTATAGTTCAATCCCCATCATATTGCACACTATTTCTGCATGAGACAGTTGATCAAATGCTTAGTGACAAAAACAAAAGGTTACCATAGTTCAGCGTTCTCTTTAGGTTCCTGTATGGCATGTAAGCGCAAACACATACAGGAACATACATGCACACACACATGCACACATACAAACACTAGAGCCCTACACGGCCATGAATTTTAAGCCCAAGACCTACCCATGCCCGCGACATTCAGGCCCTACCCTACCGAGGCCCAATTGCTTCTGCCAAATGTTAAGTCCCGGCCCTGCACTGAAGTCAGAAATAACTTCCTCCATTAGTATCCATTAGCTGCTGGTCTGTGTGTCCCTCTCTCACTGTGCTGCTCACGCTGCATGTGCTCCGATCATGGCTCTACTTGTGTTGTTACCAACCAGCTCGTAGCTCGTAAGAAAGAGACAAACCGGAGATAAAGAAATAACAAAAACATATTTATTAGGGTAATAATGGTGTGTGTAGTCAGTAGTGTAAGTGAGTGGATGCATAAATAGATGATGATAATGAGGGGTATTGAGAGGTGCCAAAACAAATGAACACAAAGAAGCCCCAAAATGCCACATCCAAAAACAACAGTGTGCCTGCGTGGAGAGAGTCTCTTCGATGTATTGGGGAAATGTGTATTTATCCCCGGGACACACCTGGCTCAGTCCACCTACATCCTATTAGGGAAAACAAGATCAAAGAGAAAGAATTTGGCAGACAGAGTGGGAGGGTCAACACAGTGTGAGTAACCATAGCAACTGCTCTGCTTGCTGTTCTACTCAATGACGAGACAGATAGAAGTTAGCTGTAAACTAGCAACTTTACGTCACTCTAAACTACGACAAAACTCAAGGGACATTATTATTTTTGGTTAAATAGTCTCTCCTGTGGATTCTGACAATGTTCTGGTCTTATATTTGAAGAGGTTGAAGCACTTCTGACAACATGATATGTACTGCGCAGCAAAGCACAAGCAAATAGCTCAGTTTTAAAATGTTATTCATCAATTTAGTGATACCGGAACCCTATAGTTAATGATGAAATAACAGGCCCTCCCCTGCCCTAACCTGATGTGTAATGTCAGGGTCCATCGGGCTACTGTCGAGTAGCAAAGCTCACACACACACACACACACACACACACACACACACACACACACACACACACACACACACACACACACACACACACACACACACACACACACACACACACACACACACACACACACACACACTGAGCGTTGATGTACACGGTAGCTCACAGCATTGTAGGATAGTGAAGTGAAGGATAATGAAGGATACTGCTCTATGTTGCTTGGGGGAGCTAACTAACTAGCTAACTAACTTCAATGATTCAATAGCATTAATGGTTGTTGCTCTTTGCCTTATATAAATTAGCAAGCAGGTTTTCAGGCTATGCTATAGATTCTTAAATAATGTTTACAGAGAGAAACTAACAAAACAAAAGCATGAACACTCAAGTATAGCCTGGTTCAATACGTGTTTTTAGTCTTAGCCCTGAAAAAAACATAGGATGAGGATTTCATTAAATACCTTTGTCTATATTTCAATAAGTCATTATGCTTATTAGCTCTTTTGGTTGAACTTTTCCATGGGCTTTATTCCTTGCTATGTTAGTAGGCAGGCAATGTCACCTCCGCCACACTGACCCGCAACATGGGGGCCTTACAGGGCTATGTCCTTGGTCCTGTACTCCCTGTTCACCCACAACTGAGTAGCCACGCACAACTCCAACACCATCATCACCATCATCATCGTCTACATCTGCATTGCTTGCTGTTTGGGGTTTTAGGCTGGGTTTCTGTGCAGCACTTTGTGACATCAGCTGATGTATGGGGACTTTATAAATACATTTGATTGATTGATCAATTTTGCTGAAAATACTAAGGTGGTAGGCCTGATCACAGGCAATGATGAGTCAGCCTACAGGGAGGAGGTCAGTGACCTGGAAGTGTGGTGCCAGAAAAACAACCTCTCCCTTAACGACCAAGGAGCTGATTGTGGACTACAGTAAACGGTGGGGGGGTGAGGCCGAAGTGGCAAGGCCGAAGTGGAGCAGGTTGTGAAGAAGCCTCGACAGCGCCTCAGGAGGTTGAAAAGTTTGTCATGGGCCCTCACATCCTCAAAAAAGTTCTACAGCTGTATCATTGAGAGCATTTTGACTGGCTGTGTCACTGCCTGGTATGGAAATAACACCGCCATCGATCGCATGGCACTATAGAGGGTGGTGCGGACAGCTCAGTACATCACTGGGGCCGAGATCCCTGCCATCCAGGACATCTATATCAGGCGGTGTTTTAGGAAGGCCCAGGACACCGGTAAAGACTCCACTCAAGCCATAGACTATTCTCTCTGCTTCCGCACGGCAAGCGGTACCAGTGCATCAAGTCTGGCACCAACAGGCTCTTGAACAGCTTCTATCCCCAAGCAATAAGAGTGAGAAAGAGCTAATAAAATATTTACATAGACTGAGTTAACCTGGTTTCCTCATTGACCTTTGAATTTTTCGTTTAGCACTGTTTCTATGCATACTCAAAGGGCCCTACACACTCGCAGGGCCCTACACACTCGCAGTGCCCTACACACTCGCAGGGCCGTACACACTCGCAGGGCCCTACACACTCGCAGGGCCCTACACACTCGCAGGGCCCTACACACTCACTCCAGCATCTGCTCACTCACACATAATATGCACATACATTTATACTGACTCTACACACACAATCACCCACTCACATACAAGCTGCTGCTACTCTGTTTATCTTATATCCCGTTGCCTAGTCACCTTACCTCTATACATACTGTATCTACCTCCATCACTCCAGTTTCCCTGCACATTGTAAGGTATTGGAACCGATCCTGTATATGGTATGCTTAATTACTTATTGTGTTCTTCATATTTCTTCTTGTTTCTTGTGTTTTTTAAAATTTTTATAGTATTACACTGTTATTGATTATTACATTGCTGGGTATTGAGTACGCAAGAAAGGCATTTTAGAGTACTTGTGCATGTGACATTAAAAGTTGAAAGTTAACAGTATGGCTGAACATACTGTATGTGCTCTGTTGCTTGGTGAGTCATACATTACTTTATCACCGGGCAGCTGTCATCTGTACAGCCGTTACCTAGGGTTATCCTCTGTAGCCTGGTTAGCTGAACTGCCAGAAATAACACAAGCTATCTTATGTTACCTTAAAAAAAACAAGCTAAATGTTTTACAAATCCAACTGTAAAATTAATTCAATTAAACTGGAAGCAAAACCTAGCTGGGAGAATGCTTGCGTGTGTGTTTATAAATAATATTGTACTGCACTGAAATAAACCATTGTTATTCCATGATGTAACCCCCCCCCCCCCCCCCCCCGTCTGGCTCTGTGTGTACAGTACTTAGCAGATGGTGTGCAGTAGGGACATCTGGTGAAGGTGAGGCAGACATACAGCAATGTGTTTTTATAAGTATTCCCTTCCTGCTACAGGCCAGACCTACAGGATTAATGGATTAAATCAGGTTAGGGCTGTGGCGGCCATTACATTTTGTCAGCTGGTAACTGTCATGCAAATAACTGCCGGTCTCACTGTAATTTACCGTTAATTAACATAAACACGTTTAGCATCTCAGGGCTTCCATGCATAGACTTCCATGCATAGACTTCCATGCATAGACTTCCATGCATAGACTTCCATGCATAGACTTCCATGCATAGACTTCCATGCATAGACTTCCATGCATAGACTTCCATGCATAGACTTCCATGCATAGACTTCCATGCATAGACTTCCATGCATAGACTTCCATGCATAGACTTCCATGCATAGACTTCCATGCATAGACTTCCATGCATAGACTTCCATGCATAGACGACCTTTGGAACATCTACTTTTTTTAAATGTAGGCTTATTTATTTCAGTCAGGTTTAAAGAATCAATATATTAATAAAATGTAGCCTATTTCAGAAGAACAGAATAGCATATTCTGAGTCATATGGCTGTGGGGTACACTAATTCATTTATCAGACAAGATTTGCTTATAATTCCAGTGGCATTGTTTTATATTATTTTATAGTAAGAAGAATACAATTGAACATAGCTATATAAAATACAAAGGATATTTTTCCCAAAGTATTTCAGAGGGAGTGGCTATTCTGTTTTGAGAGGTTAACAAAGTGATCATTTGAAACAGGTCTTCCTATATGCTTAATTTAGAGTTATTTATGCAACTTTCATTTGTGATACAAACCTTAGGCTATATGTTTTGATTTGTAATACATTCTAAGGCTGCATGATGTGACTTTATATAATGGTGATTTGAAAAAAGTAACATGAAAAGCATGAGCTCTGCTCTGTTTCTGGTGCAGGCTGCACACTTCATCAGTCTCTCATTCACAATTTGACAAGCACTTGCTAATATTCTCACCCATCAGACTATTCTCAGTTTAATCTGGTCATTACATATAGCCTACTAATATATGTGTAGAATTAAAACATTTTGGGACAGTATCAACAATGGATGAATTAAATAAATACCAAAATATTGTTTTTGGGTGGAGTTTTCTTTAAGAATTTATCAATAAATATAGCATCACGAGAAACGTTATTTGCCCACTTTAGTTGTGATAATCATCTTATCAAAACATATAGGCCTATGGGCTAGGCTACATGATGCATGCAACAATGATTTGAAAAAGTTGCAGAAAAATGCATTCTCACCAATCATACTATTTTTGATTCAATCTAGTCTTTACATATACTAAATAATATGTGTATGCAATTAGCTTTGATTTAGATTGGACAATTATTATGCACCTGTAGGAACAGGGTCAGGGGAAAAAAATACATGTTATCTGTAGGCCTATACACTTGAATAGGGAATGGAGGATACTTCTCCCACAATTCATTGTCATGCCAGCCAGGTAGGCTACTCTGGTTGTAAAGCGAAGCAATGTGCTTAATATGAGGAAAGTTGAGAAAAAATACATAGTAGGCCTAGCCTATAGAAAGCTGATGGGATCCTCGACTTTTTAATATAGGCCATCAAAACTCTGTTTTCTCACACAAATGCAAAGCATAATGTAGCCTATAGAAATGTTGCTCAACATGGGAACACTTATTTCATTCCATGCATCAGCCAGCTATCGAGGAGATGGCTCTCGCTGCGCAACAGGCTCTCATGAAGTGTTTGATTTGTTTTTGATTGCATTTGCATTGATGTCAAAGTGATTAGAGGGACAATAGAGCGCTGAGTTAGAAAGTTTGGTAGGCTACTAATGACCATCAGCGGCATCAGAGCACAGTTTTGGAGAATCCTAGTTAGCATGACTCAACGGTCACGTGGAATTAGATTGCCGTCATGCCTCGTGATTGCCAGTGTGGCGAGAATACAGTCAGCCCTAGGTCAGGTACACCAGAAACATGAGGATACAGAAACCTGCAGAGCCAGGAGAAACAAGCTGCAGGAGCTGTTCTAGCCACCTACCAAACAGAGCAGGTATCTTAGAAGCTTCATCTGTTCCAGATTCAGGAATGGTCTTACTACCTGAGGGTTATGGTTAGGACTGGTGGTAGAAAAGGCTGTTGTGGATGCTGCATATCTCTCTCTCTCTCAATTCAAGGGGCTTTATTGGCATGGGAAACATATGTTTACATTGCCAAAGCAAGTGACTTAGGTAATAAACAAAAGTGAAATAAACAATAAAGATGAACAGTAAACATTACACTCACAGAAGTTCCAAAAGAATAAAGACATTACAAATGTCATATTATGTCTCTCTCTCTCTCTCTCTCTCTCTCTCTCTCTCTCTCTCTCACTGTCTCTGCAGTGCCACACCACTGAGTTGAATGCTCATTGATCTTAATCAATAGTTCCTGGCTTATGAAGATGAGGGACGCGGAACACTGTGACCAAACCCAATTAGACTTAATATTTATGCTAGCTTGCAGCAAGGGCCAGGCAGCTAGACTGGACTCCCTCTGGACCGTGTGTGTGTGTGTGTGTGTGTGTGTGTGTGTGTGTGTGTGTGTGTGTGTGTGTGTGTGTGTGTGTGTGTGTGTGTGTGTGTGTGTGTGTGTGTGTGTGTGTGTGTGTGTGTGTGTGTGTGTGTGTGTGTGTGTGTGTGTGTGTGTGTGTGTGTGTGTGTGTGTGTGTGTGTGTGTGTGTGTGTGTGTGTGTGTGTGTGTGTGTGTGTGTGCAATATCCTGCCTCATTAGCATTAAAAACTTTAAACTACTCACATCCCATAGGACAACCCACGCCAAAACATGGTAATATTTTTTAACAAATAGCACTTTATTTTTTATGCTTTCTTGTAAACATGTTTTCACAGTGCATCTGAGACCTCACTGACAATGATAATAATAATCATCTTAATAATTATATTGATAGCAGTAATCTTTTAAAACCATATATTTTATATAAACATATGTGCACATCACATCCAGCCTCGTTCTGTGTCTTTGGAAGTGGTGGAGAAGGTCAGCAACCTCTTCCTGTGTGTGTGTGTGTGTGTGTGTGTGTGTGTGTGTGTGTGTGTGTGTGTGTGTGTGTGTGTGTGTGTGTGTGTGTGTGTGTGTGTGTGTGTGTGTGTGTGTGTGTGTGTGTGTGTGTGTGTGTGTGCATGATGGGGGTTCAGTCAGTAATTCAATACTGTTTTTTTACCCTTTCAACTCAGACAGTGTCATTTGGGGACATACTATCTGGTCTGCACAGCATGAGCACAGAGGAATATAGTTCCAACTAAAGTCCTACTGCTATCCTGCTGCAGAGGAGATATCCAAACCCCATCTGTATTCATCCATTTAGCTTTAGTTAAGCAGGACTGATTGACAGTATTCAATGGAGACTTCTGGACATAACGTAGAATTTAGCTCACCGTTCAGGCCAAGCAAAAGCCAGAGCATATGTGAATGTTGGTACTATAACGTTACAACATTATGGTTCTCTGATGATTCATAACCCTGCTGGGATGACGCTGCTGGGGTGAATGAGGTTGGACGAGCTATGGTAACAGAACAGATACGTTTTCATCTCCTTGAGACTGATGTGGATAGCCATAAGTTAGGGCCGAAGCCTAAAAATAAGACAATGTACATACATCATCTTTAGGCCACTTCATGTAAAAAGTCAGTCCAAAGATTACAACATAATAAATAAACGGGCCCATGTGAAACGCTTCACTGTAGATGACATCGATATCAGAGATGATGTGGAGCTCAGGACAGAATCAAACGTTAAATATGGAGTAAATTTGGTGCTGGAGAGCCAGCGATATCGGCTATAATGTTCTTTGCTTTAGCAAAAATGTAATTTTATATGATCACAATTAGACTGCAATTGAATGGAACTTTTAAAAATTTTGCATCTGAGGCGGTCCAAGTTATTTTCATGTGGTCCCCCTGCAAATGACCACTCAAGGTCAATAATGGGAAGCCAATTTTCACGTGGAGACAACGGGCCATTAAGGACCAAATGAACAGACAGCCAGAGGACCAGGAAGAGGTTTTGCATTGGCACTGCATAAAGAGTCAATGTTAAAACACACTGTTTGTGTGCTCTGATTTGTTTGTTATTTGAGATATTTACCATTCAACCCCATTTCCAAGGACACAATTTGGGGGTCACCCATTACCCCAAGTATGCATGTAGGCTGGTATCTACAACTATATATAACTTCTGTACATAGACATTTGTACACCTGTACATGCAAACCAAACCCGTTTGAAAGCCCTGACATCTGGTACATATGTGCTGTTTGGATGTGATGGCCAGGTGCCCTGATGGCCTGACTGTGATGTATACTCCTTATGAACCATGCAGTAATATGATCACTGATCAATATCATTACATATAAAGAAATATATCACAAATGCACAGTTATGGTTCCTAGTTCCGCCCCATTGTCAAAGGACAAACATATCTTATCCACCATAGTATTAGAAGGAAAGGAAAGATCCCGAAGAACACCCTATGTCTGTACTATTCAGGGAACAGGGTGCCGTTCAGCTGTGGCAATTTGGCTGAACCAACCTCCACGTTCGCACCAAACATTCTATATTCATCAATAGAACGCGATTGTAACCTTTGGTGCCAATATGGCGGCCGTTGACAAACTAGTGTTCAATCTGAGTTTGCTAAACCCTGTAAATCGATGGCTCAGATTAGAAGTTGTGATGGGAGATTACTAAAAAGTACCCTGTTAACTCCTCACATGAGCTTGGCTCAGCATGGTCATCTCAATCATTGTATGTTGCATCTTCTCTTCAGCTGTCCGACTAGGTCTTGTGTTTTCTTTAGTGCGGCTAAAATACACATCTATACTCTATTTTAAACTCATAACAGGGTCGTAAAGACATTACAACATAATAATAGAGCTGTTTCAATAATATTGACACTTTCATTAAATAAAGGAGCATTGGATGGAGAGAGAGAGAGGGGGAGGGGGGTGGATGGAGAAACAGAGAGGATATCTTTCTCTGGAGGTCAGGGGTCAGGGTGGAGATACATGCTTCAAAGTCAGAGATTGGCCAAGTCACCCACAGAGCAGATTACAATTTATAGCATTGAGTTATTGCTGCATTATTCAATAATAACAAAGCCACTGTCTTTTAGTTCTGAAGGTGCTGAACCACAAGACTGGTTACGGGTGTTTGTGCTGACACTGTGGTATTTTGTGTACAATAGATATAAACTATTATTGTTGTAACATGAAATAGTTAATGTATCAGAGATAGTCAGACTGGAGCATGGCATGATCTTTAGCGGACCTGATTACTGGTTAACACAGCGGCACGGTGTTTAGACGAGTTTGATGACCCAGTGTCCTAGAGGAGTGAATAGAAAGTTCTAGCCAGACAAAACATTAAGCTCATCTGTACTCTGTCTTCAGGTCTTAAAGCATACCTGTTGTCTCTCTAGAAGTCCCTTTATGAAATAGCAACTCTATGTTTTTCTCACTAAAGAGGAGAGGAACAAGAGGAGATAGGTCTTCAGTGGATTGAAGAAAAGCTCATTCATGTCATATTTTACTACAACACCTACCCGAGACTGCTGAACAGCTAATCAAATGGCTACCTGCACTATTTGCATTGACCCTCCCCCCTTTTTTTACGCAGCTGCTACTCACTGTTTATTATCTATTATCTATGCATAGCCACATTACCGCTACCTACATGCACATATTACCTCAGTTACCTCGACTAACCTGTACCCCCGCACATTGACTCGGTACTGGTACCCCCTGTATATAGCCTCGTTATTGTTATTTTATTGTTGCTCTTTTATTTTTTACTTTAGTTTCTTTAGTAAATATTATTCTTAGTTTTCTTAAAACTGCATTGTTGGTTAAGGGCTTGTAAGTAAGCATTTCACAGTAAGGTCTACACCTGTTGTATTCGGCAAATGTGACAAATAACATTTTATTTTATTTTATTTGAGAGCTTCGAGTTCTATTTTGTTTGTGACTCACTCAATGTAGAGAATAATGTTACGACTTTCCTCAGTGAGTTACTGCACTAACATATGCCCATATAGACTTGCAAACTGAAGCAGTCATACAGTAGCTATTCTCACACACAGAAACACGCATATGCAAATTGCATCAAACAACACGTACATAAGCACACACACATTAATGTAAATGAGAACACACAAATGTCAAAACTATGTCAACAATTACACTCTCAACAATAGCACTATCACTGTTTTGGGTCAAGTCCTGGGGCTTTGGCTGTTCCGTGATCCCAGATTTGAGCTCCCTGTCTGGACCCAGTGAGAACTCTATAATGGCTCTATATTGATTGTACGGTGATGGCAGGCCAATTTGTTTAACCAAGCAGAACCAGCCCAGCTCTGTAGTTCAGCACCTCCACTGTACCCTTCTCCAATTTGTTTACAATAACCATCTATCTACACTCCTGGGGAAACACTGGAAGGAGAAAGTAGATAGCAACACAACTCACTATAGCTCGATATTTTATCTATTCTGTTTTCTGAGGCTAAATTGCAAAACGGGATCTTTTAATTTGATTTTTTATAGATTGTGTATTAGTCTTGTAGCTGTTGTTGCGTTGGTTTCATGTCTGGGGTAAAAACTGAGAGAATGTCTGAGATTTGAGAGGACATTTTCGTTGGACTTTATTAAGACTGTGTGCAGAATTGGGAATGTTCCATTCACTTCCTGGATTGACTGAGTTAAAATTGATCCCAACCATGGTGCGGAAATGTTTATTTTTCATGGTAGCTCATTTGGCACTGGGGCATTGAACACAGTCCTAACTGTTCACTGAATAATTCTGGACACGGCTGCTTGGCCAAGTCTGACTCTGACTCACACCACTGTCATGTGATCAATACAGCAACTAAGGGGTTCATTTTCTCATGTTCTGCCTTCAGCTAAGTGATGTCTTAATTCGGTTCACACACTCCAAGCCCCCATGTAGACAACTCTCTCAGTTATGTGAGTTTTAATATATACACCATAGTATCCTCATCCACGTCTCTCTCTCTCTCTACTTTGGTAGGCCCTGTGGGACATATCTAGAAGCTGATACTCCATCTGGTAGTATTTCCCTAAACACCAGTGTAGTTCTCATTATGGACCCTCTTGTTGGCCCTGCGTCCGATATCTCTAACTACTGCATCAAGACTGTGGGTTCATGACTTTCAAGTCTTTTTGAATCAAACCAGCTGCATCCGAGAGATCAGGGGCTTGTTGGCTAAGTCTGTTTTTCAGTCTGGCTTGGGTGAGTTTGTTGGTTGAGTTCCTGGTTGTTATTGGCTGCTCAGTCTGTGGTGGTATTTTGGTTGAGTTTTTGGTATGTTGCTGACTCTTCAGTTTGTGGTCGCATGTTGGTTGACAGGGTTGTAATCATTACGTCTTACAAGGTTAAGAACCAAATGGAAGCAAACAGAGCAAACGGAATGAAACAGTGAGGGACCTAGCTGAATTTGTCCAATAAATATTCTCATTTTCGTTGCAAAACGTTTTCTGTTTGGAATAAACCGTTTCTGTTGCTAAAAATTTCGCAACAGAAGAAACATTTTCCAACAGCATCTGCATAATGAATACACCCCTGGTTTAGTTCAGTTTGTGGTTGAGTTAGTTTTGTGGCAGTAACAGTTTCCGAGGTGATTGGTTTGGCCACTCCTCTGAGTGAGAGGAGTTAGGATGGCCTTGTTGTGATTGTTAGTGCAAGTTCACACCTGCCCTTCCTCAACAAAATGTCCTGTTTGAAAGTATTTTCCCTCTGATCTTCCCCTCTCCATGTTTTTTATTTTGTATGTAAAAAACAATTCACTGTTCATCTTTTCTCATCTCTCGCTCTCCTCCTCCCGGTCACTGCCTTCCTCTCCCACATTTCCCTCCCTCTAACTTTCTACCTTCTTTCTCTCCCCTCATCCTCCCTTCCCTCTCTCGTTTGCTTACTCTCTCTCCTTTGTCTTTTCAGAGGAAGTCACTCTGCATCTCATTGGACAGCTGACTAACAGCCACTTCGCTATGTGTGGACCCCTGCAGTATCCTTGCAGTCCTCTGAGGGGTAGTCTCTTGGCCGTATCCGCCAGAACCAGTGTCTCTCTCTGGGCATGGGCAGTGCCTGCATGCCCCCCTATGGTTCTCCGGCAATCCATTGGACCGCCGCGTCGAGTTACACTCCTTCTTCCCATGCTGCTGGGACTGTGTACAGGACACCTTCTGGTTCGAGCCGTGCGAGCACAAACACGCACATAGGGTCCGTCGGCATGTCAGCCAGTCCCGGCAGAGGGACCTGCGGAAGTTGGGTTTGAAGACCAGGTAGACGATAGGATTGTAGAGGGTGGAGGACTTGGCAAAGATGGCAGCCACAGCGAAAGCAAAGGGAGGGACCTCCGCTGAGTTAACGAACGCCGCCCACATGGAGACGAAGGCGTATGGGCTCCAGGCGATCACGACACCGATACACACCGCCACCGAGAGCTAGGAGGGAGAGACGGGAAAACACACACACAAAGGGAGGAATAGACATACAGTAGTTTATTAGGTGAAAATAAAAGTTTCAAACCCTCTTCCCCCACCCATCCATGTGACAATACTTTAAACTAATACTTAGAACAAAAACAAAGTCAAAGAGGACAACTTCTCCCCTATCATAATGATGAGGCTGATTATTGACCACCGACCGATACATTGACCTTATAATTGATTAAAACTCCTACTTTCAAACCTTAATGTCCCAACCAAACTTTAATTCATGAAGGAGTGAAAAAAAGAAAACTGTTTACAGATCCCCCAAGTTGATGATTGGGGTGCTCTCAAAATCCTTTTGAACTAATAACCAATCACAATTCCCACTTGAAACCCTTTAAAGCCTAAACATAAAGCAGCATTTAAGTTAGGAAAATGTGCTGCTACAGTTTCCAAGGTGTGTATTGTAGTGTGTGTGTGTGTTTGCACAACTACTATTTAAGTGCGTGTGTGACAGTGTGTACCTTGACAGTGAGTGTGTTTGAGTGTGTGTGTGTGTGTGTGTGTGTGTGTGTGTGTGTGTGTGTGTGTGTGTGTGTGTGTGTGTGTGTGTGTGTGTGTGTGTGTGTGTGTGTGTGTGTGTGTGTGTGTGTGTGTGTGTGTGTGTGTGTGTGTGTGTTGGTGATTAAAAAAAACATGTTTAGGGGATTTTCTCAAAATGTAGTCTATAGAATGGTCATGTGGAGTAAAGATTGTTAACCTACAGTATAATTGACATTTGTTTCTAAAAGTATAATTGAGAAATAATCAATCAAAGTTGGCATATTTATAACATGCTGGCCTTACCTGGGCGTACCTTGAAGATAAGTGTGTGTGTGTGTGAGAGTGCATACCTTACCGATGAGTGTGTGTGTCTGTGAGAGGGAGTGTGTGTATCCTGACCGTGAGAGTGTGTGTGTGACAGTGCGTACCTTGACGATGAGTGTGTGTGTGTTGGGGATCTTGTTCTGTGGGGATATGTGCTGCTGCACCGCCTGGCGTGACCCCTTGACCGTCAGCAGGATGAAGATATAGGAGAGGAAGATGATGATGCAGGGGACGATGTAGCAGAAGAGGAAGAGGCAGATGATGTAGCTCATGGCAGCTCTGCTTTGGCCGGGGGCGTACCAGTCGATACAGCAGGCTGTACCGTACGGTTCAGAACCATACCGGCCCCAGCCAGTCAGAGGCCCGGTGGCAAAGATAAGAGCATAGCACCACACCGCTGCTATTAGGAGATAGGCATGGCAGGATGAGAACTTGTTACCTGTGGGAGGAATGGGGGAGAAGGAGAGAAGAAGGGGAGACAGGGAGGGGGTTATTAACCAATGGGATGAGAGATGGGAGGCAGAGGAGGAGGTGGAGAGAGAACATGTAATATCATGGGGGACATTGTTACCTGATGCTGTAATGGAAGTAGGGGAGGAGGTGGGGAAGAGGAGGAAAGGAGAGAGGGAGGTAGGGAAGAGGAGGAAGGGAGAGAGGGAGGTAGGGAAGAGGCAGAAAGAGAAAGACAACATTACCTGATTTGGCACATTAGTTTGTGGAGAAATTAGGCAAATTAGATACAGGGAAGAGGAGAGAAAGTAACATTGATATCATTGTTAATTATGTCTCAGTTTGTATGTGTGTATTTTCTCTGAAATACCTCATATAATCTAAATGGCCAAAAGCAAATGACAGTTTTAGGATCAAAGCAGAATTGTGAACGACAATTGTGAAAAGAAACACAAAAGATTATTCACTGGAAGTTAGGACTGCAAGGATACTGCAGGGGTCCACACATAGCGAAGTGGCATTCACATCTCATCAGTTTGAAAATTATTTTATTTTAGTTGCTTTTACAGGAATTTAGCCGTTTTAGACTAATCCTAGCGGGCATATTTACATACAGAAATGACACATTCACGTGTTCTCTCATTCCTCCACACGCATATCTCTTGACATGACCTCAAGCATGTTCAGAAACAGAGGGTAGGCGCATGTATCCGTAGAGACACAAATATATGCCTTTATATATTTACAGGAAGCCAAATATAAATTCGCTCCCTCTTGTGGAGAGATTAGCACCATACCGGTTTAGCTGGAGGGCCTAAATGCGTGTGTATTAGTGTGTGCCTGTTTGTTTACGTGAATACACTATTATCAATCCTCTCTCCCCAATCTTCACTCTCCGGGGTTATAGAATATATCCACATTTTAAGAAACCTTACCAATATCACCTTCCCTGTGGCCTGGGATCAGAGGAACACAGTCACCCCAGGAGCTAAGCTTCATCAGAAATATACAGTATACTGATTATTTCTGTCTTCTTACACATCTCGTACATGTCATAAACCACAAATAGGGCTGCACATTTCAAACACATGATGAGAAGAATTTAGAACTGTTGGTGAATAAGCCTAGTGCATGCGTAGACTAGGAAGCCTATTTGATGGTTCTGCACATTTGTCACCTGCGGCAGATGGATAATTAATTACTGAAGCATGTTCACCGGTGTGTACGTTTTTCCATGAATCAGAAAGCTGAAATGGAAAATGCGTCCTCTGTGTGTGTGAGGAGCTAGACGGCGTATGGCGAACAGGAAATACAAAGAGCCTGTGGCTATCACTGAATTGGAATGTTGAATCACATTTAGCAGTTCAATATGTCAACCTCCTGCAGTCAGCAGAGGATGTGCAGAGTGAGCTGATCTTAGATTGATTATTACTCCTCTGTCCTAATTGTTCAGCTGCCTGATCAGTTCTGGAGTCCTGGATGTGTGTATACAGTATGTTTAAAACATGCACTGTGGTGTCTGTTGGCTATCTAGACTACAAGGTTCATGGGAATTTCTTACACAGTCCTCAGCACTGCTCTATGTTCCGAACTGATTTATAGCACGGCCCTCCACTAGAGAGAGAGAGAGAGAGAGAGAGAGAGAGAGAGAGAGAGAGAGAGAGAGAGAGAGAGAGGTGGGTCACGATCAGATGAGCTCCTGCATTTTTCAGCATTTTCTTTAAAAAAGACAATTTAGAGTTAGATAAACTTGGATTTTTTGTCAGGAACCCATACAGGATGCTACCCTCTACAACATAACCTTCACTTCAAATCAAAACTCAAAACCTACAACCTGATTTTGGACGGATTTACGGAATCACCTGGAAGGTTCACATCTACCAAGGATTAATTATTATATTCAGCAAATCCTCTGGAAAACAACAGAAACCTGAGAACACCACCCAACCTGGAACTGAGTGAGTAATGTTTAGTCTGAAACTATATTTGATTTCCAAAAGCCAAGAAGAAAAATACATGACACTACTTTATAAGGACTGAATAGTAATATAATTCTGCCAAGCTTGATACAGCTTCAACTAGCACTTAAGTGTCAAGTGAGAGGTGTCAAAGCCCATTAGCCCAACAATGGCAGGAGAGTCGAATAGTCTACCCCAACCAAATGGAGAGGCCTTAGAAGCTCCCTCCTGCTGTTCAGAGGTAATTAAAATACAGTACCCTGTGCATGTAAAAAATGACAAGACAAGAAAAGATCACAAAATGAAGCTCCTTATGGAAAATCAAGAGACACTTTTTGCTGACTATTACAAAAATGGGAACATCAGCAACCTTATCTTCCACACAAACCATCCCCAGGCATGGCACAGTGCTATATTAGCACACTACCCCTCTGTTAAGAGAGGGGGGGTTAACGAGGGGTGGAAACTCAGGATTCTTGACAATGAGGACGAGGAGTCAGCTAATATAAATCTCTATAAGTCTGGAACAGTATTGGTACAGGGCAACCACAAACAGTTTCAGCTGGACTTTCACCTAATCAAAGAATTAGCCCAGCAGGAGAAGCTCTCCCTTGATAAAGATACCCCCACCCCAAGTGGGTCAGACCAAACCTCTTCACCATATAACCCCACAGACGAGCAACCCTCAGCAGACAGTCAACCTCCCAGTACAGAGTACTTCTCCCTCATTGAAATGAAGGATAAATTCACCCAGCTGGAGGTAAGGCAGGTGGAGCTGGAACAGCAGGTGATCACACTCCAGTCAGCACAGACCCAGACAACAGTCCAGCACAACAACACCCCCTTAACCAGACCTGGAGAGCCGGAGGTGGAGAAAGACATATCTGCACTATGGACAGTGGTGAGACAACATCAACAGGAGAAAGAGCAGGAGCAGGAGAAGAACAGAGCACTAGAGGAGAGGATCAGACTACAGGAGGAGAGGGAGAGGGGGATGGAGGAGAGGATCAGACTACAGGAGGAGAGGGAGAAGGGGATGGAGGAGAGGATCAGACTACAGGAGGAGAGGGAGAAGGGGATGGAGGAGAGGATCAGACTGCTGGAGGAGAGGTTGAGGGGGATGGCATGTGACAGAGAACAACCCACTAGGGAGGTGGCCATCCCCACAGAGACGCCAGCAGAACAGCCCACCTCAGCACCCGACAAAAGTCTCGACACCACAGCAGAACAGTCCACACCAGACCCTGACCATAGAAACGACATCACAACAGAACAGACAAAAGAAAAACCCCAAGCCCAGCAGCTCTCACCCCCTCTGAGCACCCCCCCTGTCAGCCACCCTGATAGCTCTCCTGACAACCCCCCCACACCCACTGAGGACAAACACAAGACACAGATTGTCCTTCTTATGGACTCAAATGGGAAATATATAGAAGAAAAAAAACTTTTTCCCAAACACAGTGTGTCTAAACTCTGGTGTCCAAACACCCAGCGCGCCCTAGACCTTCTGTCTGAGGACAAACTAGGCTCACCTAGCCACATAATAATACACACAGGCACAAACGACCTGAGAGCACAGCAGGAAAGGGTGGCCACAGCACTGAAGGGAGTGATTGAAAAAGCTTCTTCTACTTTCCCCAACGCACAAGTGGTCATCTCCACCCTGCTACCACGAAAAGACTTCCACCCTGCTACAATACAGCGGGTAAATGCAAGCATTTCCCGTGACTGTGCCTCAAAACCAAATGTTTTTCTGGCCCACCACTCCACCCTGGACTTGAACAGCCTCTATGACCAGGTCCACCTCTACAAGGCAGCAGTGCCCACCTTTGCCCGGACTCTAAAGGACATCGCTCTCAAACGAAGCCCCAACACTTCACACAGGAGCAACAGATCAATAGACACCCCACCCAGACCAGCGAGACACCCTCCAAGACCTCCAGGACCCCCCCTGGACCTACACACCCCCCCCACATCAACCATGCCCACACCCAATTTAGGCCCCCTCAGATCAGACCCATGCCACTCCTGCCCACCCCATGCACCCCACCCCCGCAAAGAGGGCATCAACATGGAAGTCACACATACGCCCAGGTAGTGAGCGGGCAAACAGGCCCAACCCCCACTCTTACACTCGCCCAAGCCAACGGCATGTACCAGATGCTCAGCAGGCTCTGCTCACACTTACTGGCCTGAGGCCAAACCCCGACCAACAACATTGGACACTTTATGGAACAAAAAGCCTTCACTATATCATCCTGGAATATCCAAGGTCTGAGGTCATCTGCCTTTGGCCTAAAGAGCAGGAACCCGGACTTCACCAAAGAAATCGGTAATGCAGACATTGTCATCCTGCAAGAAACATGGTATAGAGGAGACGGACCCACTGGTTGCCCTCTAGGTTACAGAGAGCTGGTAGTCCCATCCACCAAACTACCAGGTGTGAAACAGGGAAGGGACTCAGGGGGAATGCTAATTTGGTATAGAGCAGACCTAACTCACTCCATTAAACTAATCAAAACAGGAACATTTTACATTTGGCTAGAAATTCAAAAGGAAATTATCTTAACAGAGAAAAATGTCCTCCTGTGTGCTACCTATATCCCCCCACTAGAATCCCCATACTTTAATGAAGACAGCTTCTCCATCCTGGAGGGGGAAATCAATCATTTCCAGGCCCAGGGACATGTATTAGTCTGTGGCGACCTAAATGCCAGAACTGGACAGGAACCTGACACCCTCAGCACACAGGGGGACAAACACCTACCTGGAGGTGACAGCATTCCCTCCCCCATATGCCCACCTAGGCACAACTATGACAACATAACCAACAAAAACGGGTCACAACTCCTGCAGCTCTGTCGCACGCTGGGTATGTACATAGTCAATGGTAGGCTTCGAGGGGACTCCTATGGTAGGTACACCTATAGCTCATCTCTTGGCAGTAGCACTGTAGACTACTTTATCACTGACCTCAACCCAGAGTCTCTCAGAGCGTTCACAGTCAGCCCACTGACACCCCTATCAGACCACAGCAAAATCACAGTCTACTTGAACAGAGCAATACTCAATCATGAGGCATCAAAGCCAAAGGAACTGAGTAACATTAAGACATGCTATAGATGGAAGGAATGCAGTTTGGAAACCTACCAAAAAACAATTAGGCAACAGCAAATTCAATCCCTTTTAGACAACTTCCTGGGTAAAACGTTCCACTGCAATAGTGAAGGTGTAAACTTGGCAGTAGAAAATCTTAACAGTATTTTTGACCTCTCAGCTTCCCTATCAAATCTAAAAATCTCAAATAGAAAACCGAAGAAAATGAACAACAATGACAAATGGTTTGATAAAGAATGCAAAAATCTAAGAAATAAATTGAGAAACCTGTCCAACCAAAAACATAGAGACCCGGAAAACCTGAGTCTACGCCTTCACTATGGTGAATCACTAAAACAATACAGAAATACACTACGGAAAAAGAAGGAACAGCACGTCAGAAATCAGCTCAATGTAATTGAAGAATCCATAGACTCTAACCAATTCTGGGAAAATTGGAAAACACTAAACAAACAACAACACGAAGAATTATCTATCCAAAATGGAGATGTATGGGTAAACCACTTCTCCAATCTTTTTGGCTCTATAACAAAGAATAAAGAGCAAAAACATATACATGATCAAATACAAATCCTAGAATCAACTATTAAAGACTACCAGAACCCACTGGATTCTCCAATTACCTTGAATGAGTTACAGGACAAAATAAAAACCCTCCAACCCAAAAAGGCCTGTGGTGTTGATGGTATCCTTAATGAAATGATCAAACATACAGACAACAAATTCCAATTGGCTATATTAAAACTCTTTAACATCGTCCTTAGCTCTGGCATCTTCCCCAATATTTGGAACCAAGGACTGATCACCCCAATCCACAAAAGTGGAGACAAATTTGACCCCAATAATTACCGTGGAATATGCGTCAACAGTAACCTTGGGAAAATACTCTGCATTATCATTAACAGCAGACTCGTACATTTCCTCAATGAAAACAATGTACTGAGCAAATGTCAAATTGGCTTTTTACCAAATTACCGTACAACAGACCATGTATTCACCCTACACACCCTAATTGACAACCAAACAAACCAAAACAAAGGCAAAGTCTTCTCATGCTTTGTTGATTTCAAAAAAGCCTTCGACTCAATTTGGCATGAGGGTCTGCTATACAAATTGATGGAAAGTGGTGTTGGGGGTAAAACATACGACATTATAAAATCCATGTACACAAACAACAAGTGTGTGGTTAAAATTGGCAAAAGACACACACATTTCTTCTCACAGGGTCGTGGGGTGAGACAGGGATGCAGCTTAAGCCCCACCCTCTTCAACATATATATCAATGAATTGGCGCGAGCATTAGAACAGTCTGCAGCACCCGGTCTCACCCTACTAGAATCCGAAGTCAAATGTCTACTGTTTGCTGATGATCTGGTGCTTCTGTCACCAACCAAGGAGGGCCTACAACAGCACCTAGATCTTCTGCACAGATTCTGTCAGACCTGGGCCCTGACAGTAAATCTCAGTAAGACCAAAATAATGGTGTTCCAAAAAAGGTCCAGTCGCCAGGACCACAAATTCCATCTAGACACCGTTGCCCTAGAGCACACAAAAAACTATACATACCTCGGCCTAAACATCAGCACCACAGGTAGCTTCCACAGAGCTGTGAACGATCTGAGAGACAAGGCAAGAAGGGCATTCTATGCCATCAAAAGGAACATAAATTTCAACATACCAATTAGGATCTGGCTAAAAATACTTGAATCAGTCATAGAGCCCATTGCCCTTTATGGTTGTGAGGTCTGGGGTCCGCTCACCAACCAAGATTTCACAAAATGGGACAAACACCAAATTGAGACTCTGCATGCAAAATTCTGCAAAAATATCCTCCGTGTACAACGTAGAACACCAAATAATGCATGCAGAGCAGAATTAGGCCGATACCCACTAATTATCAAAATCCAGAAAAGAGCCGTTAAATTCTACAACCACCTAAAAGGAAGCGATTCCCAAACCTTCCATAACAAAGCCATCACCTACAGAGAGATGAACCTGGAGAAGAGTCCCCTAAGCAAGCTGGTCCTAGGGCTCTGTTCACAAACACAAACACACCCCACAGAGCCCCAGGACAACAGCACAATTAGACCCAACCAAATCATGAGAAAACAAAAAGATAATTACTTGACACATTGTAAAGAATTAACAAAAAAACAGAGCAAACTAGAATGCTATTTGGCCCTAAACAGAGAGTACACAGTGGCAGAATACCTGACCACTGTGACTGACCCAAACTTAAGGAAAGCTTTGACTATGTACAGACTCAGTGAGCATAGCCTTGCTATTGAGAAAGGCCGCCGTAGGCAGACATGGCTCTCAAGAGAAGACAGGCTATGTGCTCACTGCCCACAAAATGAGGTGGAAACTGAGCTGCACTTCCTAACCTCCTGCCCAATGTATGACCATATTAGAGAGACATATTTCCCTCAGATTACACAGATCCACAAAGAATTTGAAAACAAATCCAATTTTGATAAACTCCCATATCTACTGGGTGAAATTCCACAGTGTGCCATCACAGCAGCAAGATTTGTGACCTGTTGCCACAAGAAAAGGGCAACCAGTGAAGAACAAACACCATTGTAAATACAACCCATATTTATGCTTATTTATTTTAACTTGTGTGCTTTAACCATTTGTACATTGTTACAACACTGTATATATATAATATGACATTTGTAATGTCTTTCTTGTTTTGAAACTTCTGTATGTGTAATGTTTACTGTTAATTTGTATTGTTTATTTCACTTTTGTGTATTATCTACCTCACTTGCTTTGGCAATGTTAACACATGTTTCCCATGCCAATAAAGCCCATTGAATAGAGAGAGAGAGAGAGAGAGAGAGAGAGAGAGAGAGAGAGAGAGAGAGAGAGAGAGAGAGAGAGAGAGAGAGAGAGAGAGAGAGAGAGAGAGAGAGAGAGAGAGAGAGAGAGAGAGAGAGAGAGAGAGTCAGTCTAATCTACACTAGTGGTTTTGAGGAACTCTCAGGTGTACCGCAAAACCTTTCCTAGTCTCGATAAGACAGATGGGAGCAGGAGAAAGATAGAGGGGGGAGGAAAGGAGATAAGCATACTGAGCAAGTAAGCAGTGGTAAGCAGTAGTCTAGCAGTGAAAGACTCCTTTAAGATGGTTTAGTGCTCTGTGTAGGAATGGATGGATACTTAAAATGACCCCAAAAAGAGGAAACAGGCATTGACTCTTTTTTTCTTTCTATTCACCCATTTGACCTGTCTTTAACCATCCTGGCCTTATCCTGTGTGCTTTATGGAAGGCCATCAGATGGCCAGGGCATCAGAGCTGATAGATTCCCAGAAAGAGCTCTATGTGGCTGGTTAAAACACCTAGCGAGATCCCTCTCCTGTGGCACCTAATGACAGGAAGAACGGGGATAGTTGTTGTATCTGGGAGCTGGGAGTGTGTGTGTGTGTGTGCGTGTTTGTGTGCCTGTGCGTGCATGTGTTACAGAGAGAGAAGACTAGAATGGTCTTACGGACAATAAAGAGTGGAATCGTGATAGTTTTAGTGTAAAACACACCATCGCGATCTGACAGGCACACGTGAGGTCACCACACATCAGAGACCGGAGTGCCTGGTTAGTGCCTGGTTCGATGAGATATAGCTCATGTCAAACTGACATCTAAAGTTGCATTTTTTTGTGCATTTTAGCTAACCCTAACCATTTTCCTAACCTTAACCTAATTCCCGTAACCTTCTACGTTCATTCTCCTAATTTGCGGCAAAGACCTCCTAAAATGCTTCGAAAAGTAAATTATTTTCAATTCTGACATAAGCTGTATCCCAGCTAGTCAAAACCTGGAACCATCTGTATCACCCAACCAGGGGCCATTTATTGGACTAACTATCCCTATTTTAATTTGAAAGTAAGAATACTTGAATTAAACATTGATATCATCCTTGAGTATCCCTTGAATATTCTATGCTACCTCCCCGTCATCCCTTGAGCCGGACTAGTGAGATGGTGGGATGCCAGTCCTAGCCTGCTTCCATTTCTAATGACACCTGCTCTACAGTGTTGTATTCTTTTTTGCTGATGGTACAGTCTGTGTGGAGCTCTGCGTAATTATCTGACACCGGTGTTCTGTAGTAAAACGTGTGTCATCAGTTCATGACTCTGATCCTCCTTCCATTGTTTCTCCTCTGGAAACCTTCTAATCCTCTGTGACTTTTACTGCTACCGTACTCACAACTTAACACTGATCTCTGCTCATTTTGGTTCCCCACTTTTCTCTGTCCTTATTGTGTGTGCTATATTTGTACAAGGTTCTTTTGGGCTGACTCTTTTAAACACATCATTATTTGTGCTCATCTGCATTTCAAACAGTGTTATTGGTGCAGCCAGCAGTCTCCAGAGCCTCAAGGCGGACTTCCACTCTCTGAAGAGTAGTCACACACACACACACACACACACACACACACACACACACACACACACACACACACACACACACACACACACACACACACACACACACACACACACACACACACACACTGAAGAGTTTGTGTAACTTTTTAAAATGCTGTTCTGACTTCCATTACTACCTATGCTTATTAGTTCCACTCACTCAGTTCACAGGAGCATGACATCTAAACCGTGAGACATCCCCTAACTCTTTAACCAAGTATCAGGGACTCCAGATACAGTGCATTCGGAAAGTATTCAGACCCCTTTACTTTTTTCATATTTTGTTACATTACAGCCTTATTCTAAAGTGGATGAAATAAATAAAACATCCTCAGCAATCTATACAGAATACCCCATAATGACAAAGGGATAACAGGTTTTGAGAAATGTTTGCAATTGTATTAAACTTAAAAAAACATAAATACCTTATTTACATAAGTAATCAGACCCTTTGCTATGAGACTCGAAATTGAGCTCAGGTGCATCCTGTTTCCATTGAACTACCTTGAGATGTTTCTGCAACTTGATTGGAGTCAACCTGTGGTAAATTCAATTGATTGGACACGATTTGGAAAGGCACACACCTATCTATATAAGGCCCCACAGTTGACAGAGCATTTAAGGGCAAAAACCAAGCCATGAGGTCGATGGAATTGTCCGTTGGGCTCCCGAGACAGGATTATGTCGAGGCACAGATCTGGTGAAGGGTACCAAAAAATGTCTGCAGGATTTAAGGTCCCCAAGAACACAGTGGCCTCCATCACTCTTAAACGGAAGTTTGGAACCACCAAGACTCTTTCTAGAGCTGTCCTCCCGGCCAAACTGAGCAATGGGGGGAAGGGCCTTGGTCAGGGCCAAGAACCTGATGGTCACTCTGACTGAGCTCCTGAGTTCTTCTGTGGAGATGGGAGAACCTTCCAGGAGGACAACTATTTCTGCAGCACTCCACCAATCAGGCCTTTATGGTAGAGGGGCCAGACGGAAGACACTCCTCAGTAAAAGGCACATGACAGCCCGCTTGGAGTTTGCCAAAAGGCCCCTAAAGACTCTCAGACCATGAGAAACAAGATGTTCTGGTCTGATGAAACCAAGATTGAACTCTTTGGCATGAATCAATTTTCAATTTTTCAATCAATCAATTTTATTTTTATATAGCCCTTCGTACATCAGCTAATATCTCGAAGTGCTGTACAGACACCCAGCCTAAAACCCCAAACAGCTAGTAATGCAGGTGTAGAAGCACGGTGGCTAGGAAAAACTCCCTAGAAAGGCCAAAACCTAGGAAGAAACCTAGAGAGGAACCAGGCTATGAGGGGTGGCCAGTCCTCTTCTGGCTGTGCCGGGTGGAGATTATAACAGAACTATGCCAAGATGTTCAAAAATGTTCATAAGTGACAAGCATGGTCAAATAATAATCATGAATAATTTTCAGTTGGCTTTTCATAGCCGATCATCAAGAGTTGAAAAACAACAGGTCTGGGACAGGTGGCGGTTCCATAACCGCAGGCAGAACAGCTGAAACTGGAATAGCAGCAAGGCCAGGCGGACTGGGGACAGCAAGGAGTCACCACGGGCGGCAGTCCCGACGCATGGTCCTAGGGCCCAGGTCCTCCGAGAGAAAGAAAGAGAGAAGGAGAAAATTAGAGAGAGCCAAGATTTTCAAAATGTTCATAAATGACAAGCATGGTCAAATAATAATCAGGAATAAATCTCAGTTGGCTTTTCATAGCCGATCATTAAGAGTTGAAAACAGCAGGTCTGGGACAGGTAAGGGTTCCGTAACCGCAGGCAGAACAGTTGAAACTGGAATAGCAGCAAGGCCAGGCGGACTGGGGACAACAAGGTGTCATCATGCCCGGTAGTCCTGACGTATGGTCCTAGGGCTCAGGTTCTCAGAGAGAAAGAGAGAACGAGAGAATTAGAGAGAGCATACTTAAATTCACACAGGACACTGGATAAGACAGGAGAAGTACTCCAGGTAACCAACTGACCCTAGCCCCCCGACACAAACTACTGCAGCATAAATACTGGAGGCTGAGACAGGAGCGGTCAGGAGACACTGTGGCCCCATCCGAAGAAACCCCCGGACAGGGCCAAACAGGAAGGATATAACCCCACCCACTTTGCCAAAGCACAGCCCCCGCACCACTAGAGGGAAATCCTCAACCACCAACTTACAATCCTGAGACAAGGCCGAGTATAGCCCACAAAGGTCTCCACCACAGCACAAACCAAGGGGGGGCGCCAACCCAGACAGGAAGATCACGTCAGTAACTCAACCCACTCAAGTGACGCACCCCTCCTAGGGACGGCATGAAAGAGCACCAGCAAGCCAGTGACTCAGCCCCTGTAACAGGGTTAGAGGCAGAGAATCCCAGTGGAGAGAGGGGAACCGGCCTGGCAGAGACAGCAAGGGTGGTTCGTTGCTCCAGAGCCTTTCCGTTCACCTTCACACTCCTGGGCCAGACTACACTCAATCATATGACCTACTGAAGAGATAAGTCTTCAGTAAAGACTTAAAGGTTGAGACCGAGTCTGCGTCTCTCACATGGGTAGGCAGACTGTTCCATAAAAATGGAGATCTATAGGAGAAAGCCCTGCCTCCCGCTGTTTGCTTAGAAATTCTAGGGACAATTAGGAGGCCTGCGTCTTGTGACCGTAGCGTACGTATTGGTATGTACGGCAGGACCAACTCGGAAAGATAGGTAGGAGCAAGCCCATGTAACGCTTTATAGGTTAACAGTAAAACCTTGAAATCAGCCCTTGCCTTAACAGGAAGCCAGTGTAGGGAAGCTAGCACTGGAGTAATATGATCAAATTTCTTGGTTCTAGTCAGGATTCTAGCAGCCGTATTTAGCACTAACTGAAGTTTATTTAGTGCTTTATCCGGGTAGCCGGAAAGTAGAGCATTGCAGTAGTCTAACCTAGAAGTAACAAATGCATGGATTAATTTTTCTGCATCATTTTTGGACAGAAAATTTCTGATTTTTGCAATGTTACGTAGATGGAAAAAAGCTGTCCTTGAAACAGTCTTGATATGTTCGTCAAAAGAGAGATCAGGGTCAAGAGTAACGCCGAGGTCCTTCACAGTTTTATTTGAGACGACTTTACAACCATCAAGATGAATTGTCAGATTTAACAGAAGATCTCTTTGTTTCTTGGGACCTAGAACAAGCATCTCTGTTTTGTCCGAGTTTAAAAGTAGAAAGTTTTCAGCCATCCACTTCCTTATGTCTGAAACACAGGCTTCTAGCGAGGGCAATTTTGGGGCTTCACCATGTTTCATTGAAATGTACAGCTGTGTGTCATCCGCATAGCAGTGAAAGTTAACATTATGTTTTCGAATAACATCCCCAAGAGGTAAAATATATAGTGAAAACAATAGTGGTCCTAAAACGGAACCTTGAGGAACACCGAAATGTACAGTTGATTTGTCAGAGGACAGACCATTCACAGAGACAAACTGATATCTTTCCGACAGGTAAGATCTAAACCAGGCCAGAACTTGTCCGTGTAGACCAATTTGGGTTTCCAGTCTCTCCAAAAGAATGTGGTGATCGATGGTGTCAAAGGCAGCACTAAGGTCTAGTAGCACGAGGACAGATGCAGAGCCTCGGTCTGACGCCATTAAAAGGTCATTTACCACCTTCACAAGTGCAGTCTCAGTGCTATGATGGGGTCTAAAACCAGACTGAAGCATTTCGTATACATTGTTTGTCTTCAGAAAGGCAGTGAGTTGCTGCGCAACAGCTTTTTCTAAAATTTTTGAGAGGAATGGAAGATTTGATATAGGCCGATAGTTTTTTATATTTTCCGGGTCAAGGTTTGGCTTTTTCAAGAGAGGCTTTATCACTGCCACTTTTAGTGAGTTTGGTACACATCCGGTGGATAGAGAGCTGTTTATTATGTTCAACATAGGAGGGCCAAGCACAGGAAGCAGCTCCTTCAGCAGTTTAGTAGGAATAGGATCCAGTATGCAGCTTGAAGGTTTAGAGGCCATGATTATTTTCATCATTGTGTCAAGAGATATAGTACTAAAACACTTAAGTGTCTCTCCCGATCCCAGGCCCTCGCAGAGCTGTGCAGATCCAGGACAGCTAAGCCCTGGAGGAATACGCAGATTCAAAGAGGAGTCCGTAATTTGCTTTCTAATGGTCATGATCTTTTCCTCAAAGAAGTTCATGAATTTATTACTGCTGAAGTGAAAGCCATCCTCTCTTGGGGAATGCTGCTTTTTAGTTAGTTTCGCAACAGTATCAAAAAGAAATTTTGGATTGTTCTTATTTTCCTCGATTAAGTTGGAAAAGTAGGATGATCGAGCAGCAGTGAGGGCTCTTCGGTACTGCACGGTACTGTCTTTCCAAGCTAGTCGGAAGACTTCCAGTTTGGTGTGGCGCCATTTCCGTTCCAATTTCCTGGAAGCTTGCTTCAAAGCTCGGGTATTTTCTGTATACCAGGGAGCTAGTTTCTTATGACAAATGTTTTTCGTTTTTAGGGGTGCAACTGCATCTAGGGTATTGCGCAAGGTTAAATTGAGTTCCTCAGTTAGGTGGTTAACTGATTTTTGTCCTCTGACGTCCTTGGGTAGGCAGAAGGAGTCTGGAAGGGCATCAAGGAATTTTTGTGTTGTCTGAGAATTTATAGCACGACTTTTGATGCTCCTTGGTTGGGGTCTGAGCAGATTATTTGTTGCGATTGCAAACGTAATAAAATGGTGGTCCGATAGTCCAGGATTATGTGGAAAAACATTAAGATCTACAACATTTATTCCATGGGACAAAACTAGGTCCAGAGTATGACTGTGGCAGTGAGTAGGTCCAGAGACATGTTGGACAAAACCCACTGAGTCGATGATGGCTCCGAAAGACTTTTGGAGTGGGTCTGTGGACTTCTCCATGTGAATATTAAAATCACCAAAAATTAGAATATGATCTGCTATGACTACAAGGTCTGATAGGAATTCAGGAAACTCAGAGAGGAACGCTGTATATGGCCCAGGAGGCCTGTAAACAGTAGCTATAAAAAGTGATTGAGTAGGCTGCATAGATTTCATGACTAGAAGCTCAAAAGACGAAAACGCCATTTTTTTTTTTGTAAATTGAAATTTGCTATCGTAAATGTTAGCAACACCTCCGCCTTTGCGGGATGCACGGGGGATATGGTCACTAGTGTAACCAGGAGGTGAGGCCTCATTTAACACAGTAAATTCATCAGGCTTAAGCCATGTTTCAGTCAGGCCAATCACATCAAGATTATGATCAGTGATTAGTTCATTGACTATGACTGCCTTTGAAGTGAGGGATCTAACATTAAGTAACCCTATTTTGAGATGTGAGGTATCACGATCTCTTTCAATAATGGCAGGAATGGAGGAGGTCTTTATCCTAATAAGATTGCTAAGGCGAACACCGCCATGTTTAGTTTTGCCCAACCTAGGTCGAGGCACAGACACAGTCTCAATGGGTATGGCTGAGCTGACTACACTGACTGTGCTATTGGCAGACTCCACTAAGCTGGCAGGTTGGCTAACAGCCTGCTGCCTGGCCTGCACCCTATTTCATTGTGGGGCTAGAGGAGTTAGAGCCCTATCTATGTTGGTAGATAAGATGAGAGCACCCCTCCAGCTAGGATGGAGTCCGTCACTCCTCAGCAGGTCAGGCTTGGTCCTGTTTGTGGGTGAGTCCCAGAAAGAGGGCCAATTATCTACAAATTCTATCTTTTGGGAGGGGCAGAAAACAGTTTTCAACCAGCGATTGAGTGCTGAGACTCTGCTGTAGAGCTCATCACTCCCCCTAACTGGGAGGGGGCCAGAGACAATTACTCGATGCCGACACATCTTTCTAGCTGATTTACACGCTGAAGCTATGTTGCACTTGGTGACCTCTGACTGTTTCATCCTAACATCGTTGGTGCCGACGTGGATAACAATATCTCTATACTCTCTACACTCGCCAGATTTAGCTTTAGCCAGCACCATCTTTAGATTAGCCTTAACGTCGGTAGCCCTGCCCCCTGGTAAACAGTGTATGATCGCTGGGTGATTCGCTTTAAGTCTAATACTGCGGGTAATGGAGTCGCCAATGACTAGGGTTCTCAATTTGTCAGAGCTAATGGTGGGAGCCTTCGGCGTCTCAGACCCCGTAACGGGAGGAGTAGAGACAAGAGAAGACTCAGACTCAGACTCCGACTCGCTACATAATGGGGAGAACCGGTTGAAAGTTTCTGTCGGCTGAATGAGCGACACCGGTTGAGCATTCCAACAGCATTTCCCTCCGGAAGCCATGAGAAAGTTGTACGGCTGCGGGGACTGTGCGGGGGGATTTATACTAACGTTACTATCTGTACTTACTGGTGGCACAGACGCTGTTTCTTCCTTTCCTACACTGAAATTACCCTTGCCTAACGATTGCGTCTGAAGCTGGGCTTGTAGCACAGTCTCCTGTATATTATGAGTACAGCGACTGCAATTAGAAGACATCATGTTAATGTTACTACTTAGCTTCGGCTGTTGAAGGTGTTGACGAACCATGTCCAGATAAAGCGTCCGGAGTGAAAAAGTTGAATGAGGGAAAAAAGTTGCGATGGAAAAACTAAAAATATAAACGGTAATTAAAAACAAAACAAAAAAAACGTAAAGTTGTCAGCTAGCAAAGTAAAGTAAAGTTGGCAGCAAAACGCACAGCAACAAAACGCACAGCAACACGTCTGCAGATTCAACGTCTGCAGATTCAACAGGAATGCCAAGCTTCACGTCTGGAGGAAGCCGTTCACCATCCTTACGATGAATCATGGTGGTGGCAGCATCATGCTGTAGGGATGTTTTTCAGTAGCAGGGACTGGGAGACTAGTCAGGATCGAGGCAATGATGAACAGAGCAAAGTACAGAGAGATCCTTGATGAAAACCTGCTCCAGAGCGCTCAGGACCTCAGACTGAGGTGAAGGTTTACCTTCCAGCAGGACAACAAGCCTAAGCACACAGCCAAAGCAATGCATGAGTGGCTTCCGGACAAGTCTCTTAATGTCCTTGAGTGGCCCAGCCAGAGCCCAGACTTAAACCCGATCTAACATCTCTGGAGAGACCTGAAATTAGCTGTGCAGAAACGTTCCCCTTTCAACATGACAGAGCTTGAGAGGATCTGCAGAGAAGAATGGCAAAAACCTCCCAAATACAGATGTGCCAAGCTTGTAGCATCATACCCGAGAAGACTCAATGCTGTAATCGCTGTGAAAGGTACTTCAACAAAGTACTGAGTAAAAAATGTCTAAAAATCTGTTTTTGTTTTGTCATTATAGGGTATTGTGTGTAGATTGATGAGGGAAATAAAGCATTTTCAGTCATTTTAGAATAAGGCTGTAACATAACAAAATATTGAAAAAGTAAAGGGGTTTGAATACTTTCCAACGACACTGTATATTCAGCAATAAGTCAACATAATTAAGTTACATAAATCAAACTACAAATTGCTGACCAATTAAGCACTATACATATATATTTATTTTATTAATCATGACTTGGCTGTGTTGTTCTGACAACGTATTGATGATTTAACGAGAAATTTTGTGAGTGAGTGAAAGTTTTGAGAATTGTTTATTTATAATATTAGCTTGTTGCACAATGGATGCTCTTCATGAGGGTTGATGAGATTTAAAGTTGAAAATTAATCTACTAAGGAGAATTAAAAAAAAAAAGTTTTGGCAGCTGCTCTCCCCCCTCGGTTTGTATGTGTGCTCACATGTTTGTAATTGCCTAAGCAGATCTTTAGAAGCCTGAGTGGCACAAATTAATCCTACTCATTAGTGAATGTACTCTTGATACTAATTTATCCAATAACACACAGACACACACATGCGCGCGTGCGCACATACATACAAGACGATGGGGGAGAAAAGCTAATGATAACTTTTAATGGACTTTAGTAGATTAATTTGTGTATTCACACTCACTCTACTTTTTCTCAAAGCTTAAAAGAGACGACAACATAGCACACTACTAATGCCCTTCAATACTCTTTTTTGTCCGTTTTGTAGCTCAACGTTTTCTTCGCACCATCCATTACATAAGTGCATGTGTATGTGAGCATGGTGTGTATGGCCTCATTTACACAGGCAGCCCAATTCTGTTATTTTTTTCACTAATTGGTCTTTTGACCAATCAGATCTGCTCTGAAAAAGATCTAATGTGAAAAGATCTGATCTGATTCGTCAAAAGACCAATTAGTAAAAATAATATCAGAATTGGCCTGTCTGTGTAAACACACCCTATGTGTGCTAAACAGACAAAGCTAGATCAGCATTGTGTCTGTCTGTCTCTGAGAATTGAACGTTAATCCCTACAGTTGTAATACGGAACGGTAATCACTAGTGATTAGCCAGACCTTATTATCCTAACACCCCTCTGTAATGTACGGTCGAATACATTCTAATTAGCTGCTAAGGCAAGTGGATGCTCGGTGACTTAATGGCTTCACCCAGTAAATAGGTTTCTCACTGTCCCAAAGTGACATGTCTTAAGAGTGTCCTTGAATCATACTTCCCCCTCTACACTTTAACTCTGTTAATTACTTCCTACTTCGGAGAGGAGTTGATCTTCTGCACAATAGCAAATAGTTGAGGGAACTCTAACCTCTTACTTATGACCCTTAACCTCTTGGTTGCCCTCCACTCTGCCAGTCTATCCAGCTTCGGAGATGCTGGCAATGTGGCCTAACCCCTCCCTACCTCCAAACCTACCACAACTGTTCCTGAGGCTTGGATGTCTGGGAGGAAAGTACAAATCTGAAAGAGAGTGTGCAGGTTAGTGATAATACATTTTCAGAGTCTATTTTTCAGTCCCAACTCCAACCATCCCAATACACTGAAAGGTGTGCTAGAGGGGCTGGGGTCAGTTAATATTGGGATCAAAGTTATGGTTAGCGATCAAGGATCAGGGTTAGAGGTCAAGGTTTTGCATTCACTTACCATAGCTGGGACAGCAGACCTTAAGCCAGCACACAGATGACAACACTGTGAGGTTGGTGAGACTGGCTAGTCCAAACAAAACCCCACAGAAGGCATAGCTTATACATGTAACATCACTGAACAGCCACCTGGAGAGAGAGAGAGAGAGAGAGAGAGAGAGAGAGAGAGAGAGAGAGAGAGAGAGAGAGAGAGAGAGAGAGAGAGAGAGAGAGAGAGAGAGAGAGAGAGAGAGAGAGAGAGAGAGAGAGAGAGAGAGAGAGAGAGAGAGAGAGAGAGAGAGAGAGAGAGAGAGAGAGAGAGAGAGAGAGAGAGAGAGAGAGAGAGAGAGAGAGAGAGAGAGAGAGACAGACACAGACTAGTCATTTATTCGATAGATATTCAGAGACCATTTCTCTCACTTTTTCAGTGTCTGAGGCCAGAGGCCCCACATGGCTGACACTACCTGGAGTACAAGAGAGAGTGGATATATATACAGTGGGGAGAACAAGTATTTGATACACTGCCGATTTTGCAGGTTTTCCTACTTACAAAGCATGTAGAGGTCTGTAATTTTTTATCATAGGTACACTTCAACAGTGAGAGACGGAATCTAAAACAAAAATCCAGAAAATCACATTGTATGATTTTTAAGTAATTAATTTGCATTTTATTGCATGACGTAAGTATTTGATCACCTACCAACCAGTAAGAATTCCGGCTCTCACAGACCTGTTAGTTTTTCTTTAAGAAGCCCTCCTGTTCTCCACTCATTACCTGTATTAACTGCACCTGTTTGAACTCGTTACCTGTATAAAAGACACCTGTCCACACACTCAATCAAACAGACTCCAACCTCTCCACAATGGCCAAGACCAGAGAGCTGTATAAGGACATCAGGGATAAAATTGTAGACATGCAACAGGCTGGGATGGGCTACAGGACAATAGGCAAGCAGCTTGGTGAGAAGGCAACAACTGTTGGCGCAATTATTAGAAAATGGAAGAAGTTCAAGATGACGGTCAATCACCCTCGGTCTGGGGCTCCATGCAAGATCTCACCTCGTGGGGCATCAATGATCATGAGGAAGTTGAGTTATAAGCCCAGAACTACACGGCAGGACCTGGTCAATGACCTGAAGAGAGCTGGGACCACAGTCTCAAAGAAAACCATTAGTAACACACTACACCGTCATGGATTAAAATCCTGCAGCGCACGCAAGGTCCACCTGCTCAAGCCAGCGCATGTCCAGGCCCGTCTGAAGTTTGCCAATGACCATCTGGATGATCCAGAGGAGGAATGGGAGAAGGTCATGTGGTCTGATGAGACAAAAATATAGCTTTTTGGTCTAAACTCCACTCGCCGTGTTTGGAGGAAGAAGAAGGATGAGTACAACCCCAAGAACACCATCCCAACCGTGAAGCATGGAGGTGGAAACATCATTCTTTGGGGATGCTTTTCTGAAAAGGGTACAGGATGACTGCACCGTATTGAGGGGAGGATGGATGGGGCCATGTATCGCGAGATCTTGGCCAACAACCTCCTTCCCTCAGTAAGAGCATTGAAGATGGGTCGTGGCTGGGTCTTCCAGCATGACAACGACCCGAAACACACAGCCAGGGCAACTAAGGAGTGGCGCCGTAAGAAGCATCTCAAGGTCCTGGAGTGGCCTAGCCAGTCTCCAGACCTGAACCCAATAGAAAATCTTTGGAGGGAGCTGAAAGTACGTATTGCCCAGCGACAGCCCCGAAACCTGAAGGATCTGGAGAAGGTCTGTATGGAGGAGTGGGCCAAAATCCCTGCTGCAGTGTGTGCAAACCTGGTCAAGAACTACAGGAAACGTATGATCTCTGTAATTGCAAACAAAGGTTTCTGTACCAAATATTAAGATCTGCTTTTCTGATGTATCAAATACTTATGTCATGCAATAAAATGCAAATTAATTACTGAAAAATCATACAATGTGATTTTCTGGATTTTTGTTTTAGATTCCGTCTCTCATAGTTGAAGTGTACCCATGATAGAAATTACAGACCTCTACATGCTTTGTAAGTAGGAAAACCTGCAAAATCGGCAGTGTATCAAATACTTGTTCTCCCCACTGTATTTATGACTATTAAAACAGTTGTGTCTCACAGGTGACCTTTTAATTTCACGTTTTTATATTCTCTCTCCGTCTATCTGTCTGTCTACATGTTTGAGGGCATAACAAAACACAGCAGCACACATACACTGAATAACCTCAAGAATGGAAGAAGGGAGATTTGATTTGATTTGAAAGGGGAAGGGGATGGGAGAAGTAAGGGTTGATGAGCAGAGGAGTGGATGGTAAAGGAGTGTGGACACTCACTTGTGTGCGAAGGCTGATGAGATGGCCATGGGGAAGAGAGAGATGGTCATTCCGAGGTCACTGACGGAGAGGTTTATAACAAAGAACTCAGTCGGCTTCAGGGAGGACTTCTTCCGGTAGGCCACAAACAGCAATATCCCATTCCCCACCAGTGAGAAAACACCTGAGACACACAATTAGAGTTTTAACAAGACTGAAAAGTAAAATGGCAGAGTGCACATACCGTAGAGAGCTTCAAGGCATCCAGTAAATCAAGATGAAACACTGCCAATAGTGGACAAAAGCAATGAAATGAAAGGCATTGTTTTGCGATCCCTCTTCTTAGACTTTTATCTTTGTATATCTTTCAAGTTATTTTTCCACAACTGAACTCGGAGCATACTATGAACCGCAGTGTTGTGAAAGCTGGTAAACACACCAGGAGAAAGACTCACCAAATATGGCATAGATGGTCCCCATGAGGATGTCATGTTCTTTAGAGATGGTAGAAAGGAACGAAGATGTGTCAGCGAACAAAGATGTTTCAGAGGCATTTCCCATCTAGAAAGAGAGAGAGAACTTTATTTGTGGTGTCAGATACATACAAGGGAGGAGAGGAGTAATGGGGTTAAATTAGTTCTGCTGTGTGACAAAGCCTCTGGTCCTTGTTCAGAAGTTCACTGTATACCTCTATCCAGGGGCCAAAGCCAAGACATATTGCACAACATATCATTACAACCGAACGTACGCACGCACCCACCCAGGCACAGACACATGAGAGGGACTAATTCCAGCCAGATAAGGCCTAAGCTAAGACAACAAGCTACAATAACAGCCACTGACTTTTACTGCCTACTACTGACTTTTACTGCCTACTACTGACTTTTACTGCCTACTACTGACTTTTACTGCCTACTACTGACTTTTACTGCCTACTACTGACTTTGAATGTCACTATATTACTACCACAATCCAATGAGCTATTTACATTGAAAAAGTAGTCAATGAGAAAAAGTAAGCAGTTTACTTCCAAAACACGGAAGTGGGCCAGACGGATTACCAGGACGTGTACTCCGAACACGCTCTGACCAACTAGCAAGTGTCTTCACTGACATTTTCAACTTCTCCCTGTCTGAGTCTGTAATTCCAACATGTTTCAAGCAGACCACCATAGTCCCTGTGCCCAAGAACACTAAGGTAACCTGCCTAAATGACTACCGACCCGTAGCACTCACGTCTGTAACCATGAAGTGCTTTGAAAGGCTGGTCATGGCTCACATCAGCACCATTATCCAAGAAACTCTAGACCCACTCCAATTTGCATACCGCACCTACAGATCCACAGATGATGCAATCTCTATTGCATTTCACACTGCCCTTTCCCACTTGGACAAAAGGAAAACCTATGTGAGAATGCTATTCATTGACTACAGCTCAGCGTTCAACACTATAGTGCCCTCAAAGCTCATCACTAAGCTAAGGGCCCTGGGACTAAACAGCTCCCTCTGCAACTGGATCCTAGACTTCCTGACTGGCCTCCCCCAGGTGGTAAGGATAGGTAACAACACATCCGCCACACTGATCCTCAAACACAGGGGCCCCTCAGGGGTGCATGCTCAGTCCCCTCCTGTACTCCCTCTTCACTCATGACTGCACGGCCGGGCACGACTCCAACACCATCATTAAGTTTGCTAATGACACAACAGTTGTAGGCTTGATCACTGACAACGATGAGACAGCCAATAGGGAGGAGGTCAGAGACCTGGCTGTGTGGTGCATGGACAACAACCTATCCCTCAACGTGATCAAGACAAAGGAGATGATTGTGAACTACAGGAAAAAGATGACCGAGCACACCCCCATTCACATCGACGGGGCTGGAGTGGAGCAGGTTGAGAGCTTCAAGTTCCTTGGCGTACACATCAACAACAAACTAACATGGTCCAAGCACACCAAGACAGTCGTGAAGAGGACACGACAGAACTTATTTCTCCTTAGGAGACTGAAAATATTTGGCATGGGTCCTCAGATCCTCAAAAGGTTTTACAGCTGCACCATCAAGAGCATCCTGACTGGTTGCATCACTGCCTGATATGGCAACTGCTCGGCCTCCGACCGCAAGGCACTACAGAGGGTAGTGCAAACAGCCCAGTACATTACCGGGACCAAGATTCCTGCCATCCAGGACCTCTATACCAGGCGGTGTCAGAGGAAGGCCCTAAAAATCGTCAAAGACTCCAGCCACCCTAGTCATAGACTGTTCTCTCTGTTACCGCACGGCAAGCGGTACCGGAGCACCAAGTCTAGGACCAAGAGGCTTCTAATCAGCTTCTACCCCCAAGCCATAAGACTCCTGAACAGCTAATCAAATGGCTACCCAGTCTATTTTCCCCCCCGCACGCTGCTACTACTCTCTGTTATTATCTATGCATAGCCACTTTAACAACCCTACCTGCATGTACATAATTATCTCAATTACCTCGACACCGGTTCCCCGCACATTGACACATTGACTCTGTATCTGTACCCCCTGTATATAGCCCCGCTATTGTTATTCACTGCTGCTCTTTAATTATTTGTTTTTATTATCGCTTACTTTTTATTTGTATTTTTTAAGTATTTTCTTAAAACTGCATCGTTGGTTAAGAGTTTGTAAGTAAGCATTTCACTGTAAGGTCTACACGTGTTGTGTAGGATCCCTTTGGGTTCCATCTAGAACCCTTTCCACAGAGGGTTCTACATGGAAACCAAAATGGTTCTACCTGGAACCGAAAAGGTTCTCCTATGAGTCAGCCAAAGAACCCCTATAGATCCCTTTTTTCACAGAGTGTACATCAACATGGAATAAGTACATCTAGAATACATTGGGAGTAAACTGCTTACTTGTTGTTGTTTATGTTGTCATTCACAAGAAGATAGGCAGCTTCTCATAAAGGCTTTGACGGCCTGTGTAGCCCTGTCCTGCAGTCAAATGACCCAGTGGCCTCATGGGTGGAATGTTATTCATATTTTTCATAATTTAATAATAAATCACATATTTATTTATTACTGCGAAAAGATGGTGTTTCTATGTCAAACGGTTCCATTATATTTATTATATTGCACTGTATATAATAATAATGGGATGCAAAAGCAAAATGTAATACATTTCAACTCTATATCTGACATGGTACAAGAGTCTTCTTTTTTAAAAGCCCATAACCATGTGTGTGAGGTGTATACATTTCTTTCAAAGTAGATTTGTTTAAGACTACTAAGGAACACTCTGTGTGACCCTAATTTAACCCACTGCAGTAAAAGGTTATTAACATAAACCCTGTTCCTCCATCTTTTCTTCTTTATTTGCATTAAACTAAAGGAATAACAAAACAGACCGTGAAATGAACACAGGAGGCGTCAGTGCAGGGTCTGTCAGCATCTGTGGTTACCCTATCACCTCTTTCTCTTTTCAATATAAAACAACATACTGTAGGTTTCACCACCAGCCCCCTGAGACACAACACTCTATTTCCTCATACAGTTCCTCCCCCTATTGCTTCTTTTGTCTTCCTGAGGAAATTGGTTGGTGAGCTGAGAAAATAAGTGTTGCATTCATTGTATATTTACGTTCGTGTGCGTGTGCGTGTGCGTGTGCGTGTGCGTGTGCGTGTGCGTGTGTGTGTGTGTGTGTGTGTGTGTGTGTGTGTGTGTGTGTGTGTGTACCCCACTGTCATGGTTGGCCTGGGGGTAGGTTTATGACAGTCATAAATACCTCTTTCCCCCCTCCCCCGTTCCTCTTCCCTACTGATGTGACATAAGAAAACCCCTTGGTTAACATAGAGATTCTGGGAACATCAGAAGTTGGGGGGAAATGAACTATCTTCTGGTAATCCGACCAACTGAACATATGCGGTGGTACTTAAGGTATATTATGTCAGTTCGGTTGTCCTCTGACACAGTCTCATCAATGATAGAATGACATAAACTCTACTGTGGAAAGTCTAAACTTCAGAGGTATCGGATTCACATGGAATTGTTGTTTAATTCAAATGTTTGAATATGAAATTATTTGTGAAGAGATGAAATGTAATTTTAGCTTCCAAATGAGAGATTTGGGTTTTCATAAGTTTGGGGCCTCTGCTCAAACAGTCAAATTAGACAGACCCTCAAAAGTACAAACTTCAGAAGCTGTACACCAACGATTAAATGCAGTAGTCAAATCACAAACAAACTCAGAATAGGTTTGTGAATCTAACTTTTTCCTGTAACAAAAACGTTGACGATATGCCTCTGGCACAAGCTCGTAGACCTTCAGAACTGCTGATTTAACTTTGTTAAAAAAAAACACACAACTCACCTGCTGTCAGTCTGGGTTCAAGGACAGGAGCCACACCCCACTATCCTCCAAAACTACTAACTAACTGGCCCTGGTCTTCGTGCAGTCACATGTGGTGGGGTTTTATGCACACAAAACCAGTGGAGTGGAAAAGACAACCAGAAACTGGCGGCCCTCCCATAACCACGGAGGTGCTCCCGAGCCGATGTAGGGGAAAAGGGAAAGGGATGCTCTACCCACGTTCACTGCCACCTAAAACAAAAACACCACGAGCCTCCTATGGACACTCGCTGATAAGCCTGAACAGGAGAGGACTCCCACCTGAACAAAACCCAGAAAAACACAGTGAATTGCTTAGCTACCAAGCTAACTGAACCAAAAGAACACATGGCTCTCAACGCTCTCTTCAACAAAATTGGCCCAACCAAAACATACCCTCAAACAAAAAAATTTGGCAAACTAAACTAAACTAACCCAAGTTAACTACAATCCCGGACGAGTCTCCACTTGTCACAAGCCGGCTCATAGCCTGTGACAAAAATGAGGGGACACGAACAACAGGTATAGGCCAATTTAAAAGTGTTCTTTATTATAAACAAACTATTAACTTAAACTAAGAAAAAGGAATGAGGTGTGGAAGTATCATGATGTAAGGTGTATGTAAAGTGCATGGATGCGTGAATATGTGTGTGTGAACATGACTGAGTGAAAACTATGCAAAACTACAAAGGAACAAACAAAACATGAGCATACCTGGAGGAGCAGAGAGAGAGAGCGAGAGAAGTGATTAGTGACGCACCCTGTGAAGAGGCATGGGTTATACACTTTTCAGACACACCCCTCTCCCTCCACTATATAAGCCATTGACAACATTTACATTACATTTAAGTCATTTAGCAGACGCTCTTATCCAGAGCGACTTACAAATTGGCCAGAGCGACACAAAAATATAACTTTCTGTTCCGGGTACATTAGGATGACGATCCGATGTCAGAATGTTTCAGATAATAACTACAGAACTAAGCCAACATCAGCATGGACTTTGGTTGTGAATGGTATGAACTTTGAACTCGTATTCACTACAGAAGTGATACCTCCTAGCCGTTGAGTTAGCAACAGCTGCTACAAACGCAGGTTAGGAAGGACAGTCAGAGTATCCCGTCTACTACACGACGTTACTCAAACGTATCCAGTGACCACCAGAGACATTCTTCAAAGGACAGAGGACTCGGGTTGGCGATACGGTCTTCCATCTACCACCAACCTACTGAAGCGCAGCTCAGAGTAAATATTTATTGCATTTTCCTTTTCCAAATGGGCGGTAATTTAGAACGCATAAGATACTGTATTTACGATAGCACAGCTTCGCCTCTGTTCCAGTCTCCCGCTCTTTCACTAAAATCCCGCCCCTTTTCTTTGTGTAACAAGCTGTCATATCTGTTCCGCCCGCTAGGGACGTTTTCCTTTATGACGGCAATTTGTAATCAAGTTATGATTTAATTGTGTATGTGTGATTCTGTGTGATTAGTTAGGTATTTAGTAAATAAATAATTAAACCCAATTTTGTATTGCTGATTCAACTTGTTAGCCAGGATTCTTGCAGATAACCAAGAATTTACAACTTTCAGAATATGAGACTGAATGAGATGACGATTAATTTTGACTGCTATTGACGTAAAATATTACTAAATCTTTAAGAGTTTATTCGGAAGATAACAGCTCTATAAATATTATTTTGTGGTGTCCCTCTCTAGTTAATTACATTTACATGATTAGTTCAATCAGGTGATATTAATTACGGAGAAATTATTTTATAGAATAGCATGTCATAGCAATTAATCTGGCATAGCCAAAGACACGACACCACACTAAATCAATTTCCCCTGGAACAGTAACCTATAGGAAATAAAAGGATGGGCTGAACTTATCTAAATAGATATGACATGCCATGTCGGAGTACAACACAGGAGCCGCCCAACAGTTGCGAGCGTATGCATCTGCGCGTGTTGCTACTCTGGTATGCCTAAGGTATCACTGCTGTGACGTTCACTGCTGATTTGACTTGGTTGTGATTGAATTGAGAGGTCCAGGGTGCTGATGTGTGAAGAGTTCACTAATCTAATTTGTTAAAAGAGAGCTTAATGTGATTATGTAGCCACACACAGTCCACAATTAAATAAGTAATGTCTAGCTCTTTTCAAATTGAAGGACTATAATGGTAATCGATGCCATTCACCTTGAAATACAATGTGACAAGCCAACCGTTATGAACAACACAGCCTTTTTGCCTCAAAGCTGGTCATTACACCAAACTTATTACTGTATCATGACACTAGATGATGATCATTTAAATGGAACATTCATCGAAATAGAAAGCATTGAGGAATGTGTTTGCAGGGAAGCCATCTCCTCTTCAGTTCACATCTAGAGCTGGGAGAGTTAACTCAAAGAGATAGTAGAGCTGGGAGGGATAACTCAAAGAGATAGTGTGATGTTCTTATTCTCAGACGATTCACAATTCCATGCATCTTTATGGGGGTTATGGTGAAAACAACACTCCTTGAAATGATATGCAATGTTTCTCCTCCATCCATTCCTTGTGATTGCACATATAAACTACACAAACGTTACAAGGCCGACACGTGTACATGTTTTGAATTCATAATGTACACATACAGTATATAATGTATGTTACTGCAGTGTGTGACAACAAATGCAACAAATTCAATCAACTGACTAAGGTCATGAGCAAAAACCACAGCGTACTACACTTCCATCAACACAATGCTTACATGCACACAGAGTCATTAAAACCACAGCGTACTACACCTCCATCAACACAATGCTTACATGCACACAGAGTCATTAAAACCACAGCGTACTACACATCCATCAACACAATGCTTACATGCACACATAGAGTCATTAAAACCACAGCGTACTACACCTCCATCAACACAATGCTTACATGCACACAGAGTCATTAAAACCACAGCGTACTACACATCCATCAACACAATGCTTACATGCACACAGAGTCATTAAAACCACAGCGTACTACACATCCATCAACACAATGCTTACATGCACACATAGAGTCATTAAAACCACAGCGTACTACACCTCCATCAACACAATGCTTACATGCACATAGAGTCATTAAAACCACAGCGTACTACACTTCCATCAACACAATGCTTACATGCACACATAGAGTCATTAAAACCACAGCGTACTACACTTCCATCAACGCAATGCTTACATGCACACATAGAGTCATTAAAACCACAGCGTACTACACTTCCATCAACACAATGCTTACATGCACACATAGAGTCATTAAAACCACAGCGTACTACACTTCCATCAACACAATGCTTACATGCACACATAGAGTCATTAAAACCACAGCGTACTACACTTCCATCAACACAATGCTTACATGCACACACAGAGTCATTAAAACCACAGCGTACTATACTTCCATCAACACAATGCTTACATGCACACATAGAGTCATTAAAACCACAGCGTACTACACTTCCATCAACACAATGCTTACATGCACACACAGAGTCATTAAAACCACAGCGTACTATACTTCCATCAACACAATGCTTACATGCACACACAGAGTCATTAAAACCACAGCGTACTATACTTCCATCAACACAATGCTTACATGCACACAGAGTCATTAAAACCACAGCGTACTACACATCCATCAACACAATGCTTACATGCACACAGAGTCATTAAAACCACAGCGTACTACACTTCCATCAACACAATGCTTACATGCACACAGAGTCATTAAAACCACAGCGTACTACACTTCCATCAACACAATGCTTACATGCACACAGAGTCATTAAAACCACAGCGTACTACACTTCCATCAACACAATGCTTACATGCACACAGAGTCATTAAAACCACAGCATACTACACTTCCATCAACACAATGCTTACATGCACACAGAGTCATTAAAACCACAGCGTACTACACCTCCATCAACACAATGCTTACATGCACACAGAGTCATTAAAACCAACTCACTCACGGAGACAGATTAAGATCACTTTATTAGTCAATTACACACAAGGTCCAACCCGAATTTGACTTCCGCTTTTAACCCCTCCGAAAGACACACATACAGTGCATTCGGAAAGTATTCAGACCCCTTCCCTTTCATTGCATTTTGTTACATTACAGGCTTATTTTAAAATTGATTATCCCTCATCAATCTACACACAATACCGCATCATGACAAAGCAAAAACAGGTTTTTTGAAATTTGTGCAAATGTATTACAAATAAAAAACTTTAATTCCTTATTTACATAAGTATTCAGACCCTTTGCTATGAGACTCAAAATTGAGCTCAGGTGCATGATGTTTCATTGATCATCCTTGAGATGCTTCTACAACTTGATTAGCGTCAACCTTTGGTAAATCCAATTGATTGGACATGATTTGGAAAGGCACACACCTGCCTATATAAGGTCCTACTGTTGGCAGTGCAACCAAGCCATTGGTTTTCCATTGAGCACCGAGACAGGATTCTGTTGAGGCACAGATCTGGGGAAGGGTAACAACATTTTTTGTGGAACACAGTGGATTCCATCATTCTTAAATGGAAGAAATTTGGAACCACCAAGACTCTTCCTAGAGCTGGCTGCCCAGCCAAACTGAGCCATCGGGGGAGAAGGACCTTGATCAGGGGGTTGAGCAAGAACCTGATGGTCACTCTGACAGAGCTCCAGAGTTATTTTGTGGAGATGGGGGAACCTTCCAGAAGGACAACCATCTCTGCAGCACTCCAAAGGTCTCTCAGACCATGAGAAACAAGATTCTTTGGTCTGATGAAACCAAGATTAAACTCTTGGCCTGAATGCCAAGCATTACGTCTGGAGGAAACCAGGCATCGCTCATTGTCTGGCACCATCCTTACGGTGAGGTATGGTGGTGGCAGCATCATGCTGTGGGGATGTTTTTCAGCGGCAGGGACTGGGAGACTAGTCAGGATCGAGGGAAAGATGAAAACCTGCTCCAGAGCACTCAGGACCTCAGACTGGGGTGAAGGTTCAACTTTCAACAGAACAACCACCTTAAGCACACAGCCAAGACAATGCAGGCGTGGCTTCGGGACAAGTCTCTGAATGTCCTTGAGTGGCCCAGCCAGAGCCTGGGCTTGAACCCGATCATAAATCTTTGGAGAGATCTGAAAATAGCTGTGCAGCGACGCTCCCCATCCAATCTGACAGAGCTTGAGAGGATCTGCAGCGAAGAATGGGAGAAACTCCCCAAATACAGGTGTGCCAAGCTTGTAGCGTCTTACCCAAGAAGACTCAAGGCCGTAGTTGCTGCCAAAGGTGCTTCAACAAAGTACTGAGTAAAGGGTCTGAACACTTATTTAAATGTGATATTTCAGTTTTTATTTGTAAAACATTCGCAACAAATCTTGTTTTCATTGTCATTATGGGGTGTTGTGTGTAGATTGATAAGGAAAAATACATTTTAATACATTTTTAAATAAGGCTGTAACGTAACAACATGTGGAAAAAGTCGAGGGGTCTAAATACTTCCTGAATGCACACTGTTGTTTTGGGGGATTAAGTGCCTTGCTCAAGGGCATCTAGGATTTGATACCAGCAACCCTCTGGTTGCCAGCTCACTTCCCACCAGATAATTCCCGTAAGGGATTTGAACTAGTAACCCTCCGTTTGCTGGGTCCCCTCTCTCACCACTAGGCTATGTTTTTGCAACCCCTTGGAGCGAACTATTAAGTCTTTCATTACTATTTTTTTAAACAGCGAAATGTTGTTGAATCATTGAAACATGGACATAATTACCAGAGAATGTGAAACAATAGGAATAGAGTGATTTCAGTGCAGCGTGGATGGGAGCACTCTCCAAGACCAATAGAGTACTCTACTCTATAACCATTGATTCCCCAGACCAATAGATTACTCTACTCTGTAACCAATGATTCCCCAGAAAAATAGAGTACGCTACTCTGTAACTAATGATTCCCCAGACAAATAGAGTACGCTACTCTGTAACTAATGATTCCCCAGACAAATAGAGTACGCTACTCTGTAACTAATGATTCCCCAGACAAATAGAGTATGCTACTCTGTAACTAAAGATTCCCCAGACACATAGAGTACGCTACTCTGTAACTAACGATTCCCCAGACAAATAGAGTAAGCTACTCTGTAACTAACGATTCCCCAGACACATAGAGTACGCTACTCTGTAACTAACGATTCCCCAGACAAATAGAGTACGCTACTCTGTAAATAACGATTCCCCAGACACATAGAGTACGCTACTCTGTAACTAATGATTCCCCAGACAAATAGAGTATGCTACTCTGTAACTAAAGATTCCCCAGACACATAGAGTACGCTACTCTGTAACTAACGATTCCCCAGACAAATAGAGTAAGCTACTCTGTAACTAACGATTCCCCAGACACATAGAGTACGCTACTCTGTAACTAACGATTCCCCAGACAAATAGAGTACGCTACTCTGTAACTAACGATTCCCCAGACACATAGAGTACGCTACTCTGTAACTAATGATTCCCCAGACAAATAGAGTACGCTACTCTGTAACTAATGATTCCCCAGACAAATAGAGTACGCTACTCTGTAACTAACGATTCCCCAGACAAATAGAGTACGCTACTCTGTAACTAACGATTCCCCAGACAAATAGAGTACGCTACTCTGTAACTAATGATTCCCCAGACAAATAGAGTACGCTACTCTGTAACTAATGATTCCCCAGACAAATAGAGTACGCTACTCTGTAACTAACGATTCCCCAGACAAATAAAGTACGCTACTCTGTAACTAATGATTCCCCAGACAAATAGAGTACGCTACTCTGTAACTAATGATTCCCCAGACAAATAGAGTACGCTACTCTGTAACTAAAGATTTAGACCTGGGACACCATCTGTGTGCAGGTAATTATTAGGTAGGACAGAAAACCATCAGGCTCCGGACCAAGTAGTGTAAGAGTTGAATATCCCTGACATGGACTGACCAGGTGAATCCAGGAGAATGCTATGATCCTTTATTGATGACACTGGTTAAATCCACTTTAATCAGTGTAGATGAAGGGCAAGAGACAGATTTCAAATCTACAATTGCAGCATTGATACATTTTTTATTTTATTTTACAAAGAACAGCTCCATCCCTCCATCCCACCTACCCCAGTCCAACCCTCCTTTCCCATCCCAGTGAGAAAAAAAAACATACAAAAAAAATCTAATAATATTATAACGTGCATAGGCCTTCGTGTATCATGGTTTGAACATAAGTAATGGCAGCATGTTATAAATGAGATAATATATATATATATAAGCAGATTTAGCAAGGAACATCTATTTAGAAGCACCATTGAGAGAGCATCCTGTCTACAGGATGCTAGACAGGATGCTGTATCACCCCCTGATACGGCAAATGCACCTTCCGCAGCAGCAGGGCTCTCCAGAGGGTGGTCCGGTCTGCCCAACGCATCACCAGGAGCACACTGCCTGCCCTCCATGACATCTACAGCACCTGGTGTAACAGGAAGGCCAAGAAGATCATCAAGGACCTCAGCCACCCGAGCCACAGCCTGTACACCCCGTAACCATCCAGAAGGTGAGGTCAGTACAGGTGCATTAAAACTGGGACCGAGAGACTGAAAAACAGCTTCCATCTCAAAGCCATCAGACTGTAGTCACCACCACAGTACCCTGCCCTGAACTTTAGTCACTGTCACTAGCCGGCTACAACCCGGTTACTCTACCCTGCACCTTAGAGGCTGCTGCCCTATGTACATAGTCATGGAACACTGGTCACTTTAATAACGTTTTACATACCGTTTTACCCACTTCATATGTATGTATATACTGTATTCTAGTCTAGGCCTATCCTATTTATCTATTGCTGTACATATACTACTCTTCAGATATACTACATAGTCTATCCATATGCTGTCCATATTGTCCCATCACATAAACATCCAATCACATATACATATAGTATATACATATATATATATATATATATATATATATATATATATATACATATATATATATATATACATATAACACATATCGAATCATGTAGTAACTAAAAAAGTATTAAACAAATCAAAATATATTTCATATTTGAGATTCTTCAAAGTAGCCACCTTTTGCCTTGATGACAGCTTTGCACACTCTTAGCATTCTCTCAACCAGCTTCATGAGGTAGTAATGTATTATGAGGTAGTAATGTATTATGAGGTAGTAATGTATCATGAGGTAGTAATGTATTATGAGGTAGTAATGTATTATGAGGTGGTAATGTATTTTGAGGTAGTAATGTATTATAAGGTAGTAATGTATTTCAAATAACAGGTGTGCCTTGTAAAACGTTAATTTGATGAATTTATTTCCTTCGTCATGCGTTTGAGCCAATCAGTTGGTTGTGACATGGTAGGGTTGGTATACAGAAGATAGCCCTATTTGGTAAAAGACCAAGTCCATATTATGGAAAGAACAGCTCGAACAAGCAAAGAGAAACAGTCCATCATAACTTTCAGACATGAAGGTCAGTTAATGCGGAAAGTTACTTCAAGTGCGGTCACAAAAACCATCAAGCGCTATGATGAAACTGGCTCTCATGGGGACCGCCACAGGGTTACCTCTGCTGCAGAGGATAAGTTCATTAGAGTTACCAGCCTCAGGAATTGCAGCCCAAATAAATGCTTCACAGAGTTCAAGTAACAGACACATCTCAACATCAACTGTTCAGAGGAGACTGCGTGAATCAGACCTTCATGGATGAATTGCTGCAAAGAAACCACTACTAAAGGACACCAATAATAAGAAGAGACTTGCTTGGGCCAAAAAGACATGAGCAATGGACATTAGAGCGGTGGAAATCTGTCCTTTGGCCTGAGTCCTTTAAGAGTTTTGGTTCCAACCGCTGTGTCTTTGTGAGATGCAGAGTAGGTGAACGGATGATCTCCGTATGTGTGGTACACGCTGTGTAGCATGGAGCATGAGGTGTGATGCTGTTGGGGTGCTTTGCTGGTGACACTGTCTGTGATTTATTTAGAAGTCAAGGCACACTGCAGCGATCCGCCATCCCATCTGGTTTGCGCTTAGTGGGACTATCATTTGTTTTTCAACAGGACAATGACCCAACACACCTCCAGGCTGTGTAAGGGCTATTTGACCAAGAAGGAGAGTGATTGAGTGCTACATCAGATGACCTGGTCTTCACAATCACCCGACCTCAACCCAATTGAGATGGTTTGGGATAAGTTGGACCGCAGAGTGAAGGAAAAGCCGCCAACAAGTGCTCAGCATATGAAAGAATGCCAAGAGTATGTAAGGCTGTAATCAAGGAAAAGGGTGGCTACTTTGAAGAATCTAAAATCTAAAATATATTTTATGTAAATATACAGTGCATTTGGAAAGTATTCAGACCCCTAGACTTTAAAAATAAAAAGTGGAAATATCACATTTACATAAGTATTCAGACCCTTTACCCAGTACTTTGTTGGAGCACCTTTGGCAGCGAATTCCGCCTCAAGTCTTCTTGGGTATGACGCTACTAGCTTGGCACATCTGTATGTCGGAGTTTCTCCCATTATTCTCTGCAGATCCTCTCAAACTCTGTCGGTTTTGATTGGGAGCATCGCTGCAAATCTATTTTCAAGGCTCTCCAGAGATTGTTGATTGGATTCAAGTCCATACTCTGGCTGGGCCACTCAAGGACATTCAGAGACTTGTCACTAAGACAGTCCTGCAATGTCTTGGCTTTGTGCTTAGGGTTGTCCTGTTGAAAGGTGAACCTTCGCCGCAGTCTGAGGTCCTGAGCGTTCATCAAGGATCTCTCTGTACTTTGCTCCATCCATCTTTGCCTCCATCCTGACTCGTCTCCCAGTCCCTGAAAAACATCCCCACCTCATGATGCTGCCACCACCATGCTTCAGCGTAGGGATGGTGACAGGTTTCCGTCAGACGTGAGGCATTCAGGACAAAGAGTTCAATCTTGATTTCATCACACCAGAGAATCTTGTTTCTCATTGTCTGAGAGTCCTTTAAGTGTCTTTTGGCAAACTCCAAGTGGGCTGTCGAGTGCCTTTTACCATGGAGTAGCTTCCGTCTGGCCACTCTACCACAAAGGCCTGATTGTTGGAGGGCTGCAGAGATGGTTTGTCCTTCTGGAAGGTTCTCCCATCTCCACAGAGGAACACTTGACCTCTTTCAGAGTGACCATCCAGTTCTTGGTCACCTCCCTGACCAAGGCCATTCTCCCCCGATTGCTCAGCTCTAGGAAGAGTCGTGGTAGTACAAAACGTATTCTATTAAGAATGATGGAGGACACTGTGTTCTTGGGGACCTTCAATGCTGCAGAAATGAATTGGTACCCTTCCCCAGATCTGTGCCTCAACACAGTCGTCGCTCTACGGAATTCCTTCGACCTCATGACTTAGTTTTTGCTCTGACATGCACTGTCAACAGTTGGCCCTTGTACAGTCAGGTGTGTGTCTTTCCAAATCATGTCCAATCAATTGAATTTACCACAGGTGAACTCCAATCAATTTGTAAAAACATCTCAAGGATGATCAATGGAAACAGGATGCACCTGAGCTCGAGTGTCAAAGCAAAGGGTCTGAATACTTTTGTAAATAAGGTATTTCTGTTTTTTAGTTGTTATACATTTGCAAATATTTCTTAAAACCTGTTTTTGCTTCGTTATTATGGGGTATTGTGTGTAGATTGATGAGGATTTTTATTTATTTAATACATTTTAGAATAAGGCTGTAACGTAGCAAAATGTGGAAAAGTGAAAGGGTCGGAATATTTTCCGAATGTGCTGTATAGATAAAAAAAATATACATAAAAACAAGAAAACAGACTAATTGTATTTATTTTTAATGTCGAAATAATAACAGAAACATATCATACAAAATGTTTATAAAGGAAAGAAAAAGAAAGAGAGAAGAAAGAGTAGTAGATAATTCAATGAGAATAATGTGTTCGGGTAATATTACCAATCATATTAAAATGAATGGTAGAAACAAGGTGAGACTGAAAAAGATATAGAAACTTGAGAAGCGTATTCATTTTTACTCATTGTATTCTCCCAACTAAGGACAGGGGTAAGCTTTCCACCTTTGAAAGTCCAATTTCATTTAGTGGATAAAAATAAAGGGAGAGAGCGAGTCATATATTGGTAATTAAGTTTATATCTAGAGAAGAAGCCAAATTGTTAATTGTCATGGCAAGGAAACAAAACACGATGCAGAACTTCTTCAGGAAAACGGCCCTAATGTTGGAAACAAACATCATTATTATGTCATCCAGAATCACATGTCTGTACTTTCCAAGCACACAGTATTTTACATACTGTAGGTTTTTATAGGACCAAAGAGTTCGGTCTGCTACGTGTTTCCATTTTTGCCATGGAAAAAAATATTGCGATACTGGTATCGTCACAGCCCTAGAGGAGCCACAGCCAAACTGTTCTGACAGGACAGAGAGTAGCTACTGCCCTTATTAGAGCTGGGGCTGCAGAATGATTTGACAGCAATATCCAGCACAATGTTCCACACAATTACAGAGTGAAGGAACTCAGTAAAATAAAATGAGTGGAACATTAGACTCTGAAAGAAGAGATCAGATCAATATGACAACATTCCACCTAGCCTATCAGAGATCAGGATGGAGCAGCCATCCAGTCTATCCTATTCTTGCAGATATACTGTACATTAAGGCAACATAGGTCAGTCATCTAAGAGGGATAGGAATGAGGACAACCTCTTTTAGACTCTGTGTTGCATGTGTGCATTTGTCTGTGTGTCTTTGTGTGTGTATGTGTGTGTGTGTGTGTGTGTGTGTGTGTGTGTGTGTGTGTGTGTGTGTGTGTGTGTGTGTGTGTGTGTGTGTGTGTGTGTGTGTGTGTGTGTGTGTGTGTGTGTGTCTTAGTGTGTGTGTGTCTTAGTGTGTGTGTGTCTTAGTGTGTGAGTGTATGAGTGTGTGTGAGTGTGTGTGTCTTTGTGTGTGTGAGTGTGTATGACAGTGTGTGTGTGTGTGTGTGTGTGTGTGTGTGTGTGTGTGTGTGTGTGTGTGTGTGTGTGTGTGTGTGTGTGTGTGTGTGTGTGTGTGTGTGAGAGAGAGAGAGAGTTTGTGTGAGTGTGTGAGTTTGTGTCTGTAAAGCTCAGATAATCCCCCAGATGTTTTTAGCTGGGACAGAGAGAATCATGGTAAACTCCACCCCGGGATGAAGCTCTCTGTCGCTCTGATTTCAGACATTGTTATGAAGGGTCTCTCTCTCCCTGCTCTAGCCACACATCCACAGGCACAGAGATTAACTGTCCAAAATAGAGATGGGATAAAGAGAGAGAGAGAGTAAGAGGAAATTAGAGAGAGATGGAGATAGAGGGAGAGATAGATGGTAGGAAGAAGAGTCAGATAAATGTGAGTAGGGAGATATATAAATAGGAGAAAATAAAGAGAGTGAGAGAAAGAGTGAGGTTGGCAAAACGTGGATTGAGAGACAGTAGGGGGATGTAGAGGGAGGAAACAGAGGAAGTGAAAGAGACGGAAGAAGAGAAAGAATGACTAAAATAAAGGAGAAACAGAGACAAACGTGTGCTGAAGGACGAGATTGAGATAGAGAAGAAGGGAGAATGGTTTACAGGGGTGAAAAATCTCTAGTTAAATCCAGTGCCAGAAGTCTGCAAATAGCTCATAAGTGGAGATTCAGATGAGCAATAACATTCCCCTAACAGAAACTAAAAACCAGGGAGTAACACACGCACATGGGAGGGCGCATAAACACCATTTTAAAATGTCATTTCAGAGGGCATGTGCTTTTTGTACAAAATTACTTATTTCTCTCTCTCTCTCACACTCTATCTATATCCACTCTCCTCTCCCTCTCCACCGCCCTCTCCCTCTAATGTTAAATGGGTGAATGAGGAAGTTAAAAAAAGACCCTGTAATTAAACAGTGGAGCGAAGGCTAATGGTTTTAAATGACCCCAGTGTTATAAGCTCTGCTGTTATAGTGACAGAGAGACAGAGAGAGGGACAGAGAGCCAGAGAGGGAGAGAGAAAGAAAGAGACAGAGACAGAGAGAGAGAGAAAGACAGAGACAGAGCGAGAGAGACAGAGCAAGAGAGAGAGAAAAAGAGAGTGAACGAGAGAGCGAGAGAGAGAGAGAGAGAGAGAGAGAGAGAGAGAGAGAGAGAGAGAGAGAGAGAGAGAGAGAGAGAGAGAGAGAGAGAGAGAGAGAGAGAGAGAGAGAGAGAGAGAGAGAGAGAGAGAGAAAAACCCTCCAACCCAAAAAGGCCTGTGGTGTTGATGGTATCCTTAATGAAATGATCAAATATACAGACAGCAAATTCCAATTGGCTATACTAAAACTCTTTAACATCGTCCTTAGCTCTGGCATCTTCCCCAATATTTGGAACCAAGGACTGATCACCCCAATCCACAAAAGTGGAGACAAATTTGACCCCAATAACTACCGTGGAATATGCGTCAACAGTAACCTTGGGAAAATCCTCTGCATTATCATTAACAGCAGACTCGTACATTTCCTCAATGAAAACAATGTACTGAGCAAATGTCAAATTGGCTTTTTACCAAATTACCGTACAACAGACCACGTATTCACCCTACACACCCTAATTGACAACCAAACAAACCAAAACAAAGGCAAAGTCTTCTCATGCTTTGTTGATTTCAAAAAAGCCTTTGACTCAATTTGGCATGAGGGTCTGCTATACAAATTGATGGAAAGTGGTGTTGGGGGTAAAACATACGACATTATAAAATCCATGTACACAAACAACAAGTGTGCGGTTAAAATTGGCAAAAAACACACACATTTCTTCACACAGGGTCGTGGGGTGAGACAGGGATGCAGCTTAAGCCCCACCCTCTTCAACATATATATCAACGAATTGGCGCGGGCACTAGAACAGTCTGCAGCACCCGGTCTCACCCTACTAGAATCCGAAGTCAAATGTCTACTGTTTGCTGATGATCTGGTGCTTCTGTCACCAACCAAGGAGGGCCTACAGCAGCACCTAGATCTTCTGCACAGATTCTGTCAGACCTGGGCCCTGACAGTAAATCTCAGTAAGACCAAAATAATGGTGTTCCAAAAAAGGTCCAGTCACCAGGACCACAAATTCCATCTAGACACCGTTGCCCTAGAGCACACAAAAAACTATACATACCTCGGCCTAAACATCAGCACCACAGGTAACTTCCACAAAGCTGTGAACGATCTGAGAGACAAGGCAAGAAGGGCCTTCTATGCCATCAAAAGGAACATACATTTCAACATACCAATTAGGATCTGGCTAAAAATACTTGAATCAGTCATAGAGCCCATTGCCCTTTATGGTTGTGAGGTCTGGGGTCCGCTCACCAACCAAGATTTCACAAAATGGGACAAACACCAAATTGAGACTCTGCATGCAGAATTCTGCAAAAATATCCTCCGTGTACAACGTAGAACACCAAATAATGCATGCAGAGCAGAATTAGGCCGATACCCACTAATTATCAAAATCCAGAAAAGAGCCGTTAAATTCTACAACCACCTAAAAGGAAGCGATTCCCAAACCTTCCATAACAAAGCCCTCACATACAGAGAGATGAACCTGGAGAAGAGTCCCCTAAGCAAGCTGGTCCTAGGGCTCTGTTCACAAACACAAACACACCCCACAGAGCCCCAGGACAACAGCACAATTAGACCCAACCAAATCATGAGAAAACAAAAAGATAATTACTTGACACATTGGAAAGAATTAACAAAAAAACAGAGCAAACTAGAATGCTATTTGGCCCTAAACAGAGAGTACACAGTGGCAGAATACCTGACCACTGTGACTGACCCAAACTTAAGGAAAGCTTTGACTATGTACAGACTCAGTGAGCATAGCCTTGCTATTGAGAAAGGCCGCCGTAGGCAGACATGGCTCTCAAGAGAAGACAGGCTATGTGCTCACTGCCCACAAAATGAGGTGGAAACTGAGCTGCACTTCCTAACCTCCTGCCCAATGTATGACCATATTAGAGAGACATATTTCCCTCAGATTACACAGATCCACAAAGAATTTGAAAACAAATCCAATTTTGATAAACTCCCATATCTACTGGGAGAAAATCCACAGTGTGCCATCACAGCAGCAAGATTTGTGACCTGTTGCCACAAGAAAAGGGCAACCAGTGAAGAACAAACACCATTGTAAATACAACCCATATTTATGCTTATTTATTTTAACTTGTGTGCTTTAACCATTTGTACATTGTTACAACACTGTATATATATAATATAACATTTGTAATGTCTTTATTGTTTTGAAACTTCTGTATGTGTAATGTTTACTGTTAATTTGTATTGTTTATTTCACTTTTGTATAATATCTACCTCACTTGCTTTGGCAATGTTAACACATGTTTCCCATGCCAATAAAGCCCCTTGAATTGAATTGAATTGAATTGAGAGAGAGAGAGAGAGAAAGATACAGAGAGAAAGAGAGAGAAAGAGAGAGAGAGAAAGAGACAGAGAGACAGAGAGATAGAGAGACAGAGAGAGAGAGAGAATGTAAAACACCAAATAATACATGCAGAGCAGAATAATGCCGATACCCGCTAATTGTCAAAATCCAGAAAAGAGACGTTCATTTCTACAACCACCTCAAAGGAAACGATTCCCAAACCTTCCAAAACAAGCCATCAAATACAGAGAAATTAACCTGGAGAAGAGTCCCCTAAGCAAGCTGGTTCTGGGGCTCTGTTCACAAACACAAACAGACCCAACAGAGCCCCAGGATAGCAACGTAATTAGACCCAACCAAATCATGAGAAAACAAAAAGATAATTACTTGACACATTGGAAAGAATTAACAAAAAAACAGAGCAAACTAGAATGCTGTTTGGCCCTAAACAGAGAGTGCACATTGGCAGAATACCTGACCACTGTGACTGACCCAAACTTAAGAAAAGCTTTGACTGTGTACAGACTCAGTGAGCATAGCCTTGCTATTGAGAAAGGCTGCCGTAGGCAGACCTGGCTCTCAAGAGAAGACACGCTATGTACACACTGCCCACAAAATGAGGTGGAAACTAAGCTGCACTTCCTAACCTCCTGCCCAATGTATGACCATATTAGAGACACATATTTCCCTCAGATTACACAGATCCACACAGAGCATACCTACAGTCCAAAAGTTATATTTATAGATAGTCGGTAATCACATACCCTGTCCCTCCCCTTTTCCCTCCTCCTACTTCTCACCCTCTCCAAAAATGCTCTCCACCGCTCTCCCCCCAAAAACACTCACTCCTCTTCCGTCATCCCCCTCCTCCTCCTCCTCTCCTCTCCTCTTCCTCCTTTCCTACCTCCTCCTCCCAAAATTCTCTCCGTGCACCCTCTTACTCCTCTATGCCTTTATACAACCACCAGTCCACCATTCCTGTCTCTGTTTTACCCTCATCGCTTGATTCCTCCCTCATCCCAACCTTCCATCTGAGGGTCTTGGTGATCTGACAGTGCAGATTGTGAGAGTGGGCAGAGATACAGACAGACAGATTCAGGAGGATGGTTTAAACAATACACACGTCTGCAGCATCTGTCTAGCTGACTCGCTCTCTGTCCCACACTCTCCACATTATTCTCCCCCACACTCCCCACATCTCTCTGACTCGCTCTCTGTCCCACACTCCCCACATCTCTCTGACTCGCTCTCTGTCCCACACTCCCCACATCTCTCTGACTCGCTCTCTGTCCCACACTCCCCACATATCTCTGACTCGCTCTCTGCCCCACATTCCCCAAATCTCTCTGCCCCACACTCCCCACATCTCTCTTACTCGCTCTCTGTCCCACAGTCCCCACATCTCTCTGACTCGCTCTGCCCCACTCTCCCCACACTCCCAACATCTCTCTGAATCGCTCTGCCCCACACTCCCCACAACTCTCTTACTCGCTCTCTGCCCCACACTCCCCACATCTCTCTGACCAACTTTCTTTCCCACACTCCCCACATCTCTCTGACTCGCTCTCTGCCCCACATCTCTCTGACTCGCTCTCTGCCCCACACTCCCCACATCTCTCTTACTCGCTCTCTGTCCCACACTCCCCACGTCTCTCTTACTCGCTCTCTACCCCACACTCCCCACATCTCTCTTACTCGCTTTCTGCCCCACACTCCCCACATCTCTCTTACTCGCTCTCTGCCCCACACACCCCACATCTCTGACTTGCTCTCTGCCCCACATTCCCCACATCTCTCTGACTCGCTCTCTGTCCCACACTCCCAACATCTCTCTTACTCACACTCGGCCCCACACATCTCTCTGACTCGCTCTGCCCCACTCTCCCCACACTCCCAACATCTATCTGAATCGCTCTGCCCCACACTCCCCACATCTCTCTGACTCGCTCTCTGCCCCACACTCCCCACGTCTCTCTTACTTGCTCTCTGTCCCACAGTCCCCACGTCTCTCTTACTCGCTCCCTGTCCCACACTCCCCACGTCTCTCTTACTTGCTTTCTGCCCCACACTCCCCACATCTCTCTTACTCGCTCTCTGCCCCACACACCCCACATCTCTGACTTGCTCTCTGCCCCACATTCCCCACATCTCTCTGACTCGCTCTCTGCCCCACACTCCCAACATCTCTCTTACTCACACTCGGCCCCACACATCTCTCTGACTCGCTCTGCCCCACTCTCCCCACACTCCCAACATCTATCTGAATCGCTCTGCCCCACACTCCCCACATCTCTCTGACTCGCTCTCTGCCCCACATATCTCTGACTCGCTCTCTGCCCCACATTCCCCAAATCTCTCTGCCCCACACTCCCCACATCTCTCTTACTCGCTCTCTGTCCCACAGTCCCCACATCTCTCTGACTCGCTCTGCCCCACTCTCCCCACACTCCCAACATCTCTCTGAATCGCTCTGCCCCACACTCCCCACAACTCTCTTACTCGCTCTCTGCCCCACACTCCCCACATCTCTCTGACCAACTTTCTTTCCCACACTCCCCACATCTCTCTGACTCGCTCTCTGCCCCACATCTCTCTGACTCGCTCTCTGCCCCACACTCCCCACATCTCTCTTACTCGCTCTCTGTCCCACACTCCCCACGTCTCTCTTACTCGCTCTCTACCCCACACTCCCCACATCTCTCTTACTCGCTTTCTGCCCCACACTCCCCACATCTCTCTTACTCGCTCTCTGCCCCACACACCCCACATCTCTGACTTGCTCTCTGCCCCACATTCCCCACATCTCTCTGACTCGCTCTCTGTCCCACACTCCCAACATCTCTCTTACTCACACTCGGCCCCACACATCTCTCTGACTCGCTCTGCCCCACTCTCCCCACACTCCCAACATCTATCTGAATCGCTCTGCCCCACACTCCCCACATCTCTCTGACTCGCTCTCTGCCCCACATCTCTCTGACTCGCTCTCTGCCCCACACTCCCCACGTCTCTCTTACTTGCTCTCTGTCCCACAGTCCCCACGTCTCTCTTACTCGCTCCCTGTCCCACACTCCCCACGTCTCTCTTACTTGCTTTCTGCCCCACACTCCCCACATCTCTCTTACTCGCTCTCTGCCCCACACACCCCACATCTCTGACTTGCTCTCTGCCCCACATTCCCCACATCTCTCTGACTCGCTCTCTGCCCCACACTCCCAACATCTCTCTTACTCACACTCGGCCCCACACATCTCTCTGACTCGCTCTGCCCCACTCTCCCCACACTCCCAACATCTATCTGAATCGCTCTGCCCCACACTCCCCACATCTCTCTGACTCGCTCTCTGCCCCACATCTCTCTGACTCGCTCTCTGCCCCACACTCCCCACGTCTCTCTTACTTGCTCTCTGTCCCACAGTCCCCACGTCTCTCTTACTCGCTCCCTGTCCCACACTCCCCACGTCTCTCTTACTTGCTTTCTGCCCCACACTCCCCACATCTCTCTTACTCGCTCTCTGCCCCACTCTCCCCACATCTCTCTGACTCGCTCTCTGCTCCACACTCCCCACATCTCTCTGACTCGCTCTCTGCCCCACACTCCCCAAATCTCTCTGACTCGCTCTCTGCCCCACACTCCCCACATCTCTCTTACCCGCTCTCTGCCCCACACTCCCCACATCTCTCTGACTCGCACTCTACCCAACACGCCTCACGTCTCTCTCTCTCTGACTCGCTCTCTGCCGCACACTCCCTACATCTCACTCACTCACTCACTCACTCACTCACTCACTCACTCACTCACTCACTCACTCACTCACTCACTCACTCACTCACTCACTCACTCATTCACTCACTCACTCACTCACTCATTCACTCACTCACTCACTCACTCATTCTCTCTCAGCCCCACTCTCCCCACATCTCTCTCTCTCACTCACTCTCAGGCCCACATCTCTCCCACTCACTCTCAGCCCCACATCTCTCTCTCAGTTGCTCTCTGCCTCACACTCCCCACACTCCCCACCTCTCTCTCTCTCTCTCTCTCTCGGTCTCTGCCCTACACTCCCCACATCTCTCTCTCACTCACTCTCAGCTCCATTCTCTCTCCCTCTTCATTATGCAAAACTTCCCAGGCTCACTTGGCTCAGACTCCTCATTACTCACATCAGGACACAGGGGGAATAATATACTGTACAGACTAATTGACTAACTAAACTAACTAACTAAATGGACCAAAATAGGTTTGTTGTGACTTTACTTTAATTAATCTGATGACTGTTATTTATCTAATCATCTGAGTATGTTTAATTGTTACCTGACTAATAATCAGTAACAACTAACTCGTTAGGAATTTGGGGCACCATGAGAGCGGTTCTTTAAAGAGTTACCATCTCCCGAATTAAACACTAAAGGTCTTTACCTATTACATCCATAAACAGTCAACTTATTAATGATAACCTCGTATCATATCATCATTCTGAACAGTCGTAACCTCCTGCATTTGCAAAAAACCCAGTCTTACTTATGATTGAATACTCCACAAATTGGTTTAATTATTTATTTACTAGCTAACTAAATGGTAACACAGGATAAACATACACACTTAATACATTAGAAACAGAACCCTATCGGACACAATATGGCGGCTTGTTACAAAAGAGATGGGGGGCAGAGACATACTTTGGTACATTTAGAAACTACTCTTACAGTAATTGTATACTTTGCACATATACCGCCTCCCGTTTGGAGTAAGAAATCATGAATGTATTTACGTGGAATTGCCTTGGTTTTTATTGTATTTCTCCTAACCGGTCCTTCTTGGAAAGGGGTTAGTTGGTCCTTTCTGAGGCACGCTTGTTAGGCTCTGATTGTTCAAAAGGGGTCCACACCCATCTTCTACCGTTGCTCTCCTCTGCCGTCGCCCAGCATCCGGCGACCCGTCGTGTAGTCCTGAACAGAACTACAGAGCTCACTCTACTTCCACTCGCTCTGGAAGATGATTCTTTAAGATAAGCTAACCAGCAGTGTCGATGGTTCTCAGTGGGGTGATGAGAGTAGCGTACTACGGTGATTTGAGAAAAGTAGTAGAGTGGTCCCACTTAAATTCTCTTTTCTAGATACTTTACTCAGGACAGCTAATCAGCTGTACCAGTGATGTCCGGGAGGTGACTTTATCGTCTCTACCTCGTGTTGAGAGTTCAGAGTTCGAACCACTTTGGATGTGAGCTGCAGCTCCACGTCTCTCTGGTCTGATATGTTCATTCTTAACCTCTTTCAGCTAGGGGACAGAATTTTTATGTTTGGAAAAATAACGTTCCCAAGGTAAACGGACTATTTCTCAGGTCCAGATGCTAGAATATGCATATAATTGACATATTATGATAGAAAACACTCTAAAGTTTCCAAAACTGTCAAAATATTGTCTGAGAGTATAACAGAACAAGTTTTGCAGGCGAAAACCTGAGGAAATCCGACCCGGAAGTGCCTTTTATTTGGAAAAATCCCTGTTCCATTGCCTGCCCCTCCTCCATTTAAAGGGGTATCAACCAGTTTCCCTTTCCAATGGCTTCCTCAGGCTGTGACCAGGCTTTAGACATAGTTTCAAGCTTTTATTTTGAAAAATGAGCGAGATTTTTCAAAACGCGTCAGGTGTCCTTTGATTAGTTCCTGCATGCGAGAGATGTAGCTCGACATTTTCTTTCTCTGTAGTATTGAATAGGTTACCATCCGGTTGAAATATTATCGATTATGTATGATAAAAACAACCTGAGGATTGATTATAAAAACGTTTGACATGTTTCTACAAACATTACGGATACTTTTGGAATTTTCGTCTGCCGTTCAGGACAGGAACGAGCCTGTGGTTTTCTGAACACAACGCGCAAACCAAATGGCGGTTTTTGGTTATAAAACAAATCTTTATCGAACAAAAATAACATTTATTGTGTAACTGGGAGTCTCGTGAGTGCAAACATCCGAAGATTATCAAAGGTAAGCGATTCATTTTATTGCTTTTCTGACTTTTGTTACCAAGCTAATTTGCGGCTAGCTGTTCTTACTGTTTTGTCTAGCGATTGATAAACTCACAAACGCTTGGATTTCTTTCGCTGTAAAGCATATTTTCAAAATCTGACACGATAGGTGGATTACCAACAAGCTAAGCTGTGTTTTGGTATATTTCACTTGTGATTTCATGATTATAAATATTTTTTGTATTTTTTTTGAATTTGGCGCTCTGCAATTCAGCGGTAGTTTACGAAAATTATCCCGCTAAAGGGATCCGTGCGTCAAGAAGTTAACCCATAATTTTATACAGATCATTCAAAGGGGGTGGTTAGTGAGGATCATACGCTCTTTGACCTCATTCAAGGGCTACTTACTTGTACAAAGTTATTGAAACAATTTCTTCTTACAGTTTCTAAGATCACATCCCTCTCTTAACAAAAACACTTTCATCATTTTTTACATTTCACACGCAACCTAGAGGACGGAGACTTCGTACATGTAGTGTGTATACTTTCCAAGTTACAGTATTTCCTTTATGACATGTTTAATGATGTCACAAAATAAAAAGCCATATGACATTAGTGTTCTTTTAGGTCACCTCTGCCCATTCCCCAAGTTCTATGTTAGACATTTTGTTTCAGTATTCGCTTTAGACCGGGTTAGAGTTTCAGCAGGAAAATGTCTGTGTAGACAAAGGCACATTCCTGTGTGAACATTGGAGAGGGATGTTCTCTCCTTGATTTACAACAGGGTGTGAACTGTCAACCCCCACCAGCTCCCTTCTCCCCCCTCCGCGGGTGTGAGGTGGTCTAGCTGAAGTTATTTATTGCAAAGATGATCTGACCTACTTGGATCCTTACAGGACAGTCATGACAGGTTGTAGAGACCTACTGCTTTTCCCTTCTGTCTCTGGGTGTACACGGAGATGATGAGAGCGAGAAAATACAGAGACCCTGATCTCTCTTTTGACGAACATATCAAGACTGTTTCAAGGACAGCTTTTTTCCATCTACGTAACATTGCAAAAATCAGAAATTTTCTGTCCAAAAATGATGCAGAAAAATTTATCCATGCATTTGTTACTTCTAGGTTAGACTACTGCAATGCTCTACTTTCCGGCTACCCGGATAAAGCACTAAATAAACTTCAGTTAGTGCTAAATACGGCTGCTAGAATCCTGACTAGAACCAAGAAATTTGATCATATTACTCCAGTGCTAGCTTCCCTACACTGGCTTCCTGTTAAGGCAAGGGCTGATTTCAAGGTTTTACTGTTAACCTATAAAGCGTTACATGGGCTTGCTCCTACCTATCTTTCCGAGTTGGTCCTGCCGTACATACCAATACGTACGCTACGGTCACAAGACGCAGGCCTCCTAATTGTCCCTGGAATTTCTAAGCAAACAGCGGGAGGCAGGGCTTTCTCCTATAGATCTCCATTTTTATGGAACAGTCTGCCTACCCATGTGAGAGACGCAGACTCGGTCTCAACCTTTAAGTCTTTACTGAAGACTTATCTCTTCAGTAGGTCATATGATTGAGTGTAGTCTGGCCCAGGAGTGTGAAGGTGAACGGAAAGGCTCTGGAGCAACGAACCGCCCTTGCTGTCTCTGCCAGGCCGGTTCCCCTCTCTCCACTGGGATTCTCTGCCTCTAACCCTGTTACAGGGGCTGAGTCACTGGCTTGCTGGTGCTCTTTCATGCCGTCCCTAGGAGGGGTGCGTCACTTGAGTGGGTTGAGTTACTGACGTGATCTTCCTGTCTGGGTTGGCGCCCCCCCTTGGTTTGTGCTGTGGTGGAGACCTTTGTGGGCTATACTCGGCCTTGTCTCAGGATTGTAAGTTGGTGGTTGAGGATTTCCCTCTAGTGGTGCGGGGGCTGTGCTTTGGCAAAGTGGGTGGGGTTATATCCTTCCTATTTGGCCCTGTCCGGGGGTTTCTTCGGATGGGGCCACAGTGTCTCCTGACCGCTCCTGTCTCAGCCTCCAGTATTTATGCTGCAGTAGTTTGTGTCGGGGGGCTAGGGTCAGTTGGTTACCTGGAGTACTTCTCCTGTCTTATCCAGTGTCCTGTGTGAATTTAAGTATGCTCTCTCTAATTCTCTCGTTCTCTCTTTCTCTCTGAGAACCTGAGCCCTAGGACCATACGTCAGGACTACCGGGCATGATGACACCTTGCTGTCCCCAGTCCGCCTGGCCTTGCTGCTATTCCAGTTTCAACTGTTCTGCCTGCGGTTACGGAACCCCTACCTGTCCCAGACCTGCTGTTTTCAACTCTTAATGATCGGCTATGAAAAGCCAACTGAGATTTATTCCTGATTATTATTTGACCATGCTTGTCATTTATGAACATTTTGAAAATCTTGGCTCTCTCTAATTTTCTCCTTCTCTCTTTCTTTCTCTCGGAGGACCTGAGCCCTAGGACCATACGTCGGGACTACCGGCCGTGGTGACTCCTTGCTGTCCCCAGTCCGCCTGGCCTTGCTGCTATTCCAGTTTCAACTGTTCTGCCTGCGGTTATGGAACCCCTACCTGTCCCAGACCTGCTGTTTTCAACTCTTAATGATCGGCTATGAAAAGCCAACTGAGATTTATTCCTGATTATTATTTGACCATGCTTGTCATTTATGGAAATTTTGAAAATCTTGGCTCTCTCTAATTTTCTCCTTCTCTCTTTCTTTCTCTCGGAGGACCTGGGCCCTAGGACCATGCGTCGGGACTGCCGCCCGTGGTGACTCCTTGCTGTCCCCAGTCCGCCTGGCCTTGCTGCTATTCCAGTTTCAGCTGTTCTGCCTGCGGTTATGGAACCGCCACCTGTCCCAGACCTGTTGTTTTTCAACTCTTGATGATCGGCTATGAAAAGCCAACTGAAAATTATTCATGATTATTATTTGACCATGCTTGTCACTTATGAACATTTTTGAACATCTTGGCATAGTTCTGTTATAATCTCCACCCGGCACAGCCAGAAGAGGACTGGCCACCCCTCATAGCCTGGTTCCTCTCTAGGTTTCTTCCTAGGTTTTGGCCTTTCTAGGGAGTTTTTCCTAGCCACCGTGCTTCTACACCTGCATTACTAGCTGTTTGGGGTTTTAGGCTGGGTGTCTGTACAGCACTTCGAGATATTAGCTGATGTACGAAGGGCTATATAAAATAAAATTGATTGATTGATTGAGATTCAAAGTCAAGCTATAACGTCAGCATTAAAAAGTCCAGAGGGAAGAGAAGGACACAGAACACAAGGACTAGGGGCTACTGCATGCGTGGGGAAGCAATGGTGTGTGTGTGTGCATGCATGTGTGCGTGTGCATGTCTCAGAAGCCTGTGTCCTCATTTATGACATATTCCACTGAGCATCAAAATGTTTACACTCACACACCCATATACTCAAAAAGTCTGTTTCTAGCCGGTAATGAGAGGGAGATAACCGAGATTAGGCACTTACCAACCCATTACCGGGCTGTTTAAATGCATAAGGGATTACGCCAGACCCAGCTATATGGCCCTAAACTGCACGTTAAATATTACCCAGGACTCCGGATGGAACGGAATACTGGAAGAGTCCCTCTAACCACACAGTCCAAAGTTTATTTAGACGATGAGAAGTCATTAAGAAAGTCCTTACCAAAATGAAAGCACTGAAACAGGACTGCACTGGGTCATTGACATGAAGGTGTGTGGGAGGGGGAGCAGAGTGAGAGAGTGAGAGTGAGAGAGAGAGTGAGAGTGAGAGTGAGAGTGAGAGTGAGAGACTTTTTTGACTTTTTGTCTTTCTTTACTGAAACTTTCTCATTTCATTTAAAACTCACCCCCCCTTAAAAATAAAACACCAAAATATATCCTGTACTGCATACATGTACCATATTCACCTTTCCATCAACCACATGATACAAACCAACATCACAATACCCAAAACAATACCCACTTCTACAACCGTATATCCAAAACATCTTCCCCAGCTATACAGCCCCCCAACACACCATATCTTCTGAAACATCTCCACATTTTTTATCATTCTATAGTATTCAAACTCAACCCTAATGCGCCCAGAGACCATCCCGTTAAACAATAGTAAAGGGTCTGTCATCCCTCCACCTTTGACCCTGTTCCTCCTTTTTAGCCAAATAGCCAAATTCGCCTGAGCAAACAGAAAATTCAACAAAACACATTTGGCCTTCTCCTTACTCGAATACCTGTAGCCCATTATAAACATCCCAACAGTAAAAACCACCCCCAACCTCTCACACAGACATTCCAACAGAGACATTAATGGCATTAACCTGGTGCACACAGAAAACACATGAATCACAGTTTCTTTCATTACACAGAAAGGACACCCCTGCCCGATTCCCGGTTCAACCCGTGCCAACCAGCTGTTAGTGGCCAGGGCTCCATGAAGAACCCTCCACTGGAGGATCCCTGACCTCTTTGGTACTGGGGGTTTGTAGAGCCACCTCTATCTAAAACCCACCTTACTCTCCGCCCCACAAACCCCCTGCCACTCATGTGCCTTCACTCCTGTAAGGCTCCTAATGTTCCTAACCTTAACGCAGAGGTTGTAGAGGGCTTTACCTCCCACCCCTTCAAACTCGGAGGCTCGGAGTGTTAAAATCTAACAAGTCCTCCAGACCCCCTTGCCAGTCTCCAGTCTCTGCCGTCACCTGCAGTGGCGGAAACATTGGTGGCCTCTCCCCCTTTGGCCGCTCAAACATCCCCCTTACCTGCTCAGACAGTGCCTCCTGGACCTCCTCCAGGAATCTCTCCAGCAGCCTAAGAGACGTTATTCCTGTTTGTTGTGCCAAGATTTCTGGGGTTTTCCACCCCTCCTCTCCCAGCAGTCTCAGGTCACCCAGCCTTTGTAAACCCGCTGCCATCAGTTGCCTCTGCAGGGTGGCCGACTGAACCGATTTCAAAGGGGTGGCTGGGTTGTTGAAGATAGGCTCCTCCCACACCCACAGCCCAAGCTCCACACCCCCTTCTCGTGTGGGCCTTAGCAGCTGCCAGGCCCTCAGCACTGCAGAGCAAAAATCTGAGAGATCTGCTGTACTCAGCCTCTCCAGCTTCATGAGGAACAGCTGCCGGTCCAACCCTAATCCGCCAGCTCTCCTCAGCAGTGCGCATGCTGGTTCCCTCCAGCCAACATCAGTACGGTACAGCAGTCTCTGCACCGCCTTTAGCCGGAAAGCAGACATCCTGCTCTCCAGTTCCACCAGGCCCTGTCCTCCTTCGTGGACGGTCATGTACAACACTGCCGCCCTCAGCCAGTGATGGCCCGACCAGAAAAAGTCCACCAGCTTGCGTTGCAGGTCTGCGAGCAGCCCTTCACAACCCCACTGCAAACCCCCTGGAAGCAGAGGGGCCCTATCCCCCCATGCCCCACATAACAGAGTTTTGCTCTTGCCCCAGTTCACCTTAGCTGAAGAAGCTCCCCCGTACACCTTCAGACTAGTCTCTAGTGCCTGCATATCCTGAACATCCCTGACCATCACAGAAACATCATCTGCATATGCTGACACTGCTATGCCTGTCACCACATCCATGCCTGTCCAGCACACTCTCTGCAGTTTCCTGCGTAGCAGTCCCAAAAAAGGATCATTGGCTAGTGTGTATAACTGCCCAGATAGAGGGCATCCTTGTCTAATGCCCCGTCTCACCCAGACTGGCCTACTGAGCCCCCCTCTCACCTTGACCATACATGACGCATACAACAGCTTCACACAGGTCAAAAAACTCTTCCCAAACCCAAACACAGACATCACATTAAACAGATACTCATGGTCCACTCTATCAAAAGCATTCTGTTGATCTAAAGACACCAGTCCAAAGTTCACATTAGAACCTCTTGACAAGTCCAACATGTCCCTGATTAAGAACAAGTTGTCCGTGATTGAGCATCCCGGTACACAATATGTTTGGTCCTCAAGTACTATCGAGTCCAAATGGGACTTCAGTCTGTTAGAGAGGACATTGGCAAATATCTTGTAGTCCGCACAGAGTAATGCCACAGGCCTCCAGTTCTTAAGTTCACACAAGTCCCCTTTTTTGGGCAGGAGAGTCAGAGCCGCCCGACGGCAGCTCATCGGCAACTCTCCTCCCCCGACGCATTCACGCAACACGCAAAAGAAGTCCTGTCCAATTATTTCCCAGAATTTTTTATAAAACTCCACTGGGAGTCCATCGACCCCCGGTGCATGACTGGGGGACATCTGGGTTATGGCCTCTGCCAGTTCATGGGACAACAGAGGAATGTCCATTTCCTCTCTCTGTGCCAGAGAGAGCTTAGGGAGTCCTGCGAACAAGACCTGAGCACACATAGGATCACATACTTCTGCCCTATACAGCTCAGTATAAAACTCCACAGTTCGCTCCCGCATCTCCCCCACCACTGAGGTCACCCGCCCATCAGCCGGCCGTAGAAAATACATACCCTTGGGTTCACTGCTCTGTCTTTCCAAACCAAAGAAGAAGGAGCTGGGAGCATCCATCTCCTTGAGCATGGAGAACCTAGCTCTTACAAGTGCTCCCTTTGCTTTAACCTGGAAAAAACTACCCAGGTCCCTCTGTAATTCAGCTAAATTAGCCTGGAGGCCTACATTGCCTTGCCCCACCATCTCTACCTCCATCTCACTAATACAACGCTCTAGTTCCCCCAATACTCTCCTAGCCTCTGAGGATGAGAGCTGTGTACTATTGACAGAAAAGTTGAATTTGGACTTTTCCCACATCCCACCATTGACTCAGAGACTCATACACCTCTCTTCGCTGCCCCCACCTTTCCCAAAAGGTTTGGAAACCTGAGAAAAAAGTGGCATCTTGTAAGACCTTTACATTGAACTTCCAATAGGATGCCTGCCGGGGCCCTGGTGAAATAGACAGCCAAGCCATGGTTATGTGGTGATCTGAAAACCCCACCGGGAGAATGGTAGCGCCCAACAGCCTATTGCTCTGATTCCTGGACATGTAAAACCGATCACGTCGGGCTGCACTCACCCTAGCCCCAAAGACCTTCACCCATGTATACTGTCTTGTGTTGGGATGTTTAGCTCTCCAAACATCCACTAGGTCGAACTGATTAATGATGTCCCTTAACCCTCCCACTGACACTGAATGAGGCTCTTCCCTATTTCTGTCTTTCGTAAAATCCATTGTACAGTTCCAGTCCCCTCCGACCACCAGCGTCTCCTCAGGCGCTACCTGTGAGAGTTCCTGTCTAAGACACGAAATAGAACCCCCCCCTCTCCCTGTGTTAGGTGCATACACATTTATAAAGACAAAACCCATGTTGTTAATTTCTGCTTTTACAACAAGCAGCCTACCCCTACACACCTCCTTTGGGGGGCAAATTTTTACAGACAGACCCGGTGGCATGACTGCCACCCCTGCACTAAAATTTGTCCCATGGCTCAACACACTTGCCCCTTTCCACCAGAGCCCCCAATCGACTTCATTTAACACATCACTATGTCTCCTGCAGAAAAAACACCTGTACTTTTTTGGTTTTACATATTCACCCAACATACTCCTCTTTCCCACATCTCTGGCGCCATTTATATTGAGCGATCCTAAACGCCAGCAAAGAAAGAAACCAATAGCAAAGCTCAAAAAGCCCCAGTGTCAGAAAGAAAATATACATCTAACCAGAGTCTGAAGGTAAACCTTTACGCACTGTTGTGACCCACTTCCTCAACCTAAACTAAACGTTTCCTGGGTGAGAGGACACCATGCCCCTCATTTTTCATAGCATGTTGTACTGATCTTACAAACTTTCTCGGATCAGAAAAAAAAGCCTCAAGATGAACTTTTTTCCCCTTGGTCTCATTCAGGAACCTTGTCAGTTCTCTCAATGTGTACTTTGACCCCTCTGCTTGACTGGCTGTCAGCTCCGGGCCCATTGAAGAGGAGCCTGAAAAAAAGGCCTCACACTCACTTTCCTCCTCATCTCTATCTCCCATCCCTACCACCTGCCCTTCCTCTCTGGTCAGGGCATCCCCCACAGCAACAGGCAAAGTTTCCATGGTGCCTTTGACCACACCCTTTTTCCTTTTCCACTTGACACCCTCCTCCCCCATAGTCTCTTACACTTCCCCACTATACTCTCCTGATCCACTAGCATTACCTGACTAGAACCAGCCTCATCTATACCACCCTCCAAAGCATGACTAGGCCCAGCATCATCTACACCACCATCCATAGTATAAATAGGCCCAGCCTCAGCTACCCCACCATCTCTAGCCTGACTAGACCCAGCCTCCGCTACCCCGCCATCTCTAGACTGACTAGACCCAGCCTCAGCTACCCCACCATCCATAGCATGACTAGACACAGCCTCAGCTGTCCCACCATCCATAGCATGACTAGACCCAGCCTCAGCTACCCCACCATCTCTAGCCTGACTAGGCCCAGCCTCATCTACACCACCATCCCTGGCATGACTAGGCCCAGCCTCATCTACACCACCATCCCTGGCATGACTAGGCCCAGCCTCTGCTGTCTGCATCTCATTACCCCCTGCACGTTGACTTTGATTTCCCCCACTGGCGCTTGTACCCTCACCTCGTCTACGGCCTTTATGTGGGCACGCAAAGCTTTTATGCCCCAAATCCCCACACTCAAAACACCGTAGACTATCTGTGCTGGCAAACCCTGCATAGAGCCCCTCCCCATGCCTCACTTTAAAATGCACATTTAGCTGTTGCTCATTGTTGTTCAGAAACATAAACACTTGCCTCCGGAATGAAACAACATGCTTAACGGCATCTGCCTGAAAACCTGCCGTCAGTACACAAAAACCGCTAGCAAACTTACCAAAACCACTCAGCTCTTTCCTGATTTGAACATCTATAATAAACGGAGGCAAATTTGCAATTACCACTCTTGTCGAAGGGGTAGAGAAAGGTGAAATTGGCACCAACACACTCCTTACAAATATTCCACTAGCAATTAGCCTACCAACCAAATTTGCTCTTTTCATGAACACAACCACAGCTTTGTTCATTCTAGAAGCAGAATGTATAAATTCAGCTCCTACCTGTTCACCGACCGCGAGCAGAACCTCCTGCACCTTAACTCTATTCTCTGGAACACACCTGAATCCATGCCGTATCGACAGCATCTCCTCCGCGTTAGGCTGAGAAGCCATCGCGCACACCACACCTTCCAAACCCCAGGAAACGTACTCTGTCCTCTTCCACCCTAACTTTGAAAAAACTGTGGACACCGCTAAAACAAATATTGCATTAACCCTCCACCATAGAAAATAAAATCAAGAAAGTTAGTTAGGACAGAGCCCTCCACACCAAACACTCAAACTCCAAAAAACTCCCAGCATGCACTGCAAGAGAGAGAGAGAGAGATTAAGCAAGGGATCAAGAGGGAGCGAGCGATGAGAGACATACATGTTTCTCTGAGAGATGACAGAGAG